>NW_027361694.1:10345000-10552500 GCF_039654945.1 Dendrobates tinctorius
CACTGCGTACAAAGCGCTGCCGGCCATTGAACGCAGGTGAACCCGCATGTGTTCATTCAACCATGCGGAATCACTGCTTCCAATACATTATACAGGTGAAATTTATCTTGTCACCGCAAGAATAATTCACATGTTGTGGTCTGGAAAGACGCGCCGCAAGTCCATCTCTGAGGTGAGCCGTGGGCGTCTGCATAGTGGGCATCCACTATCCTGTAACATTTGGACGCTGCACAAATACGCAGTGTCCAACCCACATCATTTACTGACTGTGTGCACCTACCCTTACTCTAGCAGGGGAAGAATTATTGGTGCAGATAGTCCTCGATACAGTATAATGCAGGTCCCATATAGTACATATAGTAAAATGCACTACCCATGGTCCTTGATACAGTATAATGCCGCCCCCCTCAGAGTATACTGCAGTCCTCCTTGTAGAGTATAATGTAGTCCCCTTATAAAGCATAATGTAGCCCCGTTAGAGTATAATGCAGCCCCCTTAGAGTATAATGCAGCCCCCTCAGAGTATAATGCAGCCCCCACACACAGACAGTATAAAGTAGCCCCCTCAGAGTATAATGCATTTCCATCAGATTATAATGTAGCTCCCTCAGAGTATAATGCAGCCCCACACACACAGTATAATGCAGCCCCATAGCATATAAATCAGCCACCTCACAGTATAATGCAGCACCTCACACACACAAAGTATAATGCAGCCCCTTGAGAGTATAATGCAGCCCCTTGAGAGTATAATGCAGCACCTCACACACACAGTATAATGCAGCCCCTTGATAGTATAATGCAGCCCCCCATGCACAGTATAATGCAGCCCCCCAGATTATAATGCAGCTCCTCACACACAGTATAATGCAGCCCCCTGAGAGTATAATGCACACCCACACACATAGTATAATGCAGCCCCCAAGAGTATAATGCAGCCCCCCACACACACAGTATAATGCAGCCCCACACACAGTATAATGCAGCCCCTTCAGAGTATAATGCAGCCACCCGAAACACACAGTATAATGCAGCCCCCCAGAGTATAAAGCAGCCCCCTCAGAGTATAATGCATCCCCACACACAGTATAATGCAGCCTCACACACAGTATAATGTAGCCCCCTCAGAGTATAATGCAGCTCCCACACACAGTATAATGCAGCCCCACAGAGTATAAATCAGCCACCTCACAGTATAATGCAGCCCCCCACACACACAAAGTATAATGCAGCCCTTTGAGAGTATAATGCAGCCCCCCACAATGTAATGACCAACAAAACCCAATAGATAGTTATTTAGGCAAAAACTCAAAATTCAATGCATAAACCACAAGAAGTAAGTATACATTGCTAAAATTACAAATTTTATTAAATGCAATAGCATAACATACGATATTTAATCAAACAGGAAATTACACAGATAAAACAAGGATACTGCTATCCAAACAGGGAGCCATATTGCACACTTGCCCAAATTAGCATATATTAATTGAAATATTTGACAAAATACTTGTATTATACGTCACTGAAAAACAATATGCTACACTCTGATATCCATAACACCTATAAGGATTAAATTCATACAAGCACATTTGAACTATTGAGAGTTTCCACAATGGAAACAGGCATAGCCAATCGGTAAGTACATATGAATCTTATGCATACAAATTATGCCATTTAACTATTAATAAGTGCTTAACCAATAGTGCGCTAAAGTATAATCCCAATATGAGTGTATGAACATAAGGTAATTCCCGAAAAAGGGCACTTACATGATTTAAGTACAGTGGGGAAAAAAAGTATTTAGTCAGTCAGCAATAGTGCAAGTTCCACCACTTAAAAAGATGAGAGGCGTCTGTAATTTACATCATAGGTAGACCTCAACTATGGGAGACAAACTGAGAAAAAAAAATCCAGAAAATCACATTGTCTGGTTTTTTTTCATTTTATTTGCATATTATGGTGGAAAATAAGTATTTGGTCAGAAACAAGCAATCAAGATTTCTGGCTCTCACAGACCTGTAACTTCTTCTTTAAGAGTCTCCTCTTTCCTCCACTCATTACCTGTAGTAATGGCACCTGTTTAAACTTGTTATCAGTATAAAAAGACACCTGTGCACACCCTCAAACAGTCTGACTCCAAACTCCACTATGGTGAAGACCAAAGAGCTGTCAAAGGACACCAGAAACAAAATTGTAGCCCTGCACCAGGCTGGGAAGACTGAATCTGCAATAGCCAACCAGCTTGGAGTGATGAAATCAACTGTGGGAGCAATAATTAGAAAATGGAAGACATACAAGACCACTGATAATCTCCCTCGATCTGGTGCTCCACGCAAAATCCCACCCCGTGGGGTCAGAATGATCACAAGAACGGTGAGCAAAAATCCCAGAACCACGTGGGGGGACCTAGTGAATGAACTGCAGAGAGCTGGGACCAATGTAACAAGGCCTACCATAAGTAACACACTACGCCACCATGGACTCAGATCCTGCAGTGCCAGACGTGTCCCACTGCTTAAGCCTGTACATGTCCGGGCCCGTCTGAAGTTTGCTAGAGAGCATTTGGATGATCCAGAGGAGTTTTGGGAGAATGTCCTATGGTCTGATGAAACCAAACTGGAACTGTTTGGTAGAAACACAACTTGTCGTGTTTGGAGGAAAAAGAATACCGAGTTGCATCCATCAAACACCATACCTACTGTAAAGCATGGTGGTGGAAACATCATGCTTTGGGGCTGTTTCTCTGCAAAGGGGCCAGGACGACTGATCCGGGTACATGAAAGAATGAATGGGGCCATGTATCGTGAGATTTTGAGTGCAAACCTCCTTCCATCAGCAAGGGCATTGAAGATGAAACATGGCTGGATCTTTCAACATGACAATGATCCAAAGCACACCGCCAGGGCAACGAAGGAGTGGCTTCGTAAGAAGCATTTCAAGGTCCTGGAGTGGCCTAGCCAGTCTCCAGATCTCAACCCTATAGAAAACCTTTGGAGGGAGTTGAAAGTCCGTGTTGCCAAGCGAAAAGCCAAAAACATCACTGCTCTAGAGGAGATCTGCATGGAGGAATGGGCCAACATACCAACAACAGTGTGTGGCAACCTTGTGAAGACTTACAGAAAACGTTTGACCTCTGTCATTGCCAACAAAGGATATATCACAAAGTATTGAGATGAAATTTTGTTTCTGACCAAATACTTATTTTCCACCATAATATGCAAATAAAATGAAAAAAAAACCAGACAATGTGATTTTCTGGATTTTTTTTTCTCAGTTTGTCTCCCATAGTTGAGGTCTACCTATGATGTAAATTACAGACGCCTCTCATCTTTTTAAGTGGTGGAACTTGCACTATTGCTGACTGACTAAATACTTTTTTTCCCCACTGTATATGGCGCTGACTTCCCCGTCCCCCACAGTGTAATGCAGCCTGTTGTGAACATTTTTGACCTGACTTCTGAGGTTGGGATCCCTCTGGTGGTTGCTGCCGGTAATGGAGCTGGTCGGGTTGACAGAAGTCAATCTCCTGAAGAGGATGATTGGAGGTCAGGTGGTACAGACTGGGAAGATTTAAGTCAGCAAGCTTCCCTCAGTTGTTGCTGGTGATTTGGTTTTCTTTCTGTGCATTTTGAAATCCACTTGCCTCCTGCTTGGTCCTGCATCATTCAGATAAGTTATTTGTTTGCTGGAATCTTTTTGCATTTGATCCTGTTTTTGCCTTTCTCTGCTTTCTGCATTGCTGTGTGGGTTCAGCATTGTTCCCTGCTGGGACCAGTGCTGGACCCCGTTCCATATGCCACAGCTTATGTCAGTCTGTTCAGTATTGCTAGTCCCCTGTTATATCAGTATCTTTTGTTTTGATTCCATTTCAAACCAGAATGCTGATCTAGTGGGGGAGAGGTCGTGTAGCCTCAGTATTTTTGCATATCATACGTGTTGGATTTTTCTTAGGGTTTTTTGCGTGATTGCAGACAGTATCTTTCCTGTCCTGTTCTATCTAGTTAGTTTGGGCCCCATCATTTGCTTACTCTATTTTCTGCCTGTGTTTGTGCCTCATCTTGTCTCACCAGCAATATATGTTTGGGGGCTATCTATTCCTTTGGGGTTCTACTCCAGGGCAGTTTAGCTTTCCCCTTTCTTGCTTTAGGCTTAGTTAACTCTATGGCTGTGCTGAGGCGTCTAGGGCATCGTAGGTACATCCCACGGCTAATTCTAGTTGTGTTGTTAGTTTTAGGGGTCTGCAATCCGCTTAGTTACCAACCTTTCTGGTTGCCTAGCTTATTCTCCGGCTATCCTCCTTGGTGACCTAATCATAACAGAATCACCAGCCCAAACTGTAGATTCTAGGGTACTCTACAGAAGGGAAAAATTGTAAAAAAAAAAAAAAAAAAGTGTCAGAATTTTTTATACATTTTTTTCTCTGGGGGCCGTAGGAGGATTTTTTCTTTAATGGAGACTAAGCAATTGTCTGATCGTATTGAGCAGCTCGCTGCTGAAGTCCGGGGAATTTCTGCCTATCTCGCTCAATCGTCTGCTGTAGAACCAAAAATCCCTATTCCTGATGTATTTTCTGGGGATCGGTCTAAATGTTGGAACTTTAAGAATAATTGTAAACTGCTTTTTGCCTTGAAACCTAATTCCTTTGGGGAACTCGGTGCAGCAGGTTAAAATTGTCATCTCCCTGTTGCGCGGCGACCCTCAGGACTGGGCCTTTTCTCTGACACCTGAGGATCCTATTCTAGCTAATGTGGATGCGTTTTTTCAAGCTCTGGGGCAGTTGTATGATGAACCTAATGTTATTGATCAAGCTGAGAACACTTTATTGGCATTGAACCAGGGTTAGTAAGTAGCAGAGTTATATTGTCAAAAATTCCGAAAGTGGGCAGTCCTTACTAAATGGAATGATGACGCCCTAGCAGCTCTTTTTCGGAAAGGTCTGGCAGATGTTATGGTGGGATTCCCTGTCCCCTCTGGTCTTAACGACTCTATGTCATTAGCCATTCAAATTGATCGACGTTTACTTAAATGTAAAACTATGCGAGAGGCTGTGCTGCCTTTCGAACAAATTTCTGAGCCCATGCAATGTGATAGGGTTTTGTCTAGGGAGCAACGTCAAGAGTTTTGAAGGCGTAATAAGTTATGCTTCTTTTGTGGGGACGCCTTTCATACTATTTCTGTCTGCCCTAAGCGGGAAAAACGTTTTGCTCACTCATTTGCTGTGGGCAGTGTACAGCCTAAATTCCTTTTGGCTGTTTCCTTGATCTGCTCTTTATCTTCATTTTCTGCTAAGGCTTTTGTTGATTCAGGAGCGGCCCTGAACCTGATGGATTTTGACTTTGCCAAGCGTTGTGGTTTTCCCATGGTACCCCTGCGGACTCCTATTCCTTTAAGTGGTATTGATGCTACCCCTTTGGCGGAGAATAAACCCCAGTTTTGGACCCAGGTGATAATTCGGGTAGCCCCGGACCACCAAGAGAATTATAAATTTTTGGTGTTGCTTAATTTACATGACATTATTGCACTGGGTTTTCCTTGTTGCAGACCCATAATCCTGTTCTGGATTGGAAATCTGTGTCTGTAGTTAGTTGGGGGTGTCAATGTGTTCTTAGTGACACACCTGTTTTCTCCACCTCTCCCCAGTCTCATGATGTTCCTGACAATTTGGCTGATTTTTCTGATGTATTTAGTGAGAGTAAGGGTACCGTTACACTTAGCGATGCACCAGCGATCCCGACAATGATATGGATCGCTGGTGCATCGCTAAGTGGTCGCTAGTGAGCTGCAAAACAGGCAGATCTCACCAGCGACATACCAGTGGTCGTGGGTCATTACTTACCTGTCAGACGAGGCTATCCTGACGTCCTCCCACCCGCGTCCACGCGTCGCTCGTCAGCGCCACAGGAAGCCCAGCAGGAAGCGCCCGACAAGAAATGGTCCAGGACGTTCTCGCGCGATTAGCGCGGGAGCCGTTCGGAGGTAACACATGTAGCGATATCGCTAGCAATATCGCTGCTGCGTCACAAAATCGGTGACGTTACAGCGATATTGCTAGCGATATCTCTATGTGTAACGGGCCCTTAATTAAGTCTGCGTCTTTGCCTCCTCATAGGAGTTATGATTGCGCGATCGAGTTAGTGCCCGGTTGTAAATTTCCCAAGGGTCAGCTTTTCAACTTATCTGTACCTGAACATGATGCTATGCGATCTTATATCAAGAAGTCATTGGAGAAGGGTCATATCAGACCATCCTCTTCACCTTTAGGTGCTGTTTTTTTTTGTGGCCAAGAAAGATGGCTCATTAAGGCCATGTATTGACTATCGTCTCCTTAATAAAATCACTATTAAATATTAGTATCCCTTACCCCTGATTTCATATTTATTTTCCAGAGTGAAAGGTGCTCGTTAGTTTACCAAGCTTGACCTTAGGGGGGCGTATAATCTTATTCGCATCAAGCATGGTGATGAATGGAAGACGGCGTTTAATACTCCTGAGGGGCATTTTGAGTACCTAGTGATGCCTTTTGGGCTCACTAATGCCCCTTCCGTCTTCCAATCTCTCATGAACTATATTTTCTGGGACTTTGTGGATAAGTTTTTGATCGTTTACTTGGACAATATTTTGATTTTTTTCAGTGATTGGGATTCTCATGTGGAACATGTTCGGACTGTGTTCCGGATTTTGAGAGAAAATGCTCTATGTTAAGGGATCAAAATGTCTCTTTGGCGTGCAAAAGATTTCGCTTTTGGGATTCATTTTGTCCCTGTCTGCTATTGAAATGGACCCGGCCAAGGTCCAGGCCATTTATGATTGGGTTCAGCCCACTTCCTTGAAGGCTCGCCAGAAGTTTTTGGGTTTTGCTAATTTCTACCGTAAATTCATAAGTAGTGTTGAGCATTCCGATACCGCAAGTATCGGGTATCGGCCGATACTTGCTGTATCGGAATTCCGATACCGACTTCCGATATTTTTTCAATATCGGAATTCGGCATCGGAATCGGAAGTTCAGTTGATTGACGGCCTGACGTCATCATGATGCGCGGTGTGTGCGCATCATGATGCGCCGTCATTTCGGGCCTTCCGGGGGTCCCTGCCGGGGGGCTGTGTGGACTGCCCGGGGTCTCTGCCGGCCTGCCGGGGGGCTGTGCCGGCCTGCCGGTGGTCTGTGCACCCTGTGGGGGTCTGTACCGGCCTGCCGGGGGGCTGTGCCGGCCTGCCGGGGGGCTGTGCTGATGTCCGGGGGTCTGTGCAAGCATCGTCCGATGGGACTACAAGTCCCATCGGGCGATGCCTGCTACCATGACAGTGATTGACACATTAGCCAATGATGGGACAGTAGTAGTCCCATCATCCGGCTAATGTGTTAAATGTTAAAAAAAAAAAAAAATACTACATACATACTACATGCATGCTACATACATACTACATGCTACATACATACTACATATATACTACATACATACTACATACATGCTACATACATACTACATGCATGCTACATACATACTACATGCTACATACATACTACATGCATGCTACATATATACTACATGCTACATACATACTACATATATACTACATACATACTACATACATGCTACATACATACTACATGCATGCTACATACATACTACATGCTACATACATACTACATGCATGCTACATACATACTGCATGCTACATACATACCACATATATACTACATACATACTACATGCATGCTACATGCATGCTACATACATAACACATATATACTACATGCATGCTACATACATACTACATGCTACATACTACATATATACTACATGCATGCTACATACTACATGCTACATACATACTACATGCTACATACATACTACATATATACTACATGCATGCTACATACATACTACATGCTACATACATACTACATATATACTACATGCATGCTACATACATACTACATGCTACATGCATGCTACATACATACTACATACATACTACATGCATGCTACATACATACCACATATATACTACATACATACAATACATTCATACAATACATACATAGACATACAGTACATATAACATAGAGTAACATACTTACCAATACTTGTCACATTGTTCCCCGAAGCCATTGTCTTTCCGGAATAAATATTAACATAACAAACCACAAAAATACTCACCCACGATCCGAAGCAGTCCACGAGTGTGTCCCACGACGATCTTGGGTAGAGAACGGCAGCATCAGATGATGCTGCCGTTCTCTACGGGCTGCAGGAATCCAATGACGGAAGGTAGGTATCCTTCCGCACTGTATTCCTCCGCCACTTAAAAAAAAAAAAGTCCCTAGTCTCACTTTATGCCATTGCTGCGTGGGAATTTCCCACACAGCAATGGCATAAAGTGAGACTAGGGACTTTTTTTTTTTTTAAGTGGCGGAGGAATACAGTGCGGAAGGATACCTACCTTCCGTCATTGGATTCCTGCAGCCCGTAGAGAACGGCAGCATCATCTGATGCTGCCGTTCTCTACCCAAGATCGTCGTGGGACACACTCGTGGACTGCTTCGGATCGTGGGTGAGTATTTTTGTGGTTTGTTATGTTAATATTTATTCCGGAAAGACAATGGCTTCGGGGAACAATGTGACAAGTATTGGTAAGTATGTTACTCTATGTTATATGTACTGTATGTCTATGTATGTATTGTATGAATGTATTGTATGTATGTAGTATATATGTGGTATGTATGTAGCATGTAGTATGTATGTAGTATGTATGTAGCATGCATGTAGCATGCAGTATGTATGTAGCATGCATGTAGTATATATGTAGTATGTATGTAGCATGTAGTATGTATGTAGCATGCATGTAGTATATATGTAGTATGTATGTAGCATGTAGTATGTATGTAGCATGTAGTATGTAGCATGCATGTAGTATATATGTAGTATGTAGCATGTAGTATGTATGTAGCATGCATGTAGTATATATGTGTTATGTATGTAGCATGTAGCATGCATGTAGCATGCATGTAGTATGTATGTAGTATATATGTGGTATGTATGTAGCATGCAGTATGTATGTAGCATGCATGTAGTATATATGTAGTATGTATGTTGCATGTAGTATGAATGTAGCATGTATGTAGTATGTAGTATGAATGTAGCATGTATGTAGTATGCATGTTGTATGTATGTAGCATGTAATTTTTTTTTTTTATTTTTTTTTTTTACATTTAACACATTAGCCGGATGATGGGACTACTACTGTCCCATCATTGGCTAATGTGTCAATCACTGTCATGGTAGCAGGCATCGCCCGATGGGACTTGTAGTCCCATCGGACGATGCCTGCACAGACCCCCGGAGCCTGCACAGACCACCGGCAGGCCGGCACAGCCCCCCGGCAGGCCGGCACAGCCCCCCGGAGCCTGCACAGCCCCCCGGCAGGCCGGCACAGCCCCCCGGAGCCTGCACAGACCCCCTGGCAGGCCGGCACAGACCACCGGCAGGCCGGCAC
Source organism: Dendrobates tinctorius (assembly GCF_039654945.1). Taxonomy (NCBI): domain Eukaryota; kingdom Metazoa; phylum Chordata; class Amphibia; order Anura; family Dendrobatidae; genus Dendrobates; species Dendrobates tinctorius. The sequence continues at coordinate 10,354,502 of NW_027361694.1, forward strand.
AGACCACCGGAGCCTGCACAGACCCCCTGGCAGGCCGGCACAGCCCCCCGAAAGGCCCGTACAGACCCCAGAGAGGCTGTACAAGGGCAGGAAAGGGTTTTTCTTATTCCGATACCGGAAGTCCCATAGACTTGAATGGGACTTCCGGCATCGGAATCGGCGATACCGATACTTTTTTTAAAGATCGGCCGATACCATCCGATACGATACTTTGAAGTATCGGACGGTATCGCTCAACTCTATTCATAAGTAATTTTTCTGGTATTGTTAAACCACTGACGGATTTGACCAAAAAGGGTGCTGATGTGGTGAATTGGTCTCCAGAGGCATTTCAGGAGCTTAAGCGGAGATTCACTGCTACTCCTGTCTTACAGCAACCTGATGTTTTACTCCCATTTCAGATGGAGATGATTCTGAGATTGGTGCAGGGGCTGTTTTGCCTCAAAGAGATCCGGTAACCTCTAAGATGAATCCCTGTGCCTTCTTTTCTCAAAAATTTTCCCCATCTGATCATAACTATGATGTGGGGAATCGGGAATTGTTGGCTATGAAGTGGGTATTTGAAGAGTGGAGACATTGGTTGGAGGGAGCCAGACATCAAGTTGTGGTCCTCACCGACCACAAGAACTTTAGCCATCTCGAATCAGCCAAGCGAGTGAATCCTAGACAGGCTAGGTGGGCCTTGTTTTTCATGCGTTTTAGTTTTGTGGTCTCCTTTCTTCCGGGCACTAAGAATGTTAAGGCGGATGCCCTCTCTAGGAGTTTTTTTGCGGATTCTCTTGATGTGACCGAGCCTACTACCATTCTAAATGAGTGTGTGGTTCTTTCTGCCATTTCACCCGATTTGAGACTTGCCCTGGAGGAATTTCAGGAGGACAAACCTTAACGATGCCCTATGGGGAAATTGTATGTCCCTGACCAGTGGGGGAGAAGAGTAATGTCTGAAATTCATTGCTCCACGGTAGCTGATCATACTGGTATTTTTGGTACCAGAGATTTGGTGAGTCGATCCTTTTGGTGGCCTGCTTTATCTCGTGATGTCAGGAATTTTGTGCAGTCCTGTGGGACTTGTTCTCGGTCCAAACCCTGTTCTCGTTCTAGTGGTTTGTTAATGCCCCTGCCGGTGCCCAGGAGGCCATGGACCCATATCTCAATGAATTTTATGTCTGACCTCCCTGTCTCTCAGAGAATGACGGTTATCTGGGTGATCTGTGATAGAGTTTCTAAGATGGTCCATCTTGTACCACTCCTGAAGTTGCCATCTTCTTTTGAGTTGGTGCCCTTGTTTTTACAACATATGGTTCGTTTGCACGGTATTCCTGAGAACATTGTGTCTGACAGAAGAGTCCAGTTTGTTTCCAGATTTTGGAGAGCTTTTTGTTCTAAACAGGAAATTCAGTTGTCTTTCTCCTCTGCATTTCACCCTCAGACCAATGGGCAGACTGAGAGAACAAACCAGACTTTGGAAACCTATTTGAGATGTTTTATATCTACTGATCAAGATTACTGTGTCTCATTTTTGCCCTTGGCTGAATTAGCTCTAAATAATAGGGCTAGTTCTGCCACTTTGATGTCTCCTTTTTTCTGCAACTTTAGGTTTTATCCTCGATTTTCTTCAGGGCAGGTGGAGGCTTCGGCCTGCCCAGGTGTGGATTCTGTGGTAGAGAGAATGTAGCAGAATTAGGATCAAGTAGTGGATAAGTTGTCTCACTCTCAGGAGAAGGCCCAACGGTTTGCCAACCGGCATAGGACCATTGGTCCCTGGCTTAAAGTGGGTGACATGGTTTGGTTGTCTTCTAAAAATATTCCTATGAAAGTTACATCTCCAAAATTCAAGCCAAGGTTCATTGGACCTTATAAGATTTTGAAAATCCTTAATCCCGTTTCTTTCCATTTGGCTCTTCCAGGAACGTTCAAGATTCAAAACGTTTTTCATAAATCTTTGATGAAAAGGTTTGTGGAGCCAGTTCCCATGGCTGCGCCCCCTGATCCTGTATTGGTTAAGGGTAATCTGCCAAGAGGTTGGTTCGTGCCTTCCACCGGGCCCATCCTGATCGGACTGGTGGCTTGGATGAGGGTTCTGTGACCCCTCCTCAACAGCAGCCCCTCACACACAGTATTATGCAGCCCCTTGAGAGTATAATGGAGCCCCTATGCACACAGTATAATGCAGCGCCCCATAGTATAATGCAGCCCCACACACACAGTATAATACAGCCCCTTGAGAGTATAATGCAGCCCCTTCAGAGTATAATGCAGCGCCCTCAGAGTATAATGCAGACCCCGAAACACACACAGTATAATGCAGCCCCCCAGAGTATAAAGCAGCCCCCTTTGAGTATAATGCAGCCTCCCACATACACAGTATAGTGCAGCCCACACAAACAGTATAATGCAGCCCCCCACACACAGTATCGTGCAGCAGACACACACACACTGTAATAAATACACACACACAAAATACTTACCTCTCCTCCTCATTCCCCCACCCTCTGGCTTCTGCAGAGCGTCTCATCAGCTCCACTGCTGGCACACGCTGCTGAGGCAGAGAGGGAGTGATGGGAGGGGGACTGTCATATGACTCTTTCTCCTCCATCATTGCTTTCAACTGTATCAGCATCTAATATGCCGATAATTTGAATGCACAATGCAAGGGGGGGCGGTGCAGCGCCGGGCCTCTCTTACTCAAGGGCCCCATAGCGGCTGTGTGGTGTGCAGCTATTAGCGGTGCGCCACTGGCTGGGGGCCTCTAGTGGAATATATTTGTCTTTAGTGTGTATTCAAATAAAGAACAAGAATATTTTTAATACAATTTGAGTGCTTGATTACTTTTATAGTATGTTTGATAATTTTATTTTTTTTAACCTATACTAAACTTTTTGTAAAAGTTGAGCAGAGTCTCGCACCCTCACCAACAATTACTGATATTGCAGTTGATATACTTTAAGCCATCAAATGGGGCACCTCTGCACTGAATACTGTGGCGATTAAATAATAAAGTGAAGGGGAGCAAGGGAGATTAAATGTAAATCACTAAATGACCAAATAAATTAGGAAAAGACACAAGGATCACTTATGAATTCCTGTCCTGAACTTGCTGCTTAATATTGTTTTAGCGAAGTGAGGCTGCATTCTTTCAAAGCCGATGTACTTTGGAGAAAAACCTTGAAGACGTGTGTAAATATTGGTTTGTAACCTAACAAAGGATTATTTACATTGTTCTTTTATTTGGGTCAAATGACCTTTAGTAACTGAATAATTCAAGAGAAGCCTTTCTGTATTTGTGCCATTATAGCATTCACAATACATAGTTGTCTTGGTGTAAAGGTACTGTCACACTTAGCAATGTACCAGCAATCCCGACCAGCGATATGACGCGGTCAGGATCGCTGGTACATCGCTAAGTGGTCGCTAGTGAGCTGCCACACAGGCAGATCTCACCAGTGACATCGCTGGGGACGGGGGTCGCTACTTACCTGTCACACCAGGCGATCCTGGGTCCTCCCGCCCGGCTCCACACTCGTCGCTCGTCTCTCCACAGGAAGCGCCACAGGAAGCTGACGACGAGAAACGGTCCAGGACGTTCTCGCGCGATCAGCGATAACCAGCGGGGGAGCGGGTCGGAGGTAAGTATCAGACACAGTGATATCGCTAGCAATATCGCTATAACATCACAAGTTATAGCGATATCGCTAGTGATATCGCTTAGTGTGACAGTACCTTAACTGTTTATGTTCCAGTAGAACTAAAGCTGCATTTACGCGGCAAGATAATTGTGAATGGGTGTTGTTATACATGCTCAATTCAAGATTATCTTACTATGTAAACAGCCTGACTATCACCCAATGAATGAGCAAAACGCTCATTCACATGATCTTTTGCACAGCACAAAAAAAATCACAATTATCCGCAATGCATTGTCCTGTACTAACAGGACTCACACTGGTATAGATTTTTCAGAGTACATCGATTACTTTGGTCTGCCTGTCTAAACAACAAAAGACTGACTTCACTTCCAAACAGCTGTGTACAGATGAAAACTAACAGTAGCCATTTGTGTACATAATTAACAAATAAAGTTGCACTCTGTATTGTTATAGCATGTAAACATTAGATACCAGGGGCATTCATTATAGATTTCCCCTGACCCACTTCTATTTATCACAGGATGCTGATCCTGCACATGTGTAATGATATAAGACTCTATAGGTAAGGTGCCATTTGCAACTCAGAAGTGATAACGGTCTTGATTTTACAGGTGCTGAAGTGGTGTGAGGTTTGATAATGGACCCATTGGAATCCAGAGCAGTCATCAAGTTCCTTTACTTGAAAGGCCGCACACCAAAGGAGACATTCGATGAGATAAAAGAGGTTTATGGTGATGACTCCCCATCATATGATGTAGTCAAGAACTGGCATCGTCAATTCAATTGTGGTCGGACTTCGGCGCAAACCGTTCCAATTCCAAGGCGACCCCACTCTGCTATTGATGAACACACCATCCAGCAAGTGGAGGTTGCCATTCTGGAAAATCGCCGCGTAACCTTTCGCCACGTAGCCCAAAATGTCAAGATTAGTGTGGGGTCCATGGAAAAAATTCATCCAAGACCATCTTCACATATATAAGGTATCCGCTCGCTGGATTCCCCAGCTGCTCACACCTTTTCAGAAGCAGGAACAAGTCAAATGCTCTCAGGCTCTATTGATGCTGTGCCATGGAAACCAGGATGAATTTTTCAGCAGACTGATCACACAGGATGACAGCTGGGTCCATCACTATGATCCTGAGACTAAGCTCCAGTTGATGCAATGGAAACATCATGACTCACCGCCTTCAAAGACGGCACGTGCCCAACCCTAGGCAGGCAAAGTCATGCTCACAGTATTTTGGGACCAGCACGTAGTAATATTGATGGATTTCCTAGCAAAAGGGTACCATGATCACTGGGGCATACCATACCTCACTGCTGCAGAAGTTGCAGGAGGCCATTTCCAAGAGACATGGCATGCTCACCAAAGATGTCCGCCTTCTGCAAGACAATGCACCAGTTCACAAATCACATGTTGCCCAAATGGAAGCATGCGCCTTTGGGTTTGTTGCATCCCCGTACTCACCCGACCTCGCACCATTGGACTTCCACCTCTTTCCAACAATAAAGTTATTTTTGAAGGGCACGCATTTTCCAGATGATGAGACTCTGATTTCTGAAGTCACAACATTGCTGTTGGAGCAACATGTCGACTTCTATAAGTGAGGTGTTTACAGTTGCTTAAAGAGATGGAAGAAGTGTGTGTCCCTAGGTGGCACCTATGTAGAGAAGGACTAATAACTGTGCCAAGTTTTATTGCTCTCAATCCACAGGAAGTGGGTCAGGGGAAATCTTTAATGAACGCCCCTCGTATATGAAATATGAATTGCATTACTGCTCTAATAGGAAAAAATGGCGATGCTTGGCACATAATTTGGCCAATTCATGCATGCCTAACAGCCAACAACAAGGCATTCTCCTGTTGCTGGGGACCTATCCTAATGTGAATCCTCTCCTACAGACTTCAGCCTAGGAGAGGATTCACATTAGAATAGGTCCCCAGCAGCAGGAGAATGCCTTTTTGTTGGCTGCTGGGCATGCATGAACTGGCCAAATTATGTGCTAAGTGTCTCCATTTTTTCCTATTTTCTAGAATTTTAGTTTTATAAGTTTGTTTTGCAAACAGTTACATTTGGTAAATCTTGTTACAGAGTAGACCATTTAAGTCTCCGTATAAAAAAAATCGAATATGATCAATTAGAACCTGAAAGTTAATAATGATCATTGTGGGTGAGGGGTGTTGGAAAGTCTAAATTTTGGCAGAAAATATGGATATTGGGGGCCATTTTATTTCAGCAAAAGTAGAAGCGACTTACATGCATAATTCATATTTAATGGAAGTAGTGGTATGGCTATATATGCTCTTCACTCCCAATAAAATTGTTTTATTTTGCAGACATCCAAAATGCCAATCATGGGAAATCTAGCATATTGGCCATATTCAATCTGGAGGTGCAGGGGGACATGTCTGTTCACTTGGAAAAAGAAGCCATATGCATTGAGACAATCTAATGCGCTTTCAGCCTGATATACATATGGCTTGCCATGGCCACCATAATGGATAAGTAGGTAAAAGGTATAATCTTTATTTCGGGACCGGTAACTATGCAGCTATACCACTACTTCCATATTTAAAAAACATGCTGACATGTTGACTTCAAGATAGGCAGTGGTCCTCTGGTTCACATTTATTCGAGGTGTTGACTGTCAACTCTTTCATGTCATTATTTTTCTGTTCTTTTCATAGAAGGTTATTTTATATAACTCTCACAGCACTACTTATCTCTTAGATGTACATCAGGATCAGGTATGATAAAATCCAGCTCATAGGATCAAAAATGTGTGCACTCCACCAGGCCATCAAAGTGGCTGCTAATACCATAATGTCAGAAGGCAGAATAACAGATCGGCTTTATTTCAGCTGGGCAAAAGTTTAATTTTCTTATTTGCACTTGGAGACCACCATCAAGTCGCCCAAGCCAAGACGTTTTTGTCTTGTTGGTGGCAACACGCACTCTACACCAAGGATGATTGCTAAAGCAGCTCTCAACTATATAGGTTATGGAGCTGCTGGGAGACTGGTCATTGAATTGAAAAGTAAAGGGGGCTTTTTACATAGCGAGATCACTAGCAATGTCGCTAAAGCGTCACCAATTTTGTGACGCAAGAGTGATATTGCTAGCGATCTCGCAACATGTGACACGTATCTCTGACCGGCCCCCTCGCTGGATATCGCTGATCGCGCTTGAGCGTCCTGGGCCATTTTCTCCTCGTTGGCGTCCCGCTGGCACCGACTAGCGAAGCATGGACGCAGGCGGAAGTCGTCATAATCGCTGCCGTGTGTCAGGTAAGAGCGACCACCTAGCATCGCTGGATCATTGCTGCATCGCTGGTGAGATCTGCCTGTTTCGCAGTTCACTAGCGACCATTTAGCAATGCACAAGCGATCCTGACCAGGTCGTATCGTTGTCGGGATCGCTGGTGCATCGCTAAATGTAACAGGACCCTTACCAACTCCACACACAGGGTAACACATTTGGTTAATTCTTAGGTACAAAATAAATAGATTATACACATATACACACTGCGCCCACATAATTGCCATATTCAGAGCTATATGGATATATTATTTGTATACTTATTCATTTTCTATTGAAAAGGCAGTTGCATCTCTCAGATGTGCAATTATCTTCTAAAAAAAAAAACTAGGCCAGCATGAGACCCGCTTTTTGAAATTAAGTCAACGTTTTAATGATCCATTTGTTTCTAGTGTCCCTCTCGTACAAAGAACAACTCCTTTGTTGAATCAATCAAAACTATTGCTTAATTACAGTTTAAGGTGTATTTTGTGAGTGCAGATCTTCGGCATCTTATCCAAGTATGTCAAGTTAACCAAATTATTACTGACCATTTAAATGAACTGTGTCCCTTTTGTAGGAAATAAAGATATTTTTCATAAGCAAACAAAAAGGCAGTCTGGAAAAAACACTTAATCCAGAGAAGGAAAATCAAACATACAACCAAACACGCCAGCTCTTCCCTTTTCATCTTCCATGTGTGCTCTTCGGATTATCCTGTTTGAGTCTGGAAAGCCATTGACAATGTTGATGGTTGGAACAATGATTACCCAACACAAAAGTGTTAAGAAGGATTATGTGTTTGGCTTGTCATTTTGTGGTACAGCTGTAGGACACAGTCAACCTCTTGTCTAACTAGAATTGTTACAAGCTAGAATTAGGACAATGGATGTTTCTATATGAACACTACCTATTGAGGAGCCTCTTCTAAAAGAGAAATGTGATGAGATCAACCTTTTGTAAATGGGTCTTTCAGGAGGTCTCACACTCCAGCATTGGCATTGCTGGAAGATGCAGTCAAGTCACTTTTTCTAAAGCCAATACCCTATCTTTACTTCTATTTTTTTCTTTTCGCTCCTTTGTCAGTCTTCTCATGTATATATTGATCTGTCTGACTATATTACATTTATTTAATCAGTATGCCAAAGGAGACTATCTGCAACAGCCTTTTTCTTCTCAGGGGTATTTTACCGCACTTTAAACAAATTATTTCAACTGAAGTAATATTCAGTCATGGGTAGCTGTATTTTACTTGTGTTCTTCCATCAGTCGAAAGTGACCACATCATTCCCACTTTGATTTACTTTTGTCATGGTTTCCTATGTGTTTTTATTCTCATTTTTCATTTCTCATTGTTGAGTTTTCTATTGATGTTCAGTTCTCATGTGCAAAGAGTAAAATTACTGTCTTTTTATTCACTTCCATATTAAGCTGACATAAAATGAACCATGAGGATGAATACTAAACTCAATGGCCTCATAATGATTTCAATAAAAACGTGATTCCAGAAATGCGCCATAGTTCTCTCCATCCTGCTACGTTAATTTGTGATTACTTTTAAAGCTTGTGTGACAATTGCTCAGCATAGTAAAGTATTGCATGAGCTTTAGCAGTGTACTACAGCAGTGGGGACACAGAGTTTGGAGATGAGGTTCGTGTTTTGGAAGCAGTTGTCCTCAGATACCTACGGTACTTTCTAGAAGTTGAAAGTCTCTTGGGTAACCATTGTAGACTGACAGACTTGTGCCATAAGTGTGACATACTTTACGTACAGCTGCTGCAGAATATGTTGCCTCTAAATAAGCAATACAAAAAGTATAAAGTGAAAATGGCAAAGTTGCTGTGGATGCCGCCTGTTTTTTGTTTTGTTTGCCGTTTAACACTGCGACCAACGATTACGTTTGTTAATGGTGCTATCGGCTTGATGTTTGTATTTTATTTGCTTTTTTTGATGCTTTGTTATTATAAAGGGAAACAACTGACCTATTGTGCAGCCCCCCCCCCCCAAAAAAAAAAAAAAAATCTTTGTTTTTTTTTTCTCAAAATTGCTGTGTACTAGAGACATGAGGTACAATCTACAATTCCTTCTATGGAATAGATTTGTATTAAACCTGTGCCGAAAGAATAGTGAGGTCCAATTATTCTTTACCTATCTGTGAAAGTACTGACTGATTCTTTTATTACACTTTAGCAATTTTGTAATCTTGTATCATTATCGTAAAGTTGTTGTCCAGCCAGAATAAAATATTTAAAGAGAACCTGTCACCAGGTCTTTCCCATATAAAGTAGGGCCAACACCTGGGCGTCTCTGTTATAGATGAGGCGCCTCCTCTCTTCTTACTTCATGTGGATGACACATTCTGCATCACCACACAGTGTCCTCGGCATCGTGATCCTGCCAAGGGCAGAGCAAAGTACTGTAATGCGCATGTGTGGGGAAAGGCCCAAGTCACCAGCATGTGCAATATGGTACTTTGCTTTGCCCTCAACAGGGCAGAGAGAAAAGTGTGCCTGGACAGGAGTGCAATGCCTAGGATACTGTGTGGTTGACGTAGAACTTGTCATCCACACGGAGCAAGAGGAGAGGAGGCATCGGATCATGACTAGCAACACCCATCTGACCGAACTAACCCGTAGGTGAGTATAATAAAAGCTATTTTTTGTTTTATGGAGAGTGGATTCTGGACTTATATACAGCATTCTAGAATGCTGTCACATAGGGCTTACAGGTGCTGGCCCTACTTTATATGGGAAAAACCCAGTGACAGATTCCATTTAAATGCATTTAAAATACAAAATTTATAAATCATACTAATATACTTTAATTATGATTTAATCTTGAGTGTACTGATTTCAGAGCCTATCTTGCTGCACTTCTGGGTTTGTTATGACACAGAAAGAAAACCTCTGGACTACACTTTTGGCACCTGACTAGTAAAGTTCGTTAACTGGAACTGGCTATGTGGCTCAGTGCAGTAGCTAAGCTAGCCCCCTTCTCTGAATCAGGCATGACCAAGAAGAGCTGTGGCCCAACCCGTGCAATGAGCTAAACAGCTAACCTCCTTCATAAACACTAGTCACATACTGACATTGGGGGAAGGTCTTTCTGTGTTGAAACCATCCTAGAAATGTAGCAAAGTGGTGTTGAAATTATATATTTTTTACACTCTTTTGTTACTTTATTACTGTTTTCTTGCACATTTAATCTATTTTCTTTTCTATTTATACTCCAACAAATGGCACTTATAGAAAGCGCAAAATGACATATAGAGTATAGATATAATACACTAAAAACTAAAGTTATGAGAACAGAAGTACACACAATGAAAGTAATAGGATGGAGGGACGTAAGAAATTTATATAATATATAATAATGTCTACTAGGGGAAAATGATTGTTATGACTGCACAAGCACCAGGGGACAAATTCCTGAACCTGACAGATCCCTGTTCAGACTGGTAAAACCCCTACTCTGACACTGGTCTGTCCCTACCTGACTGCAGAGGTTGGCACCCTAAGATAACGCAATGGCACCCTCAGTCAACGGTGGTTCACCCGGAATGCTCCTAACAGCTCCTTGTATACAGTCATGGCCAAAAGTATTGATACCCCTGCAATTCTGTCAGATAATACTCAGTTTCTTCCTGAAAATGATTGCAAACACAAATTCTTTGGTATTATTATCTTCATTTAATTTGTCTTAAATGAAAAAACACAAAAGAGAATGAAGCAAAAAGCAAAACATTGATCATTTCACACAAAACTCCAAAAATGGGCCGGACAAAAGTATTGGCACCCTCAGCCTAATACTTGGTTGCACAACCTTTAGCCAAAATAACTGCAACCAACTGCTTCCGGTAACCATCAATGAGTTTCTTACAATGCTCTGCTGGAATTTTAGACCATTCTTCTTTGGCAAACTACTCCAGGTCCCTGATATTTGAAGGGTGCCTTCTCCAAACTGCCATTTTTAGATCTCTCCACAGGTGTTCTATGGGATTCAGGTCTGGACTCATTGCTGGCCACCTTAGAAGTCTCCAGTGCTTTCTCTCAAACCATTTTCTAGTGCTTTTTGAAGTGTGTTTTGGGTTTTTGTCCTGCTGGAAGACCCATGACCTCTGAGGTAGACCCAGCTTTCTCACACTGGGCCCTAAATTATGCTGCAAAATTTGTTAGTAGTCTTCTGACTTCATAATGCCATGCACACGGTCAAGCAGTCCAGTGCCACAGGCAGCAAAGCAACCCCAAAACATCAGGGAACCTCCGCCATGTTTGACTGTAGGGACCGTGTACTTTTCTTTGAATGCCTCTTTTTTCTCCTGTAAACTCTATGTTGATGCTTTTGCCCTAAAAGCTCTACTTTTGTCTCATCTGACCAGAGAACATTCTTCCAAAATGTTTTAGGCTTTTTCAGGTAAGTTTTGGCAAACTCCAGCCTGACTTTTTTATGTCTCGGGGTAAGAAGTGGAGTCTTCCTGTGTCTCCTACCATACAATCCCTTTTCATTCAGATGCCGACGGATAGTACGGGTTGACACCGTTGTACCCTCGGATTGCAGGGCAGCTTGAACTTGTTTGGATGTTAGTGGAGGTTCTTTATCCAACATCTGCACAATCTTGCATTGAAATCTCTTGTCAATTTTTCTTTTCTGGCCACATCTAGAGAGGTTAGCCACAGTGCCATGGGCTTTAACCCCTTAACGACCGCCGATACGCCTTTTAACGGCGGTAATTAAGGGTACTAAAACCACAGCGCCGTTAATTCACGGCGCTGTGATTTAAGTGAATAGCGCCCCCCAGTGTCGGATTTTCTCCGGGATCTCGGCTGCCAGGGGTAGCCGAGACCCCAAAGAACATGAATCGGACGGTTTTTACCGACCCCCGCTTTAGCGATCGCTGTTATTAACCCTATAACGGCGACCGCAAAAAAAAAGCCGCGATTTTACATTTAATTTCTCTCTCCTCTGATGTGATCGCACATCAGAGGAGAGAGAAATAGGGTCCCCGATCCCCCCCCGGTACCTCTCCGTGGCCCTCCGTCCCCTCCCGGTGGTCCCACGTCCCGCCGGCATCCTCCGATGTGCGCCGCCATCTTGAAAATGGCGGGCGCATGCGCAGTGCGCCCGCCGGGAATCTGCCGGCTCCGGCTGGCAGATTCCATTCATTATTTTGATCACTATGATAAACGATCATAGTGATCAAAATAAAAAAAATAGTACATAACCCCCCCGTTTATCACTCCCTTATAAAGGCCAATATAATGAAATAAAGAAAATATTTTTTTTTCAGTTTTTCGTTAGGGTTAGGGCTAAGGTTAGGGTTAGGGTTAGGGTTGGGCTAGGGTTAGGGTTGGGCTAGGGTTAGGGTTGGGTTAGGGTTGTGCTAGGGCTGGGCTAGGGTTAGGGCTCGGGTCACGACTAGGGTTAGAATTAGGGTTAGGGCGAACTAGAATTAGGGTTAGAATTAGGATTAGGGATTAGGGTTGGGGTTAGGGTTGGGATTAGGGTTAGGAGTGTGTTGGGGTTAGGGTTGGAGCAAGAATTGAGGGGTTTCCACTAGAGTTGAGCGACTTTTGGTTTTTTAGGGTCGCGTTTCGTTTCGTGAAACCCGACTTTTCCAAAAGTCGGGTCGAGCAAGATCGTCCGATTATAGGGAAAAGTCGGGGTCGTCCCAAAACACGAAACCCAATGTAAGTCAATGGGGAATAAAAGTCGGCAGTGAGAGGAGGACAGGAAACACACCTACAGTGCCCATTTGAATGCCAAAAGCATCAATTCTTCTTACTTAAGCTTGTCAACCTTAATTAACTTCATAATACAAGTTACGCACTGAAAAATGGGGGTTATTTGGCTAAAGTTGTGGGGGGGGGAGGGCTGGCTGCAGGTTTTCATGTGCCCTGGGCGAAAGAGCGCCCCTTTAACACATACCACAACTCATCATGCTCCGATACGGCAGAGAAATAGCGGTATAGTACAATGAAAAATACCTCACTTTTTACATCTCATGACGAGGCCCATCTATTTCTCCATACAGAATCATTGGTCCCATATAATGTTTGAAACAGTATATGATGAGCTCCACATAATGCTACAGTATATGTTGGTCCCCATGGATGAAGCTCCACTGTCTTATGGGCCCAAATAATGCTCCAAACATAATGGGCCCCATTTCTAATGCTCTAGTGTATAATGGGCCCTGTAAATGCTGCTCCAGTGTCTGATGTCCACCTTTGGAATGTTCCAGTGTATGGTGGGCCCCATCTATCATTCTCCAGAGTATAGTGCTCCCCAAAAATTGCTGTCCCAACATTGAAAACAATCAAATAAGTCTCCTCGCTAGGGAATCCCTGTACTTGTCTGGACAGGTGCTGTAGCTTGCTTAACAGCTCGCCAGCCGTTCTCAAGCCCAGTATGGATTACACGTGATTGCACAAAGGTGAGAAAAGGTACCGTATCCCCAGATAACATGTATGGATAGCGTACACATTCAAAATATATGTCTCAGGAGGCAGGCTCAGATGGTGTTAGGCCCAGTATTGATTGCACGTGATTGCACAAAGGTTAGAAAGGGTACCGTATCCCCGGATAACATGTATGGATAGCGTACACATTCAAAATATATGTCTATACAGCATGAGGCAGGCTCAGACGGTGTTAGGCCCAGTATGGATTGCACGTGATTGCACAAAGGTTAGAAAGGGTACCGTATCCCTGGATAACATGTATGGATAGCGTACACATTCAAAATATATGTCTATACAGCATGAGGCAGGCTCAGACGGTGTTAGGCCCAGTATGGATTGCACGTGATTGCACAAAGGTTAGAAAGGGTACCGTATCCCTGAATAACATGTATGGATAGCATACACATTCAAAATATATGTCTATACAGCATGAGGCAGGCTCAGACGGTGTTAGGCCCAGTATGGATTGCACGTGGTTGCACAAAGGTTAGAAAGGGTACCGTATCCCTGGATAACATGTATGGATAGCGTACACATTCAAAATATATGTCTCAGGAGGCAGGCTCAGATGGTGTTAGGCCCAGTGTGGATTGCACGTGATTGCACAAAGGTTAGAAAGGGTACCGTATCCCCGGATAACATGTATGGATAGCGTACACATTCAAAATATATGTCTATACAGCATGAGGCAGGCTCAGACGGTGTTAGGCCCAGTATGGATTGCACGTGATTGCACAAAGGTTAGAAAGGGTACCGTATCCCTGGATAACATGTATGGATAGCGTACACATTCAAAATATATGTCTATACAGCATGAGGCAGGCTCAGACGGTGTTAGGCCCAGTATGGATTGCACGTGATTGCACAAAGGTTAGAAAGGGTACCGTATCCCTGGATAACATGTATGGATAGCGTACACATTCAAAATATATGTCTCAGGAGGCAGGCTCAGACGGTGTTAGGCCCAGTATGGATAGCACGTGATTGCACAAAGGTTAGAAAGGGTACCGTATCCCCGGATAACATGTATGGATAGCGTACACATTCAAAATATATGTCTCAGGAGGCAGGCTCAGACGGTGTTAGGCCCAGTATGGATTGCACGTGATTGCACAAAGGTTAGAAAGGGTACCGTATCCCTGGATAACATGTATGGATAGCGTACACATTCAAAATATATGTCTCAGGAGGCAGGCTCAGATGGTGTCAGGCACAGTATGGATTTGACGGCCCAGATTACACAGCGGAGGAGCAGGGAGAGGTAAAGATTGCAAATGCTGGGGCCCTGCCCAAGCAAGGGGGGCCCACTCGTGGGCGTCGGTACTGGCACTGGGCCCCTCATAGTACAGCGGTGTGTCTGACGGCGGGTGTGCACCACCACCGTCGGAGACACTTGATTGCACTATGAGGGACCCTGTGCCAGTGCCCGCACCCAAGAGTCTGCCTACCCACCTGTCCAGGGCAACAGCACTCGCACGGTGTCGTGCGGTAGGTGGTGACCCCGGCCATGAGGGGGGAGGCAGCACAGTTAGGGAGTTTTAGAAAGTGGCATATGTTGATGTTGGACATTCAGCTGATGCAAAAGGCGAAATAGGTGAAGTACCAGGAAGAGGTGGACCAAAGCAAGCCATTTTTCTGTCACCCTATGTGTCATCAGGGGAAGGTGGGACAAAATCCTTGGAAACCCATGCGTGGTTCATTTTAATGAAGGTTAGATCATCCACATTTTGGGTTGACAGACGGGTCCTTTTTTCTGTCAGGATTGATCCAGCTGCACTGAAGACTCTTTCCGATAGCACACTTGCAGCTGGGCAAGCGAGCTCCTGTAAGGCATATTGGGCCAATTCAGGCCAGGTGTCCAGTTTAGCGGCCCAATAGTCAAAGGGGAATGACCTGTGTGGGAGAACATCGATATGGGAGGAAAAGTAGTTTGTTACCATAGTTGACAACTGCTGTCTCCTGTCACTTTCCATCGATGCAGTATTACCAGTTGTGTGAGCGGTATTTGAAAAATCAGTCCACAACATTGTCATGAAACCCCTGTCTCCAACGCCACTTCTGCTGTGTGCACCACGAACACCTCTGCCAAGCTGCCCCCGGCCCGTACGGCTCGTGTGAGAACCATCACCGCTGCTGTGTGCTGGGAATGCCTCAAGCAACCGATTTACCAGAGTTGCTTGTTTATTAGCCAATATTAGGTCAAGGTTCTCCTGTGGCATGATGTTTTGTAATTTGCCTTTATAGCGTGGATCCAGGATGCTGGCCAACCAGTAGTCGTCATCGTTCATCATTTTGGCAATGCGGGGGTCCCTTATTAGGATCCGCAAGGCATAATCTGACATGTGGGCCAATGTTCCCGGTGTCAATGATGCACTGCGAGTGCTGGGTGGAGGAGCACTTTCTGGCAAATCCACATCCCTCCAGTCACGCACAAACCCTGTACCAGACCTTGCCACGCCAACATTTTCACTTGCCCCACGAGATGCATCCTCCTCCCCTAAGTAATCATCCCCATCATCCTCCTCCTCCTCCTCTTCTTCCTCCACCTCGTCCAGGAGAGGTCTCTGAGCAGACAATGGCTGAATGTCATCAAGGATTCCCTCCTCCTCTTCCTCCTCATCAACATTGGCTGCAGACGCCTGCTCCTTAAGGTGCGTCAAAGTTTGCATGAGCAGACGCATAAGTGGGATGCTCATGCTTAGGATGGCGTCGTCTGCGCTTACCAGCCGTGTGCATTCCTCAAAACACTGAAGGACTTTACAAAGGTCTTTCAGCTTCGACCACTGCACACCTGTCAACTCCATGTCTGCTCTCAAAGTGCCTGGCCGTGTATCCTCCCACAAATGCATTATGGCCTGCCTCTGCTCGCACAGCCGCTCCACCATGTGCAGGGTGGAGTTCCACCTTGTTGCAATGTCGATAATGAGGCGGTGGTTGGGAAGGTGGAGCAATCGCTGCAGCTTCTGCATACGAACGGAGTGTACAGGCGACCGGCGGATGTGCGCGCACAGTCTTCGCACCTTCTGGAGCAGGGCTGTTAACTCCGGATAATTTTTGAGGAAGCACTGCACCACCAGGTTCAAGGTGTGAGCCAAGCAAGGTATGTGGCTGAGTTTTGAAAGGGCTATGGCTGCCACAAAATTACGGCCGTTATCACTAACTACCTTGCCTGCCTCAAGATGTACACTGCCCAGCCATGACTCAGTTTGTCGCTTCAAGTACTCGGCCAGCACCTCGGCGGTGTGTCTGTCGCCCAAACACATCATCTGCAACACAGCCTGCTGACGCTTTCCACTAGCTGCTCGATAGGGGGACACATCGTGTGCAACAGTGGCAGCTGCAGATGGAGTGCTCGTACGACTGCGCTCTGTGGACGAGCTTTCGCTTCTGGAGGAGGTGGAGGAGGAGGAGGGTCGAACGCCTACAGCCAACTGTTTCCTATACCGTGGGCTAGGCAGCACTGTCCCACCACCGCTGTCCCCTGTGGACCCTGCATCCACCACATTAACCCAGTGCGCAGTGATGGACACGTAACGGCCCTGACCATGCCGACTGGACCATGCATCAGTTGTGAGGTGCACCTTTCCGCTCACTGACTGCTTGAGTGCATGGACAATGCGGTCTTTCACATGATGGTGGAGGGCTGGGATGGCTTTGCGAGAGAAGAAGTGGCAACTGGGTAGGTCATAGCGTGGTGCTGCATAGGCCATGAGTTCGCGGAAAGCTGTGCTTTCCACCAACCGAAAGGGCATCATCTCAAACCAGATTAGTTTGGCAATGTGGGCGTTCAAACCCAGTGTACGCGGATGAGAGACTGAGTACTTTCTTGACCTACTCATAGTGTCTGGGAGGGTGAGCTGGACTTGAGAGCTGCATATGGTGGAAGTAGCGGTGGACAGGGCGGACTGAGAGAGGGTTGATGATGGTGATGGAGTTGGTGTTCTTTCTGATGGCCTAGAATCAGTATTTCGTTGATATAACAGTGGGATTCCCTGACTGCTGTGGTCTTGCAACGACACCTCAACATTTGCTGCTGTGCTAACCGGTGGGCTTACAGTGGGGGAAACAATGTAGCGTTGCTGACTACCTTCGTTGTGATCAGTTGCACATGTGGCACTTGAGGTTTGGTGTTGTGTCCACGCTTGCAAGTGCATGCTGGTTAAATGTCTAAGCATGCAACTGGTATTCAAATTTTTCAGATTTTTCCCTCGGCTAAAGGTCTTTGCGCATTTCTTACAGATAACCTTGGCCTGATCATGAGGATTTTGTTCAAAAAAGTGCCACACTGCACTCTTCCTACTTTGGCAGACATTTTGCGGCCTAGCACGCTGTGATCTTTTGACCCTCTGGACAAGCTGTCCAGCAACTCTTTTGATGTTTGGAACCTGTCTTTGGAGTGCTCCGGGCCTGCCAGATAACAGCTGTTGCGATGTCGATGTCTGCTGTGGATGCTCCTCATCTGAGCTATTGGAAGCAGCACCCTCTTCCCCCAATGGATGCCAATCTGGGTCAACAACTGGGTCATCCATCACCTCCTCTTCTATGTCATGTGCACCTTCCTCTGTGTCACCGTGTATGGTGGTATAGTGTGCGGGAAGGGGCACCTGAGTCTCATCAGGGTCAGAATCTGGCTCTGTACACTGCGAGGACAATGTAGTGCTCTGAGTGAATGTACCAGCAGAATCATCCATCAGCGGCTGTGCATCAGTGCACTCCATGTCAGATTCATCTTGGCCTGGGTAATTCACCATTTGACTTGATAATCCAGGCATGGTATGTGAAAACAGCTCCATGGAGTAATCAGTAGTATGGCCTGCGTCATCCTTCAATCTTGGTTGGGGTGAAGGACACAAGGAAAGGTGTGGTTCATGAACATGAGCCTCCAATGACGACTCAGTGCTTTTACTTTTTACAACTGAAGAAGAGGAGGCGATAGAGCTGGAGGCTGAGTCAGCAATGTAAGACAAAACTTTTTCCTGATGCTCTGGCTTTAAAAGCGGTTTGCCAACTCCTAGAAAACTAAGCGTTCGAGGCCTTATGTAGCCAGACGATGATGCAGGGTCAGCACCTCCTGCATTCGGTCCTATTTTGCTCTTGCCACTACCATCAGATCCACCACCAACACCATCATTACCAGCTGCCAACCCCCGCCCAATTCCACGGCCTCTTCCACCAGCCTTCCTCATTTTTGGTAGAAATGTAGACAAAATCCAACAAACTATATAGTAATGTAAAACAAGGTACAAGGTGTCTATAGGACAGGGGAGATTTAGAATTTATGCACACACTTGTGGACAGTGGACACTTTTGGATTGTGTGAGGCCCACTGATATCTGAGAGCTATGTGACAGGCTCGATGGCACAGCTGTGACAAAAGTGACTAGAGGATAAGGGAGATTTTGAATTTCTGCACACACTTGTGGACAGTGGACACTTTTGGATTGTGTGAGGACCACTGATATCTGAGCGCTATGTGACAGGCTCGATGGCACAGCTGTGACAAAAGTGACTAGAGGATAAGGGAGATTTTGAATTTCTGCACACACTTGTGGACAGTGGACACTTTTGGATTGTGTGAGGCCCACTGATATCTGAGCGCTATGTGACAGGCTCGATGGCACAGCTGTGACCAAAGTGACTAGAGGATAAGGGAGATTTTGAATCTCTGCACACACTTTTGGACACTGGACACTTTTGGATTGTGTGAGGCCCAATGAATATCTGAGCGCTATGTGACAGGCTCGATGGCACAGCTGTGACAAAAGTGACTAGAGGATAAGGGAGATTGGATTGCTTTTAAAAAAGCAGTTTGCGGAGCAGTGGGTAAACAGCAATGCCAGCCTGTCAGGAAGCCTTAGAAGGCAGCCCAACAACCAACACCACTGATACACCACTATATAGCCTCCCCTTGCACTGCACACACAGTGACTGGTGTGTTATGCAGGCCAAATTGCTAGCAGCAGAAGCAGTTTTTTTTTCTTCTCAGCAGGACAAAAAAAAAAAATTGGGATTGCTTTTAAAAAAGCAGTTTGCGGAGCAGTGGGTAAACAGCAATGCCAGCCTGTCAGGAAGCCTTAAAAGGCAGCCCAACAACCAACACCACTGATACACCACTATATAGCCTCCCCTTGCACTGCACACACAGTGACTGGTGTGTTGTGCAGGCCAAATCGCTAGCAGCAGAAGCAGTTTTTTTTGTCTTCCCTGCCTAACGCTCTCCCTACAGAATCAGCAGCAACCTCTCCCTATACTAAGATCGGCAGAAGTAAGATGGCGGTCGGCGTGCACGCCCTTTTATACCCCCTGTGACGCCCACCAAAGCAAGCCAATCACTTGCATGCCCTTCTGAAAGATGGTGGTGACCCGTGCCTATGTCATCACGTTGCCCACAGTGTCCGTGGATCCTGATTGGCTGAAAAAAGAGCGCAAAACAAACTTTTGAAACGCGACTTTGGCGCGTAAGTCGCCGACCTCGTGGCCGACCTCATCCTAGGGTCGGGTTTAGTTTCATGAAACCCGACTTTGCCAAAAGTCAGCGACTTTTGAATTTTTTCGACCCGTTTCACTCAACTCTAGTTTCCACTATTTGCCAACTTTGGGGGTCTAAAAATTGGGGTCTAAAAAAATCACTTTTGTGGAAATAAAAAAAGACTTTTTATTTTCACGGCTCTGCGTTTATAAACTTTTGTGAAGCGCTTGGGGGTTCAAGGTGCTCACCACACATCTAGATAAGTTCCTTAATGGGTCTAGTTTCCAAAATGGGGTCACTTGTGGGGGGTTTCCACTGTTTAGGCCCATCAGGGGCTCTGCAAGCGCAACATGATGCCCGCAGACCATTCCATCAAAGTCTGCATTCCAAAATGGCACTCCTTCCCTTCCGAGCTCTCCCTTGCACCCAAACAGTGGTTCCCCCCCACATATGGGGAATCGGCGTACTCAGGACAAATCGCATAACAGCTGTGCGGGTATGATTTCCCCTGTTACCCTTGTAAAAAATAAAAATTTGGGGGCGAAAAGATCATTTTTGTGGAAAAAAATAGATTTCTTATTTTCACGGCTCTACGTTATAAACTTCTGTGAAGCCCTTGGGGGTTCAAAGTGCTCACCACACATCTAGATAAGTTCCTTAATGGGTCTAGTTTCCAAAATGGGGTCACTTGTTGGAGGTTTCAACTGTTTAGGCACATTAAGGGCTCTCCGAACGCAACATGGCATCCGATCTCAATTCCAGCCAATTCTGCGTTGAAAAAGTCAAACGGCGCTCTATCCCTTGCGAGCTCTGCCGTGTGCTGAAAAAGTGGTTTACCCCCACATATAGGGTATCAGCGTATTCAGGAGAAATTGTACAACAAATTTTGTGGTTGATTTTCTCTTTTAACACTTGTGAAAATAAAAAAAATTGGTTCTGAAGTAAATTTTTTGCAAAAAAAAGTTAAATGTTAATTTTTTCCTTCCACATTGCTTTAGTTCATGTGAAGCACTTAAATGGTTAATAAACTTCTTGAATGTGGTTTTGAGCACCTTGAGGGGTCTAGTGTTTAGAATGGTGCCACTTTTGGGTATTTTCTGTCATGTACACCCCTCAAAATGACTTTAAATATGATGTGGTCCCTAAAAAAAATGGTTTTGTAAATTTTGTTGTAAAAATGAGAAATCGCTGGTCAACTTTTAACCCTTATAACTTCCTAACAAAAAAAAATTTTGCTTCCAAAATTGTGCTGATGTAAAGTAGACATGTGGTAAATTTTATTTATTAAGAAATTTGTGTGACACATCTCCCTGATTTGAGGGCATAAAAATTTAAAGTTTTAAAATTGCAAAATTTTCAAAATTTTCGTCATATTTCCGTTTTTTTCATAAATAAACACAAGACTTATCAAAGAAATTTTACCATTAACATGAAGTACAATATGTCACGAAAAAACAATCTTAGAATCAGCGGGATCCATTAAAGCGTTCCAGAGTTATAACCTCATAAAGGGACAGTGGTCAGAATTGTAAAAATTGGCCTGGTCATTAAGCTGCAAACTGGCTCTGTCGCTAAGGGGTTAAACTTCTTGATGACACTGCGCAAGGTAGACACAGGAACATTCAGGTCTTTGGAGATGGACTTGTAGCCTTGATATTGCTCATGCTTCCTCACAATTTGGTTTCTCAAGTCCTCAGACAGTTCTTTGGTCTTCTTTCTTTTCTCCATGCTCAATGTGGTACACACAAGGACACAGGACAGAGGTTGAGTCAACTTTAATCCATGTCAACTGGCTGCAAGTGTGATTTAGTTATTGCCAACACCTGTTAGGTGCCACAGGTAAGTTATAGGTGCTGTTAATTACACAAATTAAAGAAGCATCACATGATTTTTCGAACAGTGCCAATACTTTTGTCCACCCTCTTTGTTATGTTTGGTTGGAATTATATCCAATTTGGCTTTAGGACAATTCTTTTTGTGTTTTTTCATTTAAGACAAATTAAATGAATATAATAATACCAAAGAATTTGTGTTTGCAATCATTTTCAGGAAGAAACTGAGTATTATCTGACAGAATTTCCTTGTGTGTCAATACTTTTGGCCATGACTGTAGCTATGCCTTTGTAGCAACTCAATCGGGAATATAGGTTTTACATTAAAAACTGCAACTGACCCTGCCGTTTCCTGTACAGACTAGATATCCTAACTCTGCATTCCCTAGTGGAGCCTGCTGTGCAGAGATAGACCTAACCACAGACTATGCATTGGCAATTCTGATCTAAACTGCCTAAAAGGCCCGAGGATTTGTTTTGTGTTCCTCCTAAAGAACCATAGGGCAGAGCAGAGTGTGACTTACCTACAAAAAGAGAAGTGTGCTGAATAAAAGAAAGAGATAAGAGTGAGTGAAGTAAATAATGAAATACCAGTCAAAGAATAAAGCAAGTACTGTTAACAAATATGCTGCCCACTTCCTAATGATAATCAGTAGAAATAATGGGGTGCTCACTGTATAACGATGGTGCTCTGGAGTAAACAATAGTCAATCAAAAATATTTAGATAACTCCGGCACTAAAATTTCAAGTCTTTATTTGTGCAAAAAATTTCTCAATTCCAAACAGTAGGCACGTGGGGATACAAAGAGTCACAGTTCATCGCACCCAAGTGAAAACTGACAATTCTTTACAAAAGCCTTGCTCAAGATATATCTGTAGAAAGTGGGTTCCTAGGTTACTTGTGCTGGGATTACCATGTGTCCTGTGGCCAAGAAGTGCACCATCTGCTGTTTATAGTATATTGTGGTTTATACAACCTACTGCCATGATGAGTATCTCTAAATTGCAGTCAAAATACAAATGTAGCTAGGATCACCAAGCTACGACTTGCCTACTTTGGACATATTGGATATATCATAAGAAGACAGCACATTATGGTCAGAAGAATAGAAGGTGCAAGGTGAAGAGGAAGAACAGCAACCTGATAGTGTGGCGCTCTGCGACTTTGACGCTACAAAATGGTTAAATATGTACTGTTTTGTATGTGTTTTGTAAGCAATGGGAGTTATGCTTTCTCTCCTAGAGACCACAACACACACACACAATTTACCTCACTCCCTTACTTGTCTGAAGCGTAGAGCTTTGCAGACACACCCTAACTGGGAGGGGGGAGGAGCAGAGTTGTTTTCAGTGAAGAAGAAGGAGAACGCCGCTCCTGGCAGCCATGATGACATTAGCTCCATTCAGGAGTAAAGCTAATAAGAATCAGGGAATCAGCCCCTAGGCCATACATGCTTTCAGAGCAGGGTAGTGAGCTGAGAGACTGTGTGAGTTTATACAACCAACAGCGCAGTGTTTTCCCCGGGATTACAGCAGCAAACTAGGATCAGTGAAGGATTGTGCAAGAAAGAACTTGAGCTTCACGCAGGATCCAAGCTGCAAGTTGCCAGAAGAGGAAAACACAGTGAGTAGAGGCTATACTAGAAGTTCCAAACTCTGGGAAGCCTTGGTCCCCGAAGGGATTAGACTAGCAGGAAGTTCACACTGAGTCACAGCAGAGAGAAGGATAACTCCCATTCTACAGAGCAGACTGTAACCTGGTGAGAGTTGTAATATCTCCTCTGAACTGCATCCGAACTACAGTAAACGATAAAGTGACTTTCCTTGTCTCCTACCTTATTACTCCGTGCCTTCTACTTCCATCGCAATCTTTGGGAGTCCACCCTGGTTGGAGAGGGTTAAACATCTTCACTGCTATCACCATCTACTCCCCCAGGGATCATCCTCCAGTGCCGGCTATACTACAGTCGAACACCAATTGGCGTCACAAATCACTACATAAACTTTATCCCTAATCAATACTCCCCTTTTACATGACCGCCTGGGGCCACGGACCGGGTCACTGCCACTGTGACACATCCCTTTAAGACGACCAGCCCGGTACCGAGTATCCCACGGCCCCTGGGGCGCGTCAATGGCTTGAAACACTTAAGATAATGGCAGAGAAGACCCTGGTGGACTTACCTAGGTTTGCACAAGATCTATCTTCCTACAGAGCTTTCATCCATCAAGTTGCCATGGCTCGAGATCGAGCTGAAGGCCATTAATAATAATAATTAATTATTATTATTATTGGAAATATATTTTTTAGTTAAAATTACTATATATTTTGCTAGTCAATTTTGAGACCGTATTCAATTAATTTTGCAGACCACTGTTTCCTCAGGAACCTGGTAAGGAATTCCTTAGGACACAACAGCAAGACCTGGCACTTTTAGAGTACTTCCATACGAGTTGTAAATTGACTGAAAAAAAAAAGAGAATTGCTGACAAATCTACATCTGCACGAGTTATATACTGATTTTGTTTATTGCAAATGGTGGAATTATCTGTGAAAATTGGTAACGCACATTGATATGCTGCAGATTTCAGATTTGTAAAGATTTGTTGAGTGGCTTGTGTAACAGATTTGGCAAAATTTCAGACACTTTGCTGGAAATATGCTGAGAACTTTCCACATGGAAAATCCAAATGGATAATCTACAGCAAGTCCAATTTGTATAATAATTTCCTTCCAGAAGAGACTCCAAAGTGCTCAATCTATTCATACAGAATTGGCAAAATAGTCAACATGCAGTAGAATGTAATGCTAAGCAACAATTGAAGAAGTCTGTCCCTACAACAAGCTTATTTAATGGCTATGTACATTTTTGCAAAGATTTTTTTATTCATGATGTACGTCCTAAATGCAAGCTCAAGCATCTTTCTAAATAGTCTTCTTTTAAAAAAAAAAAAGTCAACTGTTTTGCAACTACAGAATGTTTGTAAGACCGTTACCTAGTTGAGTTCTCTGCAAAACTGATACAAACTGGTCAGAGTTACTGCTTATTTTTTACTTTCCGCTCTCCACCTTCCTTATTTTTTTTGTTTGAGGTAGCATAAGGGAGGAAGTTTAACACAAATTTCCACTATATATAGTCCATCAAAAAAGAAAGCATGCTTGAAAAAGGTTCACACCCATTGAACCGAAACGTTGCTGCATGGGCACATAGCCATATGGGCTATTAAAAAACACTTGATGGCAAACTAACATGGTGTGCTGCTTTCTTTTTTGATGGACTATCTGGAGGTTTGGTATGTACCTGGAGGGCCTGCACCCGAATCCTTTTTCTATTTTGTGCTGTTTTTTCAATTTTTTTTCTATATACCGTATATACTCGAGTATAGGCCGAGATTTTCAACCCAATTTTTTGAGCTGAAAGTGCCCCTCTCGGCTTATACTCGAGTCAACCCCACCGGCATTTAATTTTATTACAGCCTATATTCACTTTCCCTTACCCTCTTTCTAGTATCCTCTGGCTACCGCTTGGTCCATGCCGCTACCTCAGGTAGCATACAATACATGCCAGGATGGTGCTGCTCAGCCGCCACTGTTGCTGTGAAGGAGGGGGTAAGAAACATCCCTGTGGGAGACTCATGGACCTCCGTGGAGAGGGTAGACTCACGGACCCAGTAGCTGCTGCAACTCCCCCTAGGCTAATACTCGAGTCAATAAGTTTTCACATTTTTTTTTAGGCAAAATTAGGGGGGTCGGTTTATACTCTGTTCGGCTCATGCTCAAGTATATATGGTATGTGTGTGTGTGTGTATATATAAACAGCTCACTGGATAAACAGACCTCACATCCAGCCTATTTTATAGTAGGGAGAATCACTCCCACAAAAGACAATTCTGAAACATGGATCAAGTTGCAGAGTGCATATGAGGAGGGTTGAAAATAAATAAAAGAATGAAGAGTACAGGCTGCAAATTTATAAACTAAAGATAATTTCTCACATATGTTAAAATCTTTTTTTTTTCAATGTCAACAGTGTTCATAGCCAGGTGTGAGGCTCCTAAGACTGAAAATTTGTTAAGGGGTTCTGTCATGATTGCTAGGTTGGCTGGGAGCAAGTGAAATAACTGTCGTAAATTTTTAAAAGCAAGTTTGATCCTCGTTTACCTGCAGTATGTCTACATTTGGGAGTAGTTTAATAATAGAGATTCAAACCTGCCAGAAATGAGAATTTCCCAAATGATATATTGACAGGCATATTTTACTTGTAGGCTTACTTAATTGTGCACCAAAGAATTATGTGAGAATATGCCTTCAAGGGTATTGTTTCTTTAATTAAAAGACCACAAGTAAAGGGTGTGGATAAAGTGTGCAGCACAGAATTCATCCTGGTAGGCTCAGTACTTAAAGTGTTGATCAAGGCGCATATTCTCTGGTGTATGATTACATTGCGGTCATGCTTGCAGTCACTCCTCCAGGCTATGATATATTTCAGTGTTGCACATATTACTGATACATTTGGGAACTTGCTCTTTGGGAATTATTGTCATAATAAAGTGTAACAATTTCTCATGTCAGCAGGATGTTTTCAATTCTTAAAGCATTGCTACAATTAAAGAACTGTAAAATTATGCAAGCTGCTTCATTTTTAAAGAAGGAAAATGAAGCTACAAACATAATTTTAGCAGGTGTAAAAGCTGCACATTGCCTTTTGTCTAGTGCAGGGCCTGAGGGGGCTGTGCATAGCTCAGGGATTTCCTCTTTGGTGTTCAGTGAATTGCATTGCCCTGTAACTGTTCCCTTAAAGGAAAATTTCCATTTAAAAAAGATAATATAGTTTTCAGTGCATGATAAAACAACGATAAAACATTTTATACAGTAAGATCAATATTTTTATGCTTTTACACTGCTTTGTCTAATATCGCCCTTTCAGTACGTGTGACAAAAAAGCTAATGCTACCACAGAGAGGGTAATATCTTTATAACAGCGATGTTACTGCCTGTTAGGGATCTGTAATGTGTTTTCACCTATCTTACAAGGCTATAACTCATTCTACATCACATATGTTCAACTCTGGCCCACGAGTCAAATCTGGCCCGCAGGGTGGGTGTATTTGTGTAAGGGGGTAAAGTACCGAAGGAGCCGAGGGAGAGTTGCTTTCCCAGCTCCGTGCCTGGAACCATTGAGCAGGGCGTTAGGTTCCCCAGGGGATGCTTTAGGGGACTGGACTGTGACCAGGAACAGGAAGAGGGAAGTACTGGGAGCGGGAAAACTGCATGCACTTTCTGCAGAGCGGCGCAGAGATGGGAGGAGAGAGGACGCTGACGCAGGAGGGGAGAGAAAACGGGGACAGCCGCTGGAGACTGAGAGACTGCGGACACAGGCGGTGGGCAGTGAGTACAAGAAGCCTGTCACTGCACTGCCAGGAAGGCTGTTGACCCTCCGCCTTGAGGAGACTTTGCCACACAGAGAGACTGCGTACCTCTACCAGACGCTCCATTGCAGAGAGACCGGGTTATGTGCTGAGACGCTCCCCTGTGACCAAGGGGAGTTCAGTAATGGTACAGTGACCTGTAAAGTGAAACTGTGTAAGGCAGGGCCCCTGACCCTGGTAGGAGAACACTGCTGTTGTAGCAGAGAGAAGGACTTTTTGCCCAGGGGACTCTCATCATCCTCATACCCCTTTGGCTCCCACGTTAACCCCTCATACTCCAGCTGGACTATATCAAGGACCCCAGAGACAGAGGACAGCAAGCACCGTTGGTGCCTCGGTGCCAATGTTGGACAAGAGTGATCCCTCCAATCAAGACCCCTGGAACTGATAAGTTTTCCTCAAAGGAGAATAACTTTTCGACTGTTTGAACCCCGTATATGTCTCTCTGCTGTTGATATAATCCGATCACATTATTTTCTCTGTTATGCTGTATGTTTTACCAGTATTATCCCCTGTAAACAAACCTCCCCTTTTACTGTTGGTCTGCCTGTTCCGTGGTGACATATCTCTCCCGCACGTTATTACATTTGACCCATAACTAGATGTTGATTGAGCTTAAAAGCAATGATGGAGGAGGGAGCGGAGGGAGCATTATGTGAGAACCATTATACAGTATGGAGCACTATGTGAGGCCATTACACTGTAAGGTGCACTTTGTCTGGACCATTATTCTGTATGGACCACTATGTGTGGACCCTTATACTGTATGGAGCACTATTTGGGGCTAGTTATTCTGTATGGAGCACTTTTGTGGCCATTATACTGTATAGAGGGCTGTGGGCTTTGTGGGGATTACAGTTGAAGAATCATAATGTGATGGGGTTATCATTCTTGTCGGGGAATTGAGGGAGGGGGGTAAAGTATTATCTTAATGCCGTGCATGTAGTGGTATTCACTGTGGGGTATCATACTTTGTTTGGGGGCACTTTTTTTGCATCATACTTTATTATCTGTGTTATTCAAGGTTTTTTATCGTTTGCTATTACATATTTTAATTAGGCCATTGGCCATATACTTTGTACTGCTTTTACATAACATTATTAAAATACTTTATTCAAATATCTATTATTTGAAATGTATTTGTGGGACAACCCCTTTAAGTTTGTTTCCATATCAAAAAGTTCATCATTATATTTGATTATAAAGAAAAACTTCCTCAGTTGTAGAAATTGTTTTCATAAATATCAAGTTTGGCCCATGACTTTGTCCAAGCTTTTAATTTTGGCCCTCTGTGTATTTGAGTTTGACATCCCTCTCTACATACAAGTAGCACAATTTATAATGGAAAAATTAATTCTCACCAGTATTTACTAGGTGATTTTTTTTTCTTTTCTTTTTATATTAGAACATGGTCTTCAAACCACTCAAATGTGCAATGATGACCGATGCTTAGTGAGCATACCCATTACTAACTGAATTAAGGTGCCGCAGCCCTGCTGTGAGCCATGCTACCTTTTCAATTTTTCCCAAACAATGTATATTTTGTAGTGACCTGGCTTTACAGCTCTCTGTATCTCAGCACCATATACTAGGTTTAAAATGTGTTTGGGGGTTGACAGACTCACTTTAAGTGAATAAACCTGAACTACATTATTATTATTATTATTATTATCTGGACCCGTTGAAGCGCTCGAGCAGCGCGAAACGGCCGTTGTCAGCCTTTCTTGCACTCCTTATGTCACTCCCCCGACTTGACATGTTCATGATATGTCAATAAATCAGTGAAACTTCCATCTCGATGAGTGCGACCTCTTCTCTTTGCATGGATTATTATTATTATTTTGCAATTCTTATACAGTGCCATCATATTCCACACCGCTTTACATTTATTATCATCTCTGTGCCCAATGAGGCTCACAATTCCCTATCAGTATGTCTTTGAAGTGTGGAAAAATACAGAGAACCTGGAGGAAAGTTGCACAAACAGAGAGAGGACTCCTTACAGATGTTGTCCATGGTTGCATTTGAACCCAGGACCCCAGCGCTAAAAGCAACAATGCTAACAACTGAGCCACCATGCTGCCCATGATATTCGTTATTTGGATCGCACTCGGCTATGCAAGTCAATGATTCCATGGAAACCATCAAACTAACATCTGAGTGCAGCCCGATTTCTATGGACTGACATAATGGAGAAGATGTAGAAATTTATTTATGTGAGAATCAGATCACACTCTGGTCAAACTCTGATCAGAGTTTGATTAGGGTGTGATTGCATCAACCCAATTCTCTCAAATGACAGAATACACAGTTGTCTGCACCTGCCCTAAGAAAGTCATCAGTATTGAAGTCCCCAAAAAACTGTTTAAATGAAAGCTATCATCGGAAATTGACCTATTGATTAAATCAGGTTTTTGTATTCGATGTATTTGCAATGTGTTTTTTTGCATAGTACAATCTGTTTTAAAAATTAAAATATACATCCTGCAATTTTCACACTGGCCATCAGTGCTTTTTTAGATTCCCACTCCCATTTGTTTCAGGAAACAACACATGTACACAGTAGTCGGATCGCGACCCTATCTTCTGTATTGAATCATTCAATGAGCATGTGCACAGATCATTGTGAAGGGAGGGGGAGCAGGGTCAGCAGTGAATTTGCCTTCTATGATTGGTGGAGACTTTGTTATCAGCTGTATATAGAGGAGTTACCCGTCATTGTACTCCTGCCTCTGATAATATGGAGCCCTGATGAAAACTCTTCCTGAAAGGACAGGAAGTATGAGTGTAAAATTGCAAGGATACTAATCTTATTTTTTTTTATAAAGACTATGAAATGAAAAACAAACATTGCTTTATTTTTCAAAAAATACACATAACAACCTAATTTATACATAGGGTCATTTTCTAATGATGGTTTCCTTTTAAGTAAACTACTTACCAGTTACCAGTAATCTGCTGACTCCCCTTGTGGATCTTATGTACCGTAAATAGTTTTCGTTAAAATCAACATTTCCTTTTTCGATAACCCCCCCTCCAGACAAATGAGCTATGAAATGTCTACAGAATTATATTTACCATTAATATATTTCTGAATTGTACTGCTAAGTCTTGAGT
The DNA here is from genome assembly GCF_039654945.1 of Dendrobates tinctorius. NCBI lineage: Eukaryota > Metazoa > Chordata > Amphibia > Anura > Dendrobatidae > Dendrobates > Dendrobates tinctorius. The sequence goes on from NW_027361694.1 coordinate 10,384,759, forward strand.
CTAATGCAGGTTTTGTTTTGGCCCTTGGATCACATCTGTTTTTGTTGTGAAACTAAAAATAAAATCTCAATAGTGTCCAGATAAAGAGGCTATTTGTCTCCAAACAGCCTATTAAGGGTCTCTCTTTGGCCCACCATCTGGATGGCGATATTAGACAAAGCAGTTTTCTGTAACCTTAGCATTTTTTATGCCCATGTATGCTGCAAGATGACCATACCAGATATTCATCTGAAATAGCTCAGAGAATTATCAAATTTTAAAAAATGTATTGCATTTCATACATCACAACAATGACTTATTTGTGACATCGAGCATATAAAGTAAAATCTTATTTTTAAGGCAATAGGCATGATTTTAGTCTGTGCTTTTCACTTCTTGATATGGTACATATTACTGGAAGTTAGCTTTGATTTACAACAATATTGTTGGTCTAAGGGTTCTTTTACACTTGCCGTGTTTTTGCGGGCTGCTTTTGCGGCACCAATAGATTTCTGTGGGGCCGCAAAAACGGCCCGCAAAAATTCATCTGTGCGCCGTATGGCTGAGAGGGCTGTATATACAGCCGTGAAAAAATATCGAGCTTGCTCAGTATTTTTCATGACTCACGGACACAGCCACAATAGATTTCAATGGTTCCGTATTTGCGGAACGTCGTATTTTTTCCCACCAATTTCTTAAAACAGGGAAAACGGCGATCGGAGAATCATGGGAAGTGTAAAAGAGCCTAAATGCAAGAGTCTTAAGGCCCTCGCTAGCGAGATCGCTGATTTTGTTTTGATCGCTGGCTCCCCATTGCCCAGAGACTCCAGTACAAAACCCTAACCATGACATACAAAGCCATCCACAACCTGTCTCCTCCATACATCTGTGACCTTGTCTCCCGGTACTTCCCTGCACGCAACCTCCGATCCTCACAAGATCTCCTTCTCTACTCCCCTCTTATCTCCTCTTCCCACAATCGCATACAAGATTTCTCTCGTGCATCACCCCTACTCTGGAACTCTCTACCACAACATATCAGACTCTCACCTACCATCGCAACCTTCAAAAAGAGCCTGAAGACCCACCTCTTCCGACAAGTCTATAACCTGCAGTAACCACCGATCGACCAAACCGCTGCATGACCAGCTCTACCCTCGCCTACTGTATTTTCACCCATCCCTTGTAGATTGTGAGCCTTCGCGGGCAGGGTCCTCTATCCTCCTGTACCAGTTATGACTTGTATTGTTCAACATTATTGTACTTGTTTTTATGTATACCCCTCCCTACATGTAAAGCGCCATGGAATAAATGGCGCTATAACAATAAATAATAATAATAATAATAATAATAATTTTGTGACACATCAGCGATCTCGCCAGCATGATCGCTGTGTGTGACGGGGATCAGCGACTGGCCCCCTGCCGGTTATTGCTGATCGTGCAGCATCGGCCAGGGCCGTTTTTTGATTGCTTGTCTCCTGCTGGCCAGCGTGCATCGCTGCGTGTGGCAGCGAGAGACCAGCGATCAGCGACGCTAGTTTCTAATGTAAACATCGGGTATCCAGGAGCCCCGGCTCCTGGATACCAGCTGTTTACCTTGGAAACCTGCGTACACGCTGGTTTCCAAGGTAAACAGTGGGTATCCAGGAGTCATGCGGCTCTTAGATACCCGATGTTTACCTTGGAAACCAGCGCGTACGCCGGTTTCCAAGGTAAACAGCGGGTATCCAGGAGCCGCGGCTCCTGGATACCTGACGTTTACATTAGAAACCAGCGTCCAGCGTCACTGATCCTAATCGCTGGGGCTGTCTTGTGACAGCTCACCAGTGATCAGCCTAACGATGTCCCGCGATCCCATCATGTCGGATCGTTGGTGGGATGTGGATGTGCCACTGAACTTCATGGACAAACATGTCTGTTTTTCATCCATTTTCTCATTACTCAGTTTAAAGAAGCATTCCCATAAAAGTTTTTTTCTTTTTATCTTTTATCTTGTGTACTTACAATTTGCCTTTTCTATGGAGCCAATTCTTTTTCCTCTGCTCTATGTAGAAACAGGAAGTCTCTTTTCCCTACATGACTCATTCCCCTGTCAATTCCTGACCCAGCTGCTTTGCTTCTCCCTCTTCTAGGCTAGGGACATTTGCAGTGATGACTCATGTGCAGAGAAAATTGACCTCCTGTTTTGATATAGAGTTTATAATGATTCAGCTAGTCAGTTTTTAATCATGTGATGTCATAAACCTAATGGAAAACAGATTTGAGATTATGGGGAGGATTTGGCAAGTATCTGCTCCAAAAACTCAGTTTAATTTAGTGTTTATTTACACTGATTTTTTTTTTTAGCAGAAACTCTCAAAGTATTTCTCAAATACTCAAAACTTGGTTCTGGGCATGTACTGTATTAATGTACTAACGGTGGTTCTGGTGATGTATTCATGTAATTACCACTTGAAATTTTTTTTTGCAGCCCTTAGGATTGGCTCAGCATGGCAATGCAGCCCTTGGACCTAAAAATGTTGTGCACCCCTGATTTAGAGGATCCAAGTTGGGGCTAGTGACAAGATACAGAATATATCATCTTTTATAAAGTACAGAAATGTTATATTGGTGCTTCAAAAGCTTTATTTTTTATATATATTAATAACATTGCTGTGCTATAAGGATAGTAAGTGAGATTTATGTGATCTTTGCAGCCTGCTACAATCATAAAAAAAATTCATTCTTCATTTTCAACAGCACTACATTTCCTTTATCCACAGGTGAATGTAATGAACCCTATTCTACCAGACTCTAGAACAGCAGTAGCTGCAGTCGTACAATGGGAGGTGGCAGCGTCACCGAGAAGCACGCTGAAGAAAAGTCTTCTTTCTTTTTGTTATTCTTTAATAGCCATCACAATACCTCCAAAGAGTTTATAATTTGTGCCTCTTACATCCATAGGTATCACCTAAATTTGTGAATATTCTGTGGAATTATTTATGAATATTTTCATTCCTTTTGTACCCAACTACTGTTCAAAACATTGATGTTCTGTCTGACAAAGATAACTATGTTTGCATTGCTTTATTATGCCAATACACATAATAGCTATAGAATATGAGAAAAAAAAATTACCCTATATAAAAAGCAATGGAGTGAGACAACTGCTGACGGCTACTGTGGAGTAACCATGGGCAATTTAAGATTCCCTATAGCCCTTCAGGATTCTTGTTGGGTCGCTTCTATTTGTATAGGGAAAGTAAAACATGAAAAGTGTTTTTCTACCAGATAAATGTATGCCATATTTATTGCATATGCCACAATTATCTGATGGATTGAAGTTCCAACTGTCCAACAATGCATCCCGGAGCTGCTCTCCTAAGTGAAGTTCCCTTTGATGTCACATATTTTTTTTTTATTCTTGCTTCAATGGGAGGTCATGATAGTACGAAGAGTCCCACAATCCATTCAGTTGAGTTATTGGTGGGATGAAAATGCCAGACTTCAGTCATTAATTTCATATTAAATTATATAAAACAAAATTATACCTCCAAACTAAATTTTAATGCATTTTCTCCCCTGTGTAAATTAATGTGCTAGTGGTTTAATTTCCATGCTATTTATTTTACTCACTTATACAGCACCCTTAATTTCCATATCGCTTTACAGACATGATCATTGCTGTCTCCATTGGGGCTCACAAATCTAAATTCCCTATCAGTATGTCTTTGGAGTGTGAGAGGAAACCGGAGAACCCGGAGGAAACCCACGCAAACACGGGGAGATCATACAAACTCCTTGCAGATGATGTTCTTGGTGGGATTTGACTCTATGGCCCTTGCACTGTAAAGGCTGTTGTGAGCTCTCTTGATCCGACTATTGAGGCAAGGCTCCCTCTGGTGGATACTGCTGGTGGTGGTGCTAGTCAACATGATGTTAACCCAACAGCTGCAGAAGATAATTGGAGGAGTGGTGGTAGTGACTGGGACTACATAAGAGAGCAGACTTCTCTCAGTGACTGCCAGTGATACTCCTTTCTTTGCTTACTGAGGATTTCTGTCTGCTGCCTGAGCCTGCATTTTTTCAGCTAAGTGTCATTTGCTAAACCCTTTGCATCTGTTTTTACCTTGCTCCCCCTGGGGCTGCTGGCTCCTGCCCTTTATTTTTGCATCTTGTGTTTGTTTGCTCAGTCCCCTGTTGTATTAGCCTGTTGCTAACCGCCAGTTCACACCTGAGTGCAGATATAGTGGGGGCGAGCTTGTTCAAACCTCAGTATTTTTGTACATCAGTCGTATTGGAATTATTAGGGTTTTTGCGTGATTGCAGACAGTGCCTTTTCTGTCCTGTCCTATCTAGTCAGTGTGGGCCCCATCATTTGCTCAGTCTATCTTCTGTCTGTGTTTTTGCTTCACCTTGTCTCACCGACAATATATGTTTGGGGGCTGTCTATTCCTTTGGGGATCTGCTCCGGGGCAGTTTAGATTTCACCTTTCTGTCATTCGGCTTAGTTTGTCCTCCGGCTGTGATGAAGCATCTAGGGCAACGTCGGAACGCTCCACAGCTACTGCTAGTTGTGTTGTTAAGATCAGGGGTCTGCAATCCGCTGAGCGACCAAACTCTCTGGTGTTCTAGTGGCATAGCCTATTGCGCTCTCCTCGGTGACCCATTCATAACAAAAGGCCCCATCACACATAGCGAGATTGCTGTAGCGTCACCGATTTTGTGATGCAACAGCGACCTTGCCAGCAATCTCGCTACGTGTGACACGTAGCGGCTACCAGGCCCCCGCTGCAATGTCGCTGATCGTGCTGGAGTGTCCTGGGCCATTTTTTGATCGCTGTTGTCCCACTGGCCAGCGCGCATCGCTGTGTTTGACACCAATGAGCGACCTTGTTGGCGACTCAGAAATCATGGACGCATTTGGGAGTCGTCAGAATCGTTGCTGTGTGACAAGGTCCCAACGACCGCCGAGGTCGTTATATGGATCACTGGATCGTTGCTGCATCGTTGGGTAAATCTGCCTGTTTGACATCTTACTAGCGACCATGTAGCGACGCACCAGCGATCCTTACCAGGTCGTATCGTTGTCGGGATCGCTGGTGCGTCGCATAGTGTAACAGTACCTTAAGTCTACAGTGCTAACCAGTGAGCCACCCTGCTATTAGCCTGTTATTTACATGCTTTTGGCAATGCACACCCCCTGTGCCCACTGAATTGGTCAGCATGACTGTGTTTGAGTGCTTGTAACTGAACCAATCAGCCCCCGCGCCTGTAAAACAGAATTTGTCGCAAGCCGTATGAAAAAATTAAATTCAATATAAGATGTCAATAGTTCAGGCTAGTGGAGATGGAGAAATAATATGGGAAATGTCCTGTACTTGGACATGTTCTCCTTGCTTATCTCTCAATCTCTGTCCCTAGATTTTAATCCAGTAGAACATCTTTGGGGCAAGATGGAACAGGTTGTTCAAAGTATGGCAGTACCGTCATCTAATTTGTTGCAACTGCAAGAAACGTACTTGTCCACATTGGCCAATATTTCTTCAGAGCAAGCACATAGTGAAAAGTAAGCCACAATGAATTGGCCGCAGTTCTGAAAACCAAAGGATGTCCCTCCCACTGCAAGATGAGCGTCTCTAAAATTCACTGTAAAATCATGATTTTTTTAGACTAGAATAGAGTGAAAACATTTTTTCTTTTTAAGTTTCTTCTGTAAGGCCTGCAAAATTATTTATCCCAATTTGTAATATATAACAAAAAAAAGCTAAAAATTGTTCAATGATTTAAACAGACTCCAAGATAAGATGGGCTTGCCCTTCCCTCACAGACCAGGGAGTGAGCACACTACTTTCTTTCTGTATGCACGCTGAAATAGAAATAAAAGTACACAGTGGCCTGGTCATAGACAAATAAAAAACAATGACGCAATAAAAACATTTAAATCTAGTCGAGGAGGAGGATCACAGCGTATAAATAACAATGATGTAAAAAAATAAATCACACACATCACAATAGATAAATGGCAATGTACCAAGTAATATAAATTTAATAAAACACTAGTAAGGTGCATGGTGTAAGGAGGCAGAATATATATATATATATATATATATATATATATGTGTGTGCACTACCTGAATATTACATGAAAGATCAATTCATAATAATGTTTCTTACAATAAAGTGCATGACAGAGGTATGCTTTCCCAAAGTTAAAAAAAAAAAAAAAAAAAAAAAAAAGTACCTGCCACCATTAATAGTACAGAAATGGCTGTATCAAGAAATAGGTGACATGAGGAATAGAAATAATGATAGGCAATACAGACCCAAAGCCTCCTTGGATGCTGTGTGTCCTCCTTACCCTCCAGTGCATGTTTCACACATGCTTCCTCAGGGAACACAGAAGAATTAGGCCAATATAGACAGAGTTATTAGCGAAAATATCTGAGCTGAGTGCAGGGCAAGTAATGAGATCTATCTACCCCTTCTAAATCTAGTGGTATCCAGCTGTGCTGGTGATTGTGGGGAACTCCAGTCCACACATCAGTAAAAATCAAATTTGTGCATGAAAGAAAATCACTTTTGTTATCAAATTAAAATGACATTAAATTGATCCGGAATAGAGTCTCAGAAATAAATGAAGTATATTGTATCTACGTAGACACATTTACATCAATCCTGTCTCCTGTGCTGGAGTGACTCATTGTGACAGCTAATCCTAAATGATCATGTTAAAAGGATAATTCATTAGTAGAAAAACCTTGTACAATTATCATTACATAGCTAAAAATTGAATTCTAATTAAAAAGTAATTAAACTTGCTTTCTTTGGGCTACTTGAGTATTTAGGGCATCAGCATGTGTGGGATTGATTATAGTCTCAATCAGGCTAGATAGATATAGCATTCTTCTGAGACTCATCCGTCTGTTAAAAAAACTAGGACTATTCTATGTAACAGTCTGCCAAAACCTGCAGACATCATATTAATGTGTGTAATACTCCTTTCTCAGAACAGGATAAACCTGTTCCAATGTGAGGCTCTGGTGCTGGATAAGAACAAAAAGGATTTATTGAGCTAAATGTGGCAGAATTCTGGAATAATTTGCATGTCTTAAGCCATGTATAAAATGAAGTATTTTTTAGACTTTTTTTTTACCTCGGCCCACAGTGATTGTGGGTTAAAGGAAAGGCCTTTCCAACTAATGGGTGTAAAATAGATTAGATCATCTAATGATGCTCCAAATGTATCAACTAGCATGAAGCACTGAGATTAAGTGGACACATTTCAAGACTGTCTTGCCTAAGTTTATTCTTTCTAAAAATTAGACCATCTTAGTAAAATCTGTGCTGTAGTCTTAGAAACCATTTTATAAGATAGAACCCCCAGAATTTATTATGGATGAAGAAGCACGTTTTGCTTTGAAACGCGTAGGTTTTTGGCCCCAGCTAGGCTCCGTAGCCTCAGCCTGTGACGTCACACGCTGTCAGTGCAGGACAGTGTCGGCCCCCCTCAGCTGTGCATCCAGGACGCTACCGGCCAGAGCTATCCTGGCTCTGCCCAGCTCTCTTCATTACTTGCACCCCAGTCAGCTAGTTCATTCACTTCATCCTCCCAGCTTCTCACCTGGTTTTCCAGCATTTCTGTGGATCATTCACTGGGATCAGCACAGCACCTTCATTCAGCAGAGCTAGGGTAAGTTTGTACAAGTCCTTTACCATTCATCAGTGTATCTTGCTGTGGCAGATTTTCATCTCCTGCACGCTTGGCTTATGTGTGAAAGGCAGAACTTTCACTTTTACGTTATCATCTGTGAATCCTCCTGTGAGCGCGGTGCCTTCCTCTATTTACTTATTATGGATCATGTCAGAATACATGTATACCTTTTGATGGAACAAACAACTCCAAGCTTTCCTTGCTTCTCTTGAATTCAGACTCCTCCGTTCTTAAGGCCCCGTCACACACAGCGATCTCGCTAGCGAGATCGCTGATTTTGTGACGCCACAGCGATCTCGCCAGCGAGATCGCTGTGTGTGATGGGGATCGGCGACCGTCCCCCCGCCGGGTATCGCTGATCGAGCTCGATCGGCCTGGGCCATTTTTTGATCGTTGCTCTCCCACTGGCCAGCACGCATCGCTGTGTGTGGCAGTGGGAGCCAACGATCAGCAAGGCTCCCAGCGCTCTAAGCAGACACTGGGAGCTGGTCTCTAAGGTAAATATCGGGTTACTAAGCGGCATGCGTCACTTAGTTACCCGATGTGTACTTTAGAAACCTGCGTGCAGGCAGCTCCTGGAGCGAGCACGCTGGTTTCTAAGGTACACATCGGGTAACTAAGTAACGCGCGCCGCTTAGTAACCCAATATTTACCTTAGAGACCAGCTTCCTCGCTGGTGCTGATCGCTGGTGAAGCTGCCTGTTTGGCAGCTCACCAGCAATCATGTAGCGATGCACCAGCGATCCTGACAAGGTCGTATCATGGGGATCGCTGGTGCATCTTTGTGTGACAGGGCCTTTAATCCTATAGAGTATCTCTGATACAAGATAGATCAGGCTTTTCAGAGCATGACAGGGCCACATACCATTGATACAACCTGTGCAGCCGCGCAGGGGGTCAAGAGGTAAGGAAGCCAACTTCCATCTCCAGAGCTGCAAGCAGCTTTTACCATAGACACATAAAGGGGTGTATTATTGGCCAGCAAAGGGCCCATATATTTTTCATGCACAGGGGCCTTCTTTTGTTTGTGTCCGCTCTTGGCATATCAGTATTTTGCTGCAACTGCAAGGAACAATCTTGACGACGTGGGCCAATATTGCTGCAGAACAATTTCCGCAGTAAGAGAAAACAAATAGCACAAAGAACTGCTGCATTTCTGAAAACTAAAAGAAGTTCAACACCCTCCTATATGGGTGGTTGTAATAAAGTGTTCATTCATTCAGTGTGGTAAATTAAAATGCCTAATGTATTGCTGAAAAAAGGTTTTCACCCCCTCAGTCTCTAGGATGAAATGAGCAATGCTCTTCACCTGGAGAACAGGGGATATTTTACCTTTCTTTGTGCACGCCAATGCAAAAAAGCTTTCCGTCCATATGTGGTAACGCATACAGTTTTACTATAACTCCTGGCAGCAATATAATTTTGTATGTATAAATAAAAAAATTGAAATCTCAGGACACTATATATTCTTAGCTGTAGGATGACTAAAAGCTCCCGAGCCTTAAAAACACTGTCAGCACAGGATAACTGTTCACAGTAAGTCCCACCTCTCAGCGTTTCACAGCTGGGCCAATCATTTATATACACCTTCCCAACTGCTTGTTTTCCCTCAATCTCCACCCTCTCATCTTTGATTGACAGCTCTGGCTTCATAGGAGGAAGGAGATAGATGGAAACCAGGAAAGATGTAGGTAAACATGCCAAAATTGCAGTTTGTTTCTTCAACACTGCAAAAAATACAATAAGAAGTATTCAAATATCATATCTAGCTGAAAATGGTATTAATAAAAATGTCAGCTCAGCGAGCAAAAAATAAGCCCTCACACAGCTCCACTGGCTGAAAAATGAAAGCTTTATGGGTCTCAGGAAATGACGACAAAAGCAATCTTTTTTTCTTTTTCAATGAATTTTTAAAAAATTTTCACTGCTTAAATGAAATAAAAATGTATACAATTTTAGCATCACTGTACTTTAACTGACCTGGAGAATCGTGTTATCATGTCATTTTTGCCTCTTGTTGAACATTGTAAAAAAAAGCCAAACAACAATTGCTGAATTGTGGATGCTTGCAAAGCTATGCTTTCAGAAAAATAAAAAAATGAGGGCTCTTGAAAGAAGGGGAAAAAAAACTGAAAGCACAAAAACAGATAAGTGTCCTATCAGATTTTTGTTAAGTGAGAAAGACCTGTACTGCCATGATATACCCTCTGGATGGTGCTTGATTGGAGCCAATTTAATAACGGATACAAAGAGTTAGCTGATATTACGTCTACAAAGAATTGGCTAGAACAGTCACCAAATCTCAACCTTAGTGGAGCAGTTTGATTATATGGTACAAAACGGGCCCCTAAAGCCATCGTAGTATTGAGGAAAGATTAAATGTCTTGAGTCTTTTTACAGACTGTCCTGGAATTCCTAGATGGCTGGCAGCCCTGATTGTTGTCCTATGGTATCTGGAACCAAGACATCAAGAAATGCAAAATACTACATCTGGGCAATAAAAATGAAAAAAGCATATATAGAATGGGAGGAATAGGGCTAAGTGACAGCACATGTGAAAAAGACTTGGGTATACTAATAGATCACAGACTGAATATGAGTCAACAGTGTGATGCAGCAGCAAAAAAGGCAAATGCAATTCTAGGATGTATTAACAGAAGCATACAGTCTAGATCACGTGAATTCATTATTTCCCTCTACTCCTCTTTGGTCAGACCTCATCTGGAATATTGTGTCCAGTTTTGGGCACCACATTTTAAAAAAGACATCAACAAACTGGAGCAAGTTCAGAAAAGAGCGACCAGAATGGTGACCGGTCTGCAAACCCTGTCTTATGAGGAAAGGTTGCAGGATTTGGGAATGTTTAGTTTGCAAAAGAGAAGACTGAGAGGAGACTTAATAGCTGTCTACAAATATCTAAAGGGCTGTCACATTGTAGAAGGATCAACTTTATTCTCATTTGCACAAGGAAATACTAGAAGCAATGGGATGAAACTGAATGGGAGGAGACACAGATTAGATATTAGAAAAAACTTTTTGACAGAGTGATCAATGAGTGGAACAGGCTGCCACGAGAAGTGGTGCATTCTCCTTCAATGGAAGTCTTCAAACAGAGGCTGGACAGACATCTGACTGGGATGATTTAGCGAATCCTGCTTTGAGCAGGGGGTTGGACCAGATGGCCCGGGAGGTCCCTTCCAACTCTACGAATCTATGATTCTATGATTAGCAGCATATTCTTTAAATCGTGTAAGTTGTGAGGTGGGGCCAGTATAGATGAGGATTTTTTTCTAGTGCATACCACACATGCTTGATTGGACTGAGATGTGGAAAATTTAAGGGTCAAGTCAACACCATGATCTTTGTCATAATCCGTAAACCAACCCTAAACAATTTTTACAGTGTGGCCAGATTCGTTACCTTGCTGAGGGTGTACAGCAGTTGAAATAAGTATTGAACATGTCACCAATTTTCTAAGTAAATATATTTGTAATGGTGAACAACAGAAAAAATGCAGGGAAAAACGGAATGCCTCACCGTGTCAATGTGCTTGGTAGCCTTGAATTTGCCAGCAGCGATCCAAATAATTCCGTATGATCGTCGGATCACAATGAGAGGGAAAAAAAGTTGTCGGATCACACAGCTGAATAATAAAAAACAATTCTTCTTTATTTCACACCATGATAAAAACGTGTAGATATATCCACAAATGGTTAAAAACAGAGTCCCGTTCTTACGCGTTTCTGGCTATCAGCCCTTAGTCATAGAATGCACGCAACAGAGCTCGTATTGCAGAAACTAATTAGTTTCTGCAATGCGAGCTCTGTTGCATGCATTCTGTTAGGTGTAGCTGCTAATTAACTGTAATGTCATAGAAACTCACAGCTGTATAAATTACTTCTCTAGTTGTTATTCTGATACATTCTATGGCTAAGGGCTAATAGCCAGAAACGCGTAAGAATGTGACTCTGTTTTTATCTGTTTGTGGATATATCTACACGTTATTATTCAGCTGTGTGATCCGACAACTTTTTTTCCTCTCATATTTCTAATGGTGCTATTGACATGAAATTCTCACCAGATGTTAGTAACAGTCCATACAATCCACGCAGGCAAAGAAATCAAAGCATATAGGTCATTAAATTATGTGTAATGATAAGAAATGACATAGGAAAAAATTATTGAACATGCTTACTGAAATTTAATTAACACTTTGTACATAAGCCTTTTTTGATGATGACAGCTTCAAGACACCTCTTGTATGGAGAAAGTAGTCGCATGCATTACTCATGTGTGATTTTGTTCCATTCTTCCACACAAACGCTCTTCAAATCCTGAAGGTTCAGTGGACTCCTATGAACTCTGAACTGGTGGAAATTTCATGTCGATAGCAACGTAGAAAATATTTACTTTGAAAATTGGTGACTTGTTCAATACTTATTTCACCCACTGTATTATTACAATAAAGAAGTGTACTTGGTCCACCAGAACTTTTATTTGGTGGAATGCGTTGAAGTAACATTTACACGAATGCCAAAATGAAAGGTATTTTAGCAGAACTTTGCCCAGAGCATCACAGTGATACTTTTATAGTGTAACCTGGTGCCATCTCTTCCCCAGATGAACAAAAGACACACACACACACTCGGGCGTGAACTTGAAGTGAAAGACAATGTGATACATCTGATCAGACTTTCTATAGTAGCTCTTCTGTGAGGTCAGACCAGATGGGCTTTCACTCTCTAACTTCAGAACTAAGCCTTGAGTGCCCTTGACATGGTCTTTGGTTCACCAGCTGGTACTAACCACTCCATACAGAGAACACTCCACAAGACCTGCCATTTAGTAGATGCTCTGACCCCGTCATTTAGACAACACAATTTTGTCCTTGCCAAGGTAACTAAGACCCATACATTTGCAAATTGTTTCTGCTTCTAGCATATCGACATTAAGAGCTGACAGATCACTTTCTAATATATCCCACCAATTAACCGGTGCCAATGTAACAAAATATTTTGCTGTCGGTTACTTCATATGTCAGTGGATTTATGTTTCTGCTTGATTTTCTGTTCCCAATACTAATGTGGCACTTAAGGGCGTGTAAAAGTAATGTACATTTATTTTGCATACGTATATTATTTATGTATATATAATTTATTATATAGAAATGTACGTGTGTATCTATGTGTATATATATGTGTGTGTGTGTATATGTATGTATATATAATACTATATATATATATAAAATACATATAATATATACATATATATGGTAGTTCAAATTATAGTAGTTAAATACAAATGAAAGCTTTGCAAATCATACAAGATCTTCCTTCAAAAAGTGAGAATGCTACGTGATACATGATGGAGTTATATTAATTTCTGAATGGACCTTTCAGAGAAGACTAATCTTTTCAATAACAGTACAGTTTATTTTTTAACACAATGGGAGGCCTTTTTTCTCTGTTTGTAAGTAGTGTATGGCTTGGGATGTATAGATGATTCAGCCTGTAATTAAGCTTGTGGCCCTGTCCCTTAGTTATTATGTCTTTTCCAGAGTTTCTTCTTCTGTTTTCTCCCATCCAACAGTCAACCTAATGCCACTGTAATCCCTGGAAGTTTAGAACTAATGAAGTAACTGCTGAGCTGCCGCCACGGAGCCTGGTCCTACACTATACTGTACTTCACACTCGATTTAATCTCCAGATGGTGAGACCATGCAGCCCTGCCGTGAGGGACCAACTCATCCAGTGGAGTGTGAAAGTGGACGGATGTTGTTTTCCTAGCAGATCTGATCATTCTGAGCTCGGATCTTCTGACGATGATTAGTTATTAGCTATAATGAGCGCCAGTTGAACAAACTGCACGCATATTTTCCTTACTAATTTCTGTGCTAGGATAGGTCTTTGGTTTAGATATGGGGGAAGGAAGCTCTTTATGACCTAGTACGTCATGATAGTCACAATCTTCCCCAGGTGGTGGTAGCTCATGGTAACCAGTCACAATAATATGCCCTTGATTTTCATCAGTTTACGGCTTATCCATTATAGAGAATGCAATCACATCCCGGGAATAATTCCTGTGGCAAGAAAAGAGAAAGATCACCACCATGTATGCATCTGCAATTCTCTCTCCTGTTTATATCATGACTTCATGACACAAGGAATACTGACGGCACATGACATTCTATAAATGCTCTTATAAATCATATCTTTATTATGTTGGATATTATCTGTTGTATGTCTTTCTTAAGACTTTGGCTAAACTCCATCAATTTCAGAAATCATTTTTTTTTTTTTAGGGGGGTGGGGGTTGTGTCAAATTTTCAGTGGTTCCTTAGTGGCATAAGGATACGAAAAATAGGGAGTTGTCTTTAGCCCCTTACCTATACAGCCAATTTAAATTTTTTACTTTTCTTCCCAGAGATAAACTTTTTTTTGTAAGACAAGTTGTAGTTTTGAATTATATGAATGAAATGGTGGTAAAAAATGCAATTCTGTTGTTTTGTTTTTTTGGGGTTTGCTTTTTATGGTATTCATTTTTTTTTAAAAATACCCTGAAATCACGATTTTCCATGCTGGGCCTCATTCACATATATGTGTTTATGCACATAAGTGAAAAAATGGTACTGGTGTTAATCACTGTTGTGCATCGCTGTGCCTATTTTTACCATCAGTGTGTCATCATTGTGTCCGTTTTTACTATCAGTGTGTTATCAGTGTTTTTCAAGGATGGATAAAAAAATAAAGAAATTACAAAGTTTTTCCTATACTCTGCACTGTTAAACATGGACAACACATGGATGCCATCTGTGTGTTGTATATGTTTTTCATGGACCAATAGACTTGTACTGGGCATTGTCATCCGTGCTGCCGGAAAAAAACACGGACATGAGAATAACACCATAGATTATAATAGGTACGTGCTGTATCATAAAAAAAACGGATGTAACACATACGTGAAACATGAACATGTGAAGGAGCCCTTAGTATGATTACAGCGATTCCAAACTTGCATGTATTTTTTTTTTTATTTAGGTGGAAAAAATTTCAAAAGGTTTTAAAATAATTTTGGTATGGATGAACATTTTCTGAGACTTATAATGTTTTTATTTTTACATCAATGGATTTTGGTTGACCTGAATGGACGGTTTTATTGTTAACAATTTAGGCAACATACGTTGTTTTATCATTTTTTATTGTGTTTTTTAGGTAGTGGTGGTGACTCACTTCTGACATAAATATGTTGAAAGTAAGCACAACTACCGATTGGTGCTTAAGTAGGTTCCCAAACCATGCTTTACTTGTAGAATAAATTTGACACACAAGCAATTGCTTAGGTGGAAATTTAATGTAATCCACTTGTAGTAAAAGATATACATACAAACGTTTCGGTCAATCAGACCTTCCTCAGTGTAGTAAAAAAAAATAACAAAATAGAAAAAAAGATAAAAAATAAAGTATATGCAAAATATGAATTATCTAGGTCTTGTAAGACACAAGAATATATCCACATCATGGTCCAAAACAAGAATAACACTCAAAGTGTGAATCACATGGTACTGCACTAATTCAAGTGCAAAAAATTCACAGGGTGGGAAAAATGAAGTGGAGGAGGATGAATGGGTAAGATGGAAGGAAAGAAACAACCTACCCGACTGCAAAGTGGAATATTGGTATATGTGATAGCTAATGTTGTCCATTATGCTAAATATATAAAAGGTACCAGGAATAAAGAAATATATTAAAGAAAATAGAATATATCAAAGTGGAGTACATATATGAATACCTATTATATAAAAAAAAACCCACAGTGAATGTACCGTAAAGGCTATTTCAGCCTGTATAAATTTTACGGTGAATCTTTGCAGTGAACCTGCAAAAAAAAGTGCAGTCCCACACTTATTTTTTGTTTTGCTTTTTACTAGGTCCACTAAATGCTAAAACTGACCTGCCATTATGATTCTCCAGGTCATTACGAGTTCATAGATACCAAACATGTCTAGGTTCTTTTTTATCTAAGTGGTGAAAAAAATTCCAAACTTTGTAAAAAAAAAAAAAATTGCGTCATTTTCAATACCTGTAGCGTCTCCATTTTTTGTGATATCGGGTTGGGTGATGGTTTATTTTTTGCGTGTTGAGCTGACTTTTTTAATGACACCATTTTGGTGCAGATACGATCTTATGCTCGCCCGTTATTGCATTTTAATGCAATGTTATGGCCACCAAAAAAACGTAATTCTGGCATTTTGACTTTTTATCTCGCTACACCGTTTAGCAATCAGGTTAATCTTTTTTTTTGATAGATCGGGCAATTCTGAACACGGCGATACCAAATATGTGTATATTTGTTATTTTATTGTTTTATTTTGAATGGGGCGAAAGGGGGGAGATTTGAACTTTTATTTTTTTTATATGTTTAAAAACATTTTTTTTTTACTTTTGGCATGCTTCAATAGTCTCCATGGGAGACTAGAAGCTGCCATAACCTGATCGCCTCTGCTACACATAGGCGATGATCAGTTTGTCTGTATATAGCTGAATTAGGGTATGTTCACACTGGGCATTTTTTCTGCTTTTTTTCTGCTTTTTTTCTGCAGCAAAACCTGATTTCTTGGCAGGAAAGAAGCTGCGGCAAAAATGCAGGTTTAGGTGCGTTTGTGATGCGGATTTGGTGCGGTTTTTTGTTTGTTTTTGTGCATTTTTTGTCTTTGTCCATGCTAATTATCATGACTTTTCTTCAGAGAAAACACTGCGAATAATGATACTTGCGTTTTTGCATCGTTTTTTCAACACCCATTCAAGCCAATGGGTGAAAAACACTGCAAAAACGCTGAAAGAAGTGACATGCTCTGTCCCAAAAAAAGTAGCAAAGCACAAAATCCTGATGACAAAAAAAACTGTGTGTGCATGACATTTCTGAAATCTCATAGGCTTTGCTGATACTGTAAAAAGCAGTTGAAAATTAGCATAAAAAAGCACAGCAAAAACGCCCAGTGTGAACATACCCTTGCTCACTTGCTATGAGAACCGACCACTGGGCGTGCTCACAGCAAGCCGGCACTGACAACCATAGAGGTCTCCAGGAGACCTTTGGTAGTCATGCCAGCCCATCGGTGACCCGTGATCATGGTGGGCATATTTCCGGCACGATTGCCGGAAGCGCAGGTTAAATGCCGGTGTCAGCGTTTGACAGCGGTATTTAACGAGTTAATAGCCGCAGGTGGATCGTGATTCCACCCGCAGCTGTTCCGGGCACATGTCAGATGTTCAAAACAGCCGAAGCCCACATCAAAGGGAGGGAGTCTGACATCAGTGTACTATTATGCTGGGGTCACACTTGCGAGTGCAATGCGAGAAACTCGTGCCTCAATACCTGCACTGCCGGCAGTGGTTTGGACAGGAGCGTTCAGCTGCATAGAAAGGCATGCAGCCGCACACTCTGGTCCTGAGTGCCGGCGTTAGTGCCGGGTATTGAGGCGAGAGATTCATGCGAGTTTCTCGCATTGCACTCGCAAGTGTGACCCTGGCCTTAGTAGCACACTATGCTGTTATGGTTTAAAATCCTGCAGGGCATGCAAAGTCCCCCTGGTCACGCCAGCACATGTCGAGGCTTGTTTGAAGTTCACCAACAACCATCTGGATGATCCAGAGGAGGCATGGGAAAAGGTTGTGTGGTCAGATGAGACCAAAATAGAACTTTTTGGTCTCAACTCCACTCCCCATGTTTGGAGGAGGAAGAAGGATGAGTACAACTCCAAGAACAACATCCCAACCTTGAACCATGGTGTGGAAACATCATACTTTGGGGTTCTTTTCTGCAAGGGGGACAGGACAACTACACTGTATTGAAGGGAGAATGGATGGCGTCATATATTGCAAGATGAGATTTTGGCCAACAACCTCCTTCCTTCAGTAAGAGCATTGAAGATGGGTCGTGGCTGGATCTTTCAGCATGACAATGACCCAAATCACAGCCAGAGCAACTAAGGGAGTGACTCCATAAGAAGCATTTCAAGGTCCTGGAGTGGCCTAGCCAGTCTTCAGACCTGAACCCAATAAAAAATCTTTGCAGGGAGTTGAAGCTCAATGTTGCCCAAAAATAGCCCCAAAACCTGAAAGATCTGGAGAAGATCTGTATGGAAGAGCGGGCCAAAACCCCTTCTGCAGTGTGTGCAAACTTGGTCAAGAACTACAGGAAATTTCTGACCTCTGTAATTGCAAATAAAAGATAAAAGTTTCTGTACCAAATATTAATTTCTCTTTTTCTATTATATCAAATACATATTTCATGCAATAAAATGCAAATTAATTATTTAACAATCATACAATGTGATTTTCTGGATTATTTCTTAAAGATTCTGTCTCTCACAGTTTGTTTACCTAGGAAAAAAATTACAGACCTCTCCATTCTTTGTAGGTGGGAAAACTTGCAAAATTGGCAGTGTATCAAATACTTATTCTCCTCACTGTAAATGGCGAGCATATAAATTGGATATGTGCTGTCAGATTTTGATTGGATAGCACAAGGACAGCTCACTGACCAAAGTTATTCCACAGGCCTGTTCAGCTGAATGATTTTTCTCGGTCCGTCTGTTCGAGAGAAAATAAACACAGCATGCCCTATTTTATTCAATTCTATGGATGCATAAAAAAACTGGACCCCACACAGGACATCCGAGTGGCATCCGATTTTTACAAATATATTTCTATAATACACCTTAGAAACTATTTGATCATATACATTTTTAATGTAGCTGTATGAAAACGGACTACACACAGATGTAAAAGGATGGACACATGCATGACTCAGAGATGAAAATCAGAAAAATTAGTTTACAATCGTACAAATGTTCTGGATGAAACCTGGTCAATTTTTCAAATGCTCATCTGCAGCCAGACTAAGACGAAGTTCACACGATCGTATTTTCAGTCCGAGTACTCTCTATGAAAAAATGTGCAGCACTCGGACCAATGTCAATAAATGGGGCAGTGCAGATTAGTGCAAAAATTGGATGCCATACGGAGTCACAGTGCAGAATCCATTCTTTATGGATATATTGCAATTCTTAAGAGAATTAAAAAGGTCTTGTAAATTTATTAATAGCTGATGTAAAAAAAAATGGATTGCACATAAATGAAAAGTGAGAAAAAAAAAAAATCACTCACATTTTCTGGTTGAAACTCTTGACAATTTTTTGTACACTTGTGTGAACTTAGACTAACTGCAACAAATCCGCCACGTGTGCTTGTGACCGGACTTGCAATTTGCGGTAACCAGAGCAAACATGCATCATGTACATTATACGTTTTACAATAGGACCAGAAAAAAAAGTTTCTGAATTATTGTGACGTAGTTATGTAGGGCCTATTACATGTGGTGTGTTTGTATCGTCAGCTGGGAAGAAAAGCGTGTCTGCTGTAATGAAAGGAAAGCAGTGGTAGTTTGTTCAGTAGTCTATTCAAATAAACCTATATAAAATGTACCTCTGCGTGGACTCCATGTGTAGCTGTACACGCTCCATAAGGTGCTGTATAACAGGGGTATTCTCCCATAGAAGAATTTACCGTAGATGGAACATTTTGCAATTTTTTTTTTTATTTTGACACTGACATAGTAGTGACATCATAACTGCTACAGCCAATCACTGGGCTCAGTGGTCTAGTACTGACTATATTGACACAATCTCTCCAAATGGCACCGAGGCAGCCGTGACAGCGTGTTCTGCATTTGTTCATTGGATTCTATGAGAATTCCAAACACAGGCGACAAATTCAACTTGGCTGTGAGTGGAACTCCTTAGCGGTAAGATCTACATGTTCAGCTAGCTCACCAGTCGCACAGTCAGAATGGGAGATTGGGGAAGCCCCAGTCTATTGAAGTAAAACATGAGTATGTGTATTAAAAAAAAACATATATACTTGCTTTTGAATGTAAGTTGGAAATCAAAATTTTAAAAACTCAATTCAGTGGGAATAAGGAAATCCATCCCCACCAGATATCACCAGCAGTTTTCTCTCCATTTTGAACAAAGGATCAGGCTTCTTAATATGCAACACGATTGATCGAATTAGCGAATCCTGCTTTGAGCAGGGGGTTGGACCAGATGGCCCGGGAGGTCCCTTCCAACTCTACGAATCTATGATTCTATGATCCTTGTTCCAATGAACTTTACTCATATGTGGAAAGCAGGTAAATCTTTGTAGACATCAGAAAAGGTCATGAGGGTCAGACTGAAATTTGTTCTAAGGGTTTAGCCACCTTTTGACCCTGTTCCCACCTACATTCAAGAGTTTTTGCTCCTGTTTTCCAGTAGTTTTGACGTCAAGAATAGCATTCCAGCCGACCAAATGATAGTCAATGAAGTCAATATTTTTTTCTTTTATCCACTTGAAAATAGATCCCTGCAGTAGTCAAGTTATAATGCTACTGTAAACAGGGCCTAATATCTGAAAATTGCCTTTTTTCGTTGCCCAAAGTTTAAAAATAACAAAAGTAGATGTAAAATGTAACAAGGCCAAATGTAATACTTCATAAGTAGAAGCTTGTCTAATTATATTTTTTGGATCACTGAGTACAGATAAATGAAGAAATGTGTGTTTAGACTCAGAGAAATTATTCACTGATGACAACAATAATCTGCACAATGCTCTACAAAAAGGAACCATTTTTGTTTGTTGTGCAAGATTTTCACAAAGCAATATTGGAAAAAAGCTTATCTTGTAGCTGTGCATGAGCATCCGTCAGTAGTTACAGTGACATAAGGTTACCCTGGTGTGAACTGTGGTGAATCTAGATCTTTAGATGCTCCCCCTCTGATCTTAATGAACAATTCAGTCTTGGTAACTTTTTATGTTCCCACATATTGACTTTGCTGCATGCTCTGACTCTATTGTTATTACCAAATGCACTTGATGTGAAAACTGTGACATATACGACATGCAGAGAATTTGGTATTCTCTCATAAACACTTGTTCCGAATGACTTGTTATCTGTTTCTTGTTATTTCACTTAAATTCACATGTATTGCCCCTGCTAATGGAATGCATTCCTGGATAGATATAGGTGATTTAGCATCGATATTAATGTCAAATTCAAACTCTTTGTTTCTTGATATTCACTTTGCTAAAAATACAGGTAAAAACAAAGTAACAAACAACAACGTATTTTTTTTTCCAGCAATCTCAGCCCATGCAGCTAGACACTACATGATGAACAAAAGGGTAACAAAGTTTTGATCTCTTGACTTTCAGGCTCCATGTCTCACCATCCATTACTGCTTTGAAAGTGAGACTACCGTCATTATATAAAAAAATCATCTTGGCCATCTCATACATAAATTTGACTTGCAACTATTGAGGATATGATTAGTTATGCAGATTCTTGTCAAATTACTTACATTGTTACTGTTTTGCTCCTAAAAATCTACATTTAAATTTTGTAAATCCATCTTTGGCTTTCAACACTACCTGAACCCTTCTGGGCATGCTATCAATCAGATTCAATCATGAGTTGACCGAAATCTGATCCCAGGTCTCTTCTACGTGGTCCAAAAGGTGCATACTGGGTATGTATACAGTTTTGTTTTTTTTAACTATACCCACAAGTGTTTGATTGGGTTGATGTCTGGGGACTGTGGGGGCCACTCCAGACCCATTTGTTGACACCCATCAGAGCCTAGTCTATTGACTTTCATCTCATCCCTCCAAATCATCTGTTTCCAATCTTCTACTGCCCAATGTTCGTACTTTTTTGCAAACTGGAGCTGACAATTCTTATGACGTTATTGAAGTTGAGGCTTCTTCACCTTTTTTCAGGCCACCTTTCCAGACTTGAGTAACTATCGGCGCACGGTGCTTGCATTGAAGTCTGTGATCCTACTATTACGAATGAGCCCTCCATTGCCGTGATTGTCTCGCCAGAACAGATAGACCTTATGATAAGCTGACTTGTTGACTATTATATTTTGCCTGGATGTCCATCTCTTGGCCTTTGAATGGATGTACAGACTTCATTTCGTATTCTTCCAACTGTCATGACGCTCAGATTATGCAGTTTGGCAATTTTCTTGGCCAAGAGACTGCTATTGATGAATTTGATAATGCTCTCTTTTCTTGGGAAATCTTCTTCATGGCTGCTCCCCAATACAAACCAATAACCTTACACTCTGGAATTAACCTAATAGCACACTGAGCTATTAGGGAATGTGACAACAGGTTGTAATATACATTTCTATTTTGATCTTGTTAGAACCTCTAATGATCCAGTTTTATTTTCAATAAATGGAGCATTATATGTAGATGCATTTGTTTTATTGCATTTTTATTATCTTTTAAAAATGTACCGTATATTCCACTAAAAGCAATTTTTTAAAGTTTGAAATTAAATTCTGAAAACTTAAATCCCCCAAAATTTGTTGTAATGCATTTTAAAATGGTAAATTGGGCTTGTATATTTGTAACACAAAGAAGGAAAAGTTGTGAAATTATGGAAATCACATGATCGACAGACATGTAAGGGTGAGTGCACACGCTGCGGATTCGCCTGCGGATTTTTTTCGCAGATTTGTAGGTAAAACCGCAGGTAAAGTGACCTGCGGTTTTCATGCGGATTTGCCAGCGGTTTTCCCCTGCGGATTGACACCTGGACAATGGAACAGGTGTCAAACCGCTGCGGAATCCACAGAAAGAATTGACATACTGTAGATTTAAAACCTCAGCAAATCCGCGCGGAAAAATTCGCAGCATGTGCAGTGCAGATTTGAAATACCATTGGCTTACATGGTACTATACAATGCCTGCGGAACTGCTGCGGATCCGCAGCAGAATCCGCAGCGTGTGCACATACCCTTAGTTTGCAAATTATGAAAAATGGAAACAAAATTTCAAAACCTCTCAACTTTTTCAGCATCGAGTGTAAGTGCCACATACAAAAATTCATACATTTCATTCTATCAGTGAAATTATTAATGGTTGTTTGAGACATATTCTGCCACAGTGAATGGATTTGAGTACACAAATTATAAAGATCGTTCTGCTAACAGCTTCCCTTGCAAGGGGAGCAGGGTTGAAGCCCTGCTGTGTGTAGCACAGGTGATCTAATGATCACAGCTTCTAGTCTCCTATGGAGACTCTTGAAGCAGGTAAAAGTAAAAAAAAAAAAAAAAAAGTTTAAAAATTTTTTTTTTAAATCTAAATGTTTAAATCACCTGCCTTTTGCCCGTTCAAAATAAAACAATTAAGAAAAAAATAAAAATACACTTATTTGGTATCACACTGTTCAGAATTGTCCAATCTATCTATATATAAAAAGAATTAATCTGATCAATAAATAGTGTAGCGAGAAAAAAAAGTCAAAACACCAGAATTACTTATTTTGGGTCGACGCAAGATTGCTTTAAAATGCAATAATGGGCTATCAAAACATTGTATCTACACCAAAATGTTATCAATAAAAATGTCAGCTCGGCACGCAAAAAATAAGCTCACCCAACCCAAGATCACGAAAAATCGAGATGCTATGGGTCTTGGAAAGTTACATAACCTTTTTTTTTCTTCTTTTTTAACATCAGCGTGGTAAAAAAAAAAACAATTGTAGAATTGCACTTTTTTTGCAATTTCACCACACTTTGATTTTTTTTCCATTTTCTGGTACTCTATATGGTAATAACAATGGTGTCTTTCAAGAGTACATCTCGTCCCACAGAAAACAAACCCTTACATGGCCATATTGACGGAAAAATAAAAACGTTTTGGCTCTAGGAAGAAGGGGCGCAAAACAACAGACATTCAAAAATGGAAAAGGCCTCGGGGGTGAAGGGGTTAAGGACAGCATCAAGTCTTCTACGCATGCAATATACAAGTTAGGGCTCATGCTCACTTGCAATGAAATCAGACAAATTCAATCCGATAATAAATCAGATTGAATTCGGACCAATGTTAATCTATGATTGTGTTCTCATCTGCGTTTTTTTTTTACAGCTCGGACCGGATCAAGATTGGGCTGGAAAAAAATCGCAGCATGCTGCGATTGTCATCTGAAAGCGGATCGCATCCCGCAATAGAAGTCAATGGGTGCAATAAAAAAAAAAAAAAAAAATCGCACAGCAATCGTACCATACGAGTGCTGTGCCATTTTTACGCACCGATGTCCTTTTGAAAAGCCAACAATTCATATTCGGCTACTGTAAAAACACACCCACAGATTACAAAAGAATATATAGAATACATGTATACACATACAGTATGTGTGTGTGTGTGTGTGTATATATATATATATATATATATATATGTAATCATATTGCACAGAAAGATAAAAGAATAGACGTTATTTCATTTGTCGGCTTCTGTAAAATCATTGCAGAACCCGACAGGATAGGAGACATGGTTTACATACAGTACCATTGCAGAACAGTTAATTTATATATGTCAGTGTCTAGTGCTGTTAGTAGTATGTGTGTGTAAATTTTGGGAGCTGTATGTATTTAATAAAATATTGTTTTCACAGAAAAAACTGTTGTGGGCTCCCACGCAATTTTCTGCTCCAGAGAGGGAAAGCCTGTGACTGAGGACAGATATTAATAGCCTAGAGGGAGACCATGGTTATTGGCCCCCCTGGCTAAAAACATCTGCCCCCAGCCACCCCAGAAAAGGTGCATCTGTAAGATGCGCCAATTCTGGCACTTAGCCTCTCTCTTCCCATTGCCCTGTAGTGGTGGCATATGGGGCAATAAGGGGTTAATGTCACCTTCGTATTGTAAGGTGACATTAAGCCTGGCTTAGTAATGGAGAGGTGTCAATAAGACCTATCCATTACTAATCCTAAAGTTTGTAAGGGTTAAATAAACACACATGCAGAATAAAGTTTTTTAATGAAATGAAATAACACAGTTTTCCCATCTTTATTCTTCTTGCTAATCCAAATGATGCCCTCGATCTGTAATAAATTAAAAGTAAAAAAACAACAATATACCATACCTCTCCTGCATCAAGTTCTATGCTGTAATCCATATCTTGGGCCTTATACAGTTTACAAAGTCCTATGCTGTAATCCATATCTTGGGCCATATACAGTTTACAACCGAGAGTGGTGCTAATGCGACTGCCCTGGCTGTTAACCACTGCTGAATGACTCAGATGATGCCAGTGTAAGGAAGGGACAGGACTGTAGTCGTGACCTGCGCAATTGCCATTTCCATGTCCAGTCCTTCCCCTACAGGAAAATGTACTCTTCTCTTCTGCATACCAGCATCAGCTTCCTCTGGGCACTTCCCAGGCAATACCGGTCCCTCTCTCAGGCGACCCCCATCAATGGAGACACAGTCCAGATTAACTTCAACACTTTCTTTACTAAGTACTTTACACATTACATCCACAGTTGGTACATGGTGACATTTGCTTGTTTCCTCTTCTTTCCCTTTCTGGCTGTCACTTCTGTGCAGTAGATGCCTGGACCGGACCGTCCTAGACTGCTACCCAGTTTCTTCCTGGCCTAACCTCACCATGATGACAATTCCTTCTGCCTGTTTCACCCAATACTCGAAATCATCAGCCACCAGGTTTGGTTGCCTCTGGTAAAACATCGGCCCGTCTGTACCAAACTCGTTGAAGCTCCAGCTCCCTTCACTTCAGCTGTCTAGCCGACCCCTGCCCTAAAAGCATTGGCCCAGGCGACAAGTTACCACATCTTCCCGTTTCTGTACTGGCCCACTGCTATGACACACAGTGGCTGTGGATAACGTGGGCTGCAGCACTTGACCGTTGCGTGGCTGCCAAGCTGTCCAGTCCTATAGCCCATGTGGACACTAGGGCGCCCTGGCCCCGTCTGACTTATCTTCCTAACCAACTATCCCCTTACTACCCATGAGCCTCTCCTACAATTAACCCTACTATCAGCTACACCTATCAGGCCCACTAGTATGCCCTCATCTAGTGGCTCTCAACAGAACTACACTTACCCTAGTCTATAGGAACTATATACTAAAAGTGCCCTCATTATAATGTCCCCAAAAGGATGCACTAGCTTTTCCTAACTGTACATGCACAAAATATACTTTATATTATGTAATAATATGATAAATGAATACAAGACAATATATTACAACTTTCTACAAAATGGTAACACATACATGTGGCAATACCATTAAAGATGAGCGATAATACATAATTTATATGTAGCAGTACCACGAGCATTTATCATAGACACATTTGTAAACATTAACAACCAGGAGACAATCAGAGGCAAGGGGAGCAAGTAAGACATCAAATCTCACCCCCTTAAACCAGCGCTTGCTTCAGAGACCAGCGCTGATATCACTGAGTCTGCCCTCCCTGCTGGCCTGACCCGTGCTGAACTCTGTAGCGTGGGAGAATGAACTCGCATTTTCCCATGCTCCAGAGTTCACCGTGGGTCAGGCTGTGAGGCAGCGCAGCATCAGTGACTAGCGGTGATGTTACTGATGCTGCGCTGCCTCAGCCTGAACCGTGGTGAACTCTTGAACTTGGGAAAATGCCAGTTTATTCTCCCATGCTGCAGAGTTCAGCATGGGTCAGGCCGGCAGTGAGGGCAGACTTGGTGATGTCAGTGCTTGTCTCTGAAGCAAGCGCTGGCATAATCTCATTCATTCCTCAGTGGTTTACAGCTGGAGCGGTCGCATTAGCACCACTCCTGGATGTAAACTGTTTATGGCCCCAGATATGGATTACAGCATAGGACTTTACACCGCACAGGTATGGTATATTGTTGGTTTATTATTTTTAATTTATTACAGGAGATCAAGGGCATAATTTGGATTAGTAAAAGAATAAAGATGGGAAAACTGTTTATTTAATTTCATTAAAATACTTTATTCTCCGTGTGTGTGTGTGTTTATTTAAACTTGTACAAACTTTAGCATTAGTAATGGATAGGTGCCTTATTGACATCTCCCCATTACTAAGCCAGGCTTAATGTCACCTTACAATACAAAGGGGACTTTAACCCCTTATTGCCCTATATGCCACCGCTACAGGGCAATGGGAAGAGAGAGGCTAAGTGCCAGTATTGGTGCATTTTACAGATGTACCTTTTCTGGGGTGGCTGGAGGGGGGCAATAACCATGGTCCCTCTCTAGGCTATTAATATTTGCCCTCAGTCACTGGCTTTCCCTTTCTGGCACAGAAAATTGCGTGAAAATAATTTTTTATTAAATACATACAGCTCCCAAATTTTACACACACATACTACTAACAGTATTAGACACTGACATATATAAATCTAACTGGTCTGAAATGGTTTACTGTATGTAAACCATGTCTCCTATCCTGTCAGCTTCTGCATTGATTTTACAGAAGCTGACAAATGAATTAACAGCTAATCTTCTATCTATATCTCTATGCAATATAAATAAATAAATATATATATATATATATATTGGATATATACTATATATATATATATATATATATATATATATATATATATATATATATACATACATACAGCTCTGGCAAAAATTAAGAGGCCAATGCAGAGTTTTATAAAAATCAGCTTCTCTACATGTCTGATGGCCATCCCATTCCAGTCTCAGTTGAATTCCAACCAGAGTACACCTCATTGTACTTAATGTGCGTCTCATTAGGTGATCACCTGAACCAAATCTTATTTAACGAAGGAAAGTATAAAAAAAAACCCTGCTGTGGTGTTCACAATCCTCTTGCAATAGGACAAGCTGGATGGCAAAACAAGTGCTAGTAATATCCCAAAAGTAATAGGAATGAAAAAATAACTTTTAACCATGCCAAAGGAGTTGAAAAGAAAAATCTTGAGTGAGGAAAAGAAGGGCTCAATTCTGGCTTTACTAGCAGAGGGATACAGTGAGCGTTATGTTGCCTCCATCTTTAAAATTTCTAAAATGGCAGTCCATTACAACAAGGTCAAGCAGCAGACATTGGGGACAACAAAGCTACAGACCGGCAGAGGGCAAAAACGACTCTTCACTGACTGGGATTACCGTCATCTTATTCAAATGTCACTCAGCAACCGCAGGATGACCTCAAGAGACCTACAAAAGGAATGACAAATGGCAGCTGGGATGAAGTGCACAGCAAGAACAGTTCGTAACAGGCTCCTAGAGGCAGGGCTCAAGTCATGTAAAGCTGGAAAAAAACCTTTCATCAAAAGCAAAGTAAAGCCAGGCTGAAGTTTGCCAAAGACCATAAGGATTGGACCAATAAGAGGACTGGAGTAAGGTAATCTTCTCTGATGAGTCTAATTTTCAGCTTTGCCCAACACCTGGTTGTTTAATGGTTAGACGGAGACCTGAAGAGGCGTACAAGTCACAGTTTCCTGCACCCACTGTGAAATTTGGTGGAGGATTGGTGATGATCTGAGGATGCTTCATCAAGGTTGGAATTGGGTAGGTTAATCTTTGCGAAGGACGTATGAATCAATCCGCATACAAGGTTATCCTGGAAAAACAGTTAATTCCTTCTGCTCAGGCAATGTTCCCCAACTCTGAGGACTGTTTGTTTTTTCCAGAAGGATAATGTGCCATGCCGCACAGCTAGGTCAGTCAATGTGTGGATGAAGGACCACCACATCAAATCCCTGTCGTGGCCCGCCCAATCTCTAGACCTGAAGACCTGAACCCCATTGAAAACCTCTGCAATGTAGTCAAGAGAATAAAATAACTCAAGGAAAGTGCAGTATAAAATTCACCTAAATATCATAGTTATGCACCCATGGAAAATATTAAAAGGACAACTCGGACAAATAAGATAAAACAAACGAAAAAACCGAGGAAAATGTCCAATAATTAAAATTTCTTTATTTTATTATTTAACAAACAAATGTATACATTATATATATAATTAAAATAAATTAATAAGGGGAGGTCAATGCCAAAATGAAGGCACAGCCAGGGGACAGCTGTAAATACTTAGTAAAAATGCACCCACAATAATGTCATACAAAATCTAGTGAAAACAAAAATGTATAATTAATGTATAATATATAAATATATAAACATATATATCAAGTGCAAAACTACAGATAATAAGTGCAAGCAAGAAAGAACTGTGTAAAAAAATATATATATATTAAAAAATGTAATATAAAAATAAAACTAAAATAAATATACAATAAAAAAGATTAATTAATAATAAATAATAAATATATTACCACAAATAAAGTGCAATGTGTTGAAAAAAAGTGAATAAAAAGTGTACAAAAAATCCCTGTATAAATATATATATATACACATATATTTAAGACCAAGTGCTGAAATAATTAATAATAAATAAAAAATAAATAAATAAACTAATAAGCTGCCGCACATAAAGTGCGATGTGCTGCGGTGATGAGGTGATGCGGTAAATCAGCGCTTATAGTAAAAAATAAATAATAAAAGAAGTGAGCACAGTGTGGATACCTTTCTGCTGCTTCTGTCCCCAGGATGTGCCAGCCCCGACGCGCATTTCGGCGTACCCCCTGACGAAGGTACGCCGAAACGCGCGTCGGGGCTGGCACATCCTGGGGACAGAAGCAGCAGAAAGGTATCCACACTGTGCTCACTTCTTTTATTATTTATTTTTTACTATAAGCGCTGATTTACCGCATCACCTCATCACCGCAGCACATCGCACTTTATGTGCGGCAGCTTATTAGTTTATTTATTTATTTTTTATTTATTATTAATTATTTCAGCACTTGGTCTTAAATATATGTGTATATATATATATTTATACAGGGATTTTTTGTACACTTTTTATTCACTTTTTTTCAACACATTGCACTTTATTTGTGGTAATATATTTATTATTTATTATTAATTAATCTTTTTTATTGTATATTTATTTTAGTTTTATTTTTATATTACATTTTTTAATATATATATATTTTTTTACACAGTTCTTTCTTGCTTGCACTTATTATCTGTAGTTTTGCACTTGATATATATGTTTATATATTTATATATTATACATTAATTATACATTTTTGTTTTCACTAGATTTTGTATGACATTATTGTGGGTGCATTTTTACTAAGTATTTACAGCTGTCCCCTGGCTGTGCCTTCATTTTGGCATTGACCTCCCCTTATTAATTTATTTTAATTATATATATAATGTATACATTTGTTTGTTAAATAATAAAATAAAGAAATTTTAATTATTGGACATTTTCCTCGGTTTTTTCGTTTGTTTTATCTTAATGTAGTCAAGAGGAAGATGGATAGTCACATGCCATCAAACAAAGATCTGTTTACATTTTTGTACCAGGAGTGGCATAAGGACACCCAAAAGCAGTGTGAAAGACTGGTAGAAAGCATGCCAAGACGCATGAAAGCTGTGATTAAAAATCATGGTTATTCCACAAAATATTGCATTTTTTTTGTTATTTTGACCATTTCTAATTTTCTGAAAATAAATACAAAATTTAGTGCTTGGAAATTCGAAGACATGTTGTCGGTAGTTTATAGAATAAAAGAGCAATTTACATTTTACTCAAAAATGTACCTATAAAGAGAAAAATCAGACAAACTGAAAATTTTGAAGTGGGCTCTTATATATATGTATGTGTGTGTATGTATATATATATATATACACTCACTGGCCACTTTATTAGGTACACCATGCTAGTAACGGGTTGGACCCCCTTTTGCCTTCAGAACTGCCTCAATTCTTCGTGGCAGAGATTCAACAAGGTGCTGGAAGCATTCCTCAGAGATTTTGGACCATATTGACATGATGGCATCACACAGTTGGCGCAGATTTGTCGGCTGCACATCCCTGATGCGAATCTCCCGTTCCACCACATCCCAAAGATGCTCTATTGGATTGAGATCTGGTGACTGAGGAGGCCATTTGAGTACAGTAAACTCATTGTCATGTTCAAGAAACCAATCTGAGATGATTCGAGCTTTATGACATGGCGCATTATCCTGCTGAAAGTAGCCATCAGATGTTGGGTACATTGTGGTCATAAAGGGATGGACATGGTCAGCAACAATACTCAGGTAGGCTGTGGCGTTGCAACGATGCTCAATTGGTACCAAGGGGCCCAAAGAGTGCCCAGAAAAAATTCCCCACACCATGACACCACCACCACCAGCCTGAACCGTTGATACAAGGCAGGATGGATCCATGCTTTCATGTTGTTTACGCCAAATTCTGACCCTACCATCCGAATGTCGCAGCAGAAATCGAGACTCATCAGACCAGGCAACGTTTTTCCAATCTTCTACTGTCCAATTTCGATGAGCTTGTGCAAATTGTAGCCTCAGTTTCCTGTTCTTAGCTGAGAGGAGTGGTACCCAGTGTGGTCTTCTGCTGCTGTAGCCCATCTGCCTCAAAGTTCGACGCACTGTGCGTTCACAGATGCTCTTCTGCCTACCTTGGTTGTAACGGGTGGCAATTTGAGTCACTGTTGCCTTTCTATCAGCTCGAACCAGTCTGCCCATTCTCCTCTGACCTCTGGCATCAACATGGCATTTCCGGCCACAGAACTGCCGCTCACTGGATTTTTTTTCTTTTTCGGACCATTCTCTGTAAACCCTAGAGATGGTTGTGCGTGAAAATCCCAGTAGATCAGCAGTTTCTGAAATACTCAGACCAGCCCTTCTGGCACCAACAATCATGCCACGTTCAAAGGCACTCAAATCACCTTTCCTCCCCATACTGATGCTCGGTTTGAACTGCAGGAGATTGTCTTGACCATGTCTACATGCCTAAATGCACTGAGTTGCCGCCATGTGATTGGCTGATTAGAAATTAAGTCTTAACACACAGTTGGACAGGTGTACCTAATAAAGTGGCCAGTGAGTGTATATATATATATATACTGTATGTGTATATATATAGTAAGGTAGCGCTGTCATTCAAGGTTGGGGACACTCGCTTGGCAGCCAAATAATCACGTCCGGCACGGGTTTTCCATAAAACAATAACAATCCATGCGATTTATTCAGGCATCATAAACCCACAGCAGCAACATAAAGTTCATATAATCAGCATAGCGTTCATGACAGAGCTTCTCTCTGTTAAGCCTGTGGTCACACAGGGTACGCGATGTCCAGTACTCAGGCTCTTCAGCCCCACAGATATCTCACCCCATCAGGGTTACCTCATGGCTGCTGCAGCTCACTGCAGACGTTCATTACCTCTCCCTGGGAACTGTCAGACGCTTGCAGCCATTACCCACAGCATTCACATGCTGTCAGGCAGGAAGCCCCATCTCCCAGCGGGACCTTCCACAACGGACCAACTGGGTCCAAGCATTCACTCATGTGACCTACCCTAGCCACCTTATATGGTCCATAGCCACGCCCACCGGATCACATGGCTACGACATCATCACAGGTCCTTCACTCATTCACACACAGTCTTTACTATAGGTGTTTTTAGACACACCTCTAGGTGGATTTGTAGGTAGCTCTCCCTAACACATTGGCACGAAAGATCAGCTCTGCTGATCAGCACATAATCAAGCCTTCATCCCAAGGCCACCCACCTTGAGATACATTACGATCATTCAGCATCCTACTCCTATCAGGACACTGGAAATGCTTATACACCTGTCCTGGGACACCCACACAGCGCCCCCTAGCAGACACAGTGGTCACTACAACACATTACTCTCTCCTCTGTTCAAACTTGTGGGGTTGAACACACAACATTAGCACGGGATCTCGAGATCGGGCACTCATTACACCTTGCCCCACAGGTCGAGAGAACCGTCTCCGTCTGTCAACCGGTCTCTACGTTAGGCCTCCCCCGCCCCCAGCGGTCAGAATATCGGCCCTCCAGTCACAGTCTATCTGCATCATCAGACCCTGTTTAGTCACCACACTCCTTTCTTTCACTGACCGGCTCCCGGTTGGTGTGGTCATAAGTCTTAATCGAGCCTACTGTCTTGCCTGAGTCTGACCCATTCAGCGTCTCACAGGAACTAAGATCTCTCAGCCTCGTACAGCCCATCGAATTGCCACTTGCTGACATTCTTCGGCCACCTGCCATGTCACTACTTGGAGGAACCCCTCGGGTCCTTACAACTTGGGTTGAAGACGGTCGCCACCTGGTGTTCCGTACCACTTTATTGATCCGCAGTCAGTCCAGCCTCAACTGCTCAATTTCTTGTAGGTACCCCACTCGATATTCCAAGAGCATCCGAAAGCTTCTCAGGCTTTCCATGGAGCCAACCACCGTGATGGGAACCACCGTGGCCTCGTCACTGGATACTTGGTCTTCATCATCCGGAAGGACCCTCACCACACCGGAGATATTAACAAGGTCTTGTATTACCTTCCCGAGTCTTCCAATGATTCTCTCAATCAGACCTTTGGATACTGGAACTACATCTTTCTGCAAACCCAGCTGATCCATAGCCTCCCTTGCTAATCTAGGCGTTGAGCAGCTTTCGTATTACTCCGCCTGACCAGCTGTTTCACGTGGAGACATTGCAAATGCATCTCTTTTAGCTACCCGGTTTGCTGTATCTTCCCTGGCTGATATTATCACCAATTGCTGAGACTCAGATGCCCAGGGCACCTTACATGCCTTGACCGCCTCTTTGAAAGCCTCATGCACACCTTCCTCCGCACAGGCTTCTTGCATGTCTTCGGGCACGTCAATCACAGACTTGAAGGTCGTGGTCCTGCTCTCTTCCTGGACAGAAGGCTCTGGGTGTACAACGAACACTTCCCTCACTACAGTTGTCCCGACCGGGTGACTGTCTTCTTCAGTTCTTAGCTCACAAACTTCATGAGATTTTATCTCTTCATGACCCTTTGCCAAGATGGATACTGGCAGCCGGGGCTGGCTGACCACACAAAACTGAAATAGACAAAACCAAATCAAATGAGAACAATAGCAAAAAAACACTTAGCTTGAGCATGCAGGGACTGAGCTGGAAACTAAGACCTCAGGAGGCAGGAAAAAATCACCAGCAGGGATAGAGGGAGTCGGCTGTCTTAAATCCAGTCAGAAACTCCCAATGTCCAATCGTCCTCCTCATTATCAGGTGGCAGGCCTCTGTTAATTAGATCAGCTCCATTACCTCCTGTAACCACCAGAGGGAGCCCGCAAAGAGAACTTGCGACCCTTCTGTCAATACAACCATCTCCACTACCTTCACCAGCAACCAGAGGTAGGCCAGAAAGTGAATTCACAACAGTACTCCCTCTTGAGGAGGTGTCACCGAACCCTCATCCACGCTATCAGGCCGATCAGGATGGGCCCGGTGAAATGCACGAACCAATCTATCGGCATGAATGTCAGAAACAGAGACCCAAGAATTATCCTCCTGGCCATAACCCTTCCATTTGACCAAGTACTGGAGTCTCCGTCTAGCCAAACGTGAATCCAATATTTTCTCTACCTCTTATTCCACATTGCCTTTAACCAATACAGGGTCAGGAGGTGCCGCCATAGGAACTACTGGCTCCACAAACCTCTTCAACAGAGATGTATGAAACACGTTATGGATCTTAAAAGTAACTGGAAGAGCCAATTGAAAAGAAACAGGATTAAGAATCTCCAAAATCTTATAAGGTCCAATGATTCTTGGCTTGAACTTTGGAGACGCAACCTTCATGGGAATATTCTTTGATGACAACCAAACCATATCACCCACTTTAAACCGGGGACCAATGGTCCTATGCTGGTTGGAAAACCGTTGGGCTTTTTCCTGAGAGAGGGACAACTTATCTACTACTTGGCCACTTGGTCCCAAATCTGCTGCATTCTCTCTACCACAGTGTCCACACTTGGGCAGGTCGAAGATTCCACTTGCCCTGAAGAAAATCGAGGATGAAACCCAAAGTTACAGAAAAAGGGCGACATCAAAGTGGCAGAACTAGCTCTATTGTTTAGCGCGAATTTGGCCAAGGGCAAAAATGAGACCCAGTCATCCTGATCAGCAGATATAAAACATCTCAAATAGGACTCCAAAGTCTGGTTTGTTCTCTCAGTACGCCCATTGGTCTGAGGATGAAACGCAGAGGAGAAAGATAACTGAATTCCCAGATTGGAACAAAAAGTTCTCCAAAATCCGGAAACAAACTGTACTCCTCTGTCCGACACAATGTTCTCAGGAATCCCATGCAACCGGACCACCTGTTGTAAAAACAAGGCCACCAACTCTGAAGAAGATGGCAACTTTGGGAGTGGTACAAGATGGATCATCTTAGAAAATCTATCACAAATCACCCAGATAAGTCATTCTCTGAGAGACAGGAAGATCGGAAATAAAATCCATTGAGATATGGGTCCATGGCCTCCTGGGCACCGACAGGGGCATCAACAACCCACTAGAACGAGAACAGGGTTTGGACCGAGAACAAGTCCCACAGGACTGCACAAAATTCCTGACATCACAAGATAAGGCAGGCCACCAAAAAGACCGACTCACCAAATCTCTGGTACCAAAAATACCTGGATGACCAACCAACACGGAGCAATGAATTTCAGACATTACTCTCTTCCTTCAATGGTCAGGAACATACAATTTTCCCATAGGGCAATGCTCAGGTTTGTCCTCCTGAAATTTCTCCAGGGCGCGTCTCAAATCGGGCGAGATGGGGGAAAGAACTACCCCCTCACCTAGAATGGCAGTAGGCTCGGTCACAATAAGAGAATCCGCAAAGAAACTCCTAGAAAGGGTGTCCGCCTTTACATACTTAGTGCCCGGAAGAAAAGAGAACACAAAATTAAAACGCGTGAAAAGCAAGGCCCACCTAGCCTGTCTAGGATTCAAGCATTTGGCTGATTCAAGATAAATCAAATTCTTGTGGTCGGTGAGGACCACAACTTGATGTCTAGCTCCCTCCAACCAATGTCTTCACTCTTCAAATGCCCATTTCATGGCCAACAATTCTCGATTCCCCACGTCATAGTTGCGTTCAGATGGGAAGAATTTTCAAGAAAAGAAGGCACAGGGATTCATTTTAGAAGTCACCGGATCTTTTTGGGACAAAAGAGCTCCTGCACCAATCTCAGAAGCATCTACCTCCACCTGAAATGGAAGTGAGACATCAGGTTGTCGTAGAACCGGAGCAGAAGTGAATCTCCGCTTAAGCTCCTGAAATGCCGAGACTGCCTCTGGAGACCAATTCACCACATCAGCGCCCTTTTTGGTCAGATCAGTCAGTGGTTTGACAATACCAGAAAAATTACCTATAAATTTACGATAGAAATTAGCAAAACCCCAAAACTTCTGGAGAGCCTTCAAAGAAGTGGGCTGAACCCAATCATAAAGCCTTCAAAGAAGTGGGCTGAACCTAATCATAAATGGCCTGTACCTTGGCCGGGTCCATTTCAATAGCCGACGGAGACAAAATAAATCCCAAAAATGAAATCCTCTGTACACCAAAGAGGCATTTCGATCCCTTAACATACAGGGAATTTTCCCTCAAAATCCGGAACACAGTCCGGACATGTTCCACATGAGAATCCCAATCACTGGAAAAGATCAAAATATCATCCAGATAAATGATCAAAAACTTATCCACAAAGTCCCGGAAAATATCGTTCATAAAAGATTGGAAGACAGAAGGGGCATTAGTGAGCCCAAAAGGCATCACCAGGTACTCAAAATGTCCCTCCGGAGTATTAAACGCCATCTTCCTTTTATCCCCGTGCTTGATGCGAATAAGATTATACGCCCCCCTGAGGTCAAGCTTGGTAAAACAGCAGGCACTTTTAACTCTGGAAAATAAATCAGAAATCAGGGGTAATGGCTATTGATATTTAACAGTGATTTTGTTAAGGGAACGATTAGTCAATACAAGGCCTTAATGAACCATCTTTCTTGGTCACAAAAAACCCCCAGCACCTAAGGGTGAAGAGGATGGTCTAATATGACCCTTCTCCAATGACTCCTTGATATAAGATCGCATAGCATCATGTTTGGGTACCGATAAGTTGAAAAGCCGACCCTTGGGAAATTTATACCCGGGCATCAACTCAATTGCACAGTCATAACTCCTATGAGGAGGCAAAGATGCAGGCTTACTCTCACTAAATACATCAGAAAAATCAGCCAAATAATCAGGAATATCATGAGACTGGGGAGAGGTGGAGAAAACAGGAGTGTCACTAAGAACACACTGACAACCCCAACTCACCACAGAAACAGATTTCCAATCCAAACAGGATTATGAGTTTGCAACCAGGGAAAACCCAGAACAATAGTATCATGCAAATTGTGCAGCACCAAAAATTTACAATTTTCTTGGTGGTCAGGGGTGACCTGCATTATCACCTGGGTCCAAAACTGGGGTTTATTCTCCACCAAAGGAGTAGCATCAATACCCCTCAAAGGGATAGGAGTCCGCAGGGGTATCATGGGAAAACCACAACGTTTAGCAAAGTCCAAATCCATCAGATTCAAAGCTGCTCCTGAATCCACAAAAACCTTAGCGGAAAATGTAGATAAGGAGCAAATCAGAGTAATTGCCAAAAGGAATTTAGGTTGTACACTGCCCACCGCAAATGTGTGCGCAAAACGTTTCTCTCGTATAGGGCAGACAGAAATAGTATGAGAGGCGTCTCCACAGAAAAAAAACACAGCTTATTACACCTTCTAAACCCCTGATGTTGTGCCCTAGACAAAACCCTATCACATTGCATGGGTTCAGACGTTTGTTCAAAAGGCGGCAATGCCTCTCGTGTAGTTTCACGTTCACGTAGACACTGATCAACTTGAATGGCTAATGACATAGAATCATCAAGACCAGAGGGAACAGGAAATCCCACCATAACATCTTTTACGTTTTCTGATAAACCCTTCCGAAAGAGAGCTGCTAAGGCACCGCCATTCCATGTAGTAAGGACCGCCTACTTTCGGAATTTTTCTCAGTATAACTCTACAGAATCCTGACCCTGGTTCAATGCCAATAGGGTTTTCTCAGCTTGATCAATAGCATTAGGTTCATCACACAACAACCCCAAGGCTTGAAAAAATGCATCCACATTAATCAGAGTAGGATTTCCAGGTGTCAGAGAAAAAGCCCAATCCTGAGGATCACCGCGCAGCAAGGAGATGACAATTTTAACCTGCTGCACAGAGCTCCCCGATGAGTTAAGGGGGTTTTACACATAGTGATATCGCTAGCAATATCGCTAAAATGTCACTGATTTTGTGACGTTATAGCGATATTGCTAGCGATATCGCTATGTGTGATACTTACCTCCGACCGGCTCCCCCGCTGTCTGTCGCTCATCGCGCGAGATCGGGCGGCTCCATTTCTCGTCGTCTGCTTCCTGCTGGGCATCCTGCTGTGTGAGACGAGCGATGCTGGACGTGGGCGGGAGGACGTCTGGATCGCTGTGTGTGAAAGGTAAGTATCATCCGCTGCGTCGCTGCTGCATCGCTGTGAGATCTTCATGTGTGGAAGCTCACTAGCGATCATTTAGCGATGCACCAGCGTTCCTGACTGGGTCGTATCGCTGGTCGTATCGCTGGTGCATCGCTAAATGTAAAAGGGCCTTTAGGCTTCAAGGTAACAAATAGTTTACAATTCTTAAAATTCAAAAATTTAGACCAATCCCCAGAAAACACATCAGGAGTAGGGATTTTTGGTTCAACAGCAGGTGATTGAGCGAGATAGGCGGAAATTCCCCACACTTCAGCAGCGAGCTGCTCAACACGATCAGACAATTTCTTAATCTCCATTAAAGAAAAAATCCTCCTACGGCCCCAGAGAAAAAGATGAAAAAATATATATTAAAAAAATTCTGACACTTTTTTTTTTTTTTTTTTAGCAATTCTCTCCTGCTTTTGAGTACCCTAGAATCTGCAGTTTAGGCTGGTGATTCTGTTAAGATTGGGTCACCGAGGAGGAAAGCAAGACTAAGCTAAGCCACAGAAAACCAGAGAGGCTGGCAACCAAGCGAATTGCAGACCCCTGATCCTATCCACACAACTAGCAGCAGCCGTGGAGCGTACCCACGATGATTCTAGATGCCTCGACACAGCCGGAGAACTAAATAAGCCTAAAGCAAGTAAGGGGAAATCTAAACTGCCCCAGAGCAGACCCCAAAGGAATAGATAGCCCCTTAACATATATTGTCAGTGAGAAAAAATACTGAAGTCACTAGACTTTGCCCACTATATCAGCACTCTGGTATATTCTGAAAACAGAGCAAAGAGAGGCCAATCTAATAAGGGACAAAAACAAACTGGCACAAACAATAACCTAAGGATGGAAATTCAGCACAGCCCCAGCCGGAGCTGGCTGACCACACAAAACTGAAATAGACAAAACTAAATCAAATGTGAACAATAGCAAAAGAACACTTAGCTTGAGTATGCAGGGACTGAGCTGGAAACTAAGACCTCAGGAGGCAGGAAAAAATCACCAGCAGGGATAGCGGGAGTCGGCTGTCTGAAATCCAGTCAGAAACTCCCAATGTCCAATCGTCCTCCTCATTAACAGGTGGCAGGCCTCTGTTAATTAGATCAGCTCCATTATCTCCTGTAACCACCAGAGGGAGCCCGGAAAGAGAGCTTGCGACCCCTCTGTCAATACAACCATTTCCACTACCTTCACCAGCAACCAGAGGTAGGCCAGAAAGTGAATTCACAACAGAGGCGTCACCGTCTGTGTCTGCTGGCCCCACAGTCGAAACGCCTCCATCCCCCCGACCATGCGTCTTCAAACAAAACAAAGTCCCGGCCCCTCTCCAAGGCATACACTAAGTCCCATGGTATCCTGCCCCCTTGGCACTCACCACCTTTGGTCCCCTCAAACATTACTCTGTCTACTGCATAGTCCACCGTGACCCCGTATTTACAGCGAATCCTGACGTTTTTCTCGGTCAGAGAGAAAACGAGAGGAGTTCCTGTCAGAGTCACCTGACTCTTTGAGTCCAACTGTCCAGAGACTCCTTCTCGGTGCAACATCACGGTACACAACTGCGGCCTGTCATTATCCAGAAAGACTGTCCCCGATTCTTCAAAAGTCATACACACACACTGCGGTTCCCCAGACAAATCCACTGAGGCCACCAGTGCTACAAGTCTTCTTAGACAACAGTTCACACAACACAGTTTATGTCTCTTTTACACACAAGTCCTTGCTGGCACCACCACAGCTCCTGCTGTCACCGATCACCGACACCTCCGCATGCCGTTAACACACGGCTGCTGGTGTCACCTTCGTAACCCCGCCGAGTTACAGGAAGCCGCTTGTCACCTTCGTAATAGATACAAAATTACTTGGCACTCAAAATCAGAGAAGCAATTTTTTCTTTATTGTGCATCCAGACAAAAATAGACTCCTATCATATGAACGTTTTTGGTCCAACAACGGTTGCTTCTCCGATTTTGAGTGCCAAGTAATTTTGTATTTGTCTATGGGTTGGAAACCTTACTTGAGCACCAATTCTCCTCTGTTTGTCTCTAGAGTGCCGTTTTTTTTGTATACTGTCACCTTCGTAACCCCGCCGAGTTACCGCAAGCCACTTGTCACCTTCTTGACCCCCACTGAGCCACCGCAGGCTGACTTGAAAGGGAAAAGAAAAAAAACACATGCAACACAAAACTCACGTGTCCTGTCTGTGTGCTCTTCAAGACGTCCGTCTCCTCTCCTGAGACCGTCCAACACACAGGGCGCACCGAGTGCTATTCAGGGAGCCGACCCTCCTCCCAAGGTTTCCCAACACACCGGCCTCACCAGGTCCAGGGGCTCAGCGGATGCTATTCAGTACA
Organism: Dendrobates tinctorius; assembly: GCF_039654945.1. Lineage (NCBI taxonomy): Eukaryota > Metazoa > Chordata > Amphibia > Anura > Dendrobatidae > Dendrobates > Dendrobates tinctorius. The sequence goes on from NW_027361694.1 coordinate 10,425,120, forward strand.
CAGTCTTTCTCACTGACCCAGGTCAGTACAACACGAACACCTGTCCGTTACCTGTGTCAGCCACACAAGTCCTCGGGTACCTCATATCTACAGAGGCACCCTATAGCAATCCACAGTCTCTTTCTCTGACCCCAGTCAGCATACCACATGGCTTTCACAACCGTCACCTGCCGGCCGCGCAGGTTCTCGGACCCCTCTACCGCAGAGGTGTCCTATAAGTCTTTTCCACTGACCCCGGTCAGTATATCACATGGCTTTCAAGACCGTCAGCCCTCCTGGCTCAGCGTTGCCAGCACTGCACCATGTGCTTTTGGAAACCGTTGCCCTTAGCAACCGAATTTTGCAGTCCTCTTCTGTTGCTCCTAGCAACAAGGCTACAACACTGCCCATAGCATTCTCCACCAATTGTAGGCAGCCAAATAATCATGTCCGGCATGGGTTTTCCATAAAACAATAACATTCCATGCGGTTTATTCAGGCATCATAAACCCGCAGCAGCAACATAAAGTTCACATAATCAGCATAGCGTTCATGACAGAGCTTCCCTCTGTTAAGCCTGTGGTCACACAATGTCCAGTACTCAGGCTCTTCAGCCTCGCAGATATCTCACCCTGTCAGGGTTATCTCATGGCTGCTTCAGCTCACTGCAGACGTTCATTCCCTCTCCCTGGGAACTGTCAGATGCTTGCAGCCATTAATCACAGCATTCACGTGCTGTCAGGCAGGAAGCCCCATCTCCCAGCGGTCCTTCCACAACGGACCAACCGGGTCCAAGCATTCACTCATGTGACCTACTCTGGCCAACTTATATGGTCCGTAGCCACGCCCACCGGATCACATGGCTATGACCTCATCACAGGTCCTTCACTCATTCACACACAGTCTTTACTATAGGTGTTTTTAGACACCTCTAGGTGGATTTGTAGGTAGCTCTCCCTAACACATTGGCATGAAAGTTCAGCTCTGCTGATCAGCACATAATCAAGCCAACACCTGTTAGGTGCCACAGGTAAGTTACAGGTGCTGTTAATTACACAAATTAGAGAAGCATCACATGATTTTTCGAACAGTGCCAATACTTTTGTCCACCCTCTTTTTTATGTTTGGTGTGAAATTATATCCAATTTGGCTTTAGGACAATTATTTTTGTGTTTTTTCATTTAAGACAAATTAAATGAAGATAATAATACCAAAGAATTTGTGTTTGCAATCAGTTTCAGGAAGAGACTGAGTATTATCTGACAGAATTGCAGGGGTGTCAATACTTTTGGCCACAACTGTATATATATAGTGATAGATAGGTATACAGATGTAAACATTGGACCACGTGCTACTTGGTAGCTTTTGGTCCACTGTGGCATTGTAGGAAGGGGTTCACAATCTGTAAATTAGATGCATTTTAGGATGCAATTCTGTGAGACCGTCATCCGATTACAGACATGCTTGTCTGTTAAGGCCCTGTTACACATAACGATGTCCCAGTGATCTCACCAAGGATCCGACATGGATGGGATCGCTGGGACATCGTTAGGCTGATAGCTGGTGAGCTGTCACATAGACAGTCCCTCCAGCGATCAGGACTAGCGAGCAAGCTGGTTTCCAATATAAACAGCGGGTATCTAAGAGCCACGCGGCTCTTGGATACCTGCTGTATACCCTAGATACCAGCATGCACGCTGGTATCCAACATATACATTGGGTAACTAAGAGCTGCACGGCTCTTGGATAACCGCTGTTTACCCTAGATACCAGCGTGCGCTGGTATCCAGGCTAAACAGCAGGTATCCAAGAGCCACACGGCTCTTACTTACCCGATGTTTACATTGGAAACCAGCGTCCAGCGTCGCTGATCGCTGGTCTCTCGCTGCCACACAGCGATGCGCGCTGGCCAGCGGGAGACCATCGATCAAAAAATGGCCCAGGACGATCCTGCACGATCAGCGATACCCAGCAGGGGGGGCGGTCGTTGATCCCCGTCACACACAGCGATATCGCTGGAGAGATCCTGATGCGTCACAAAATCAGCGATCTCGCTAGCGATCTCGCTGTGTGTGATGGGGCCCTAAGTGTCTGCTTACATGTAGTTTCCATATCAGAGAAAATACAAGTAGCACACCACTATCTCTGTGCCCCCCATAGTAGATACCTTGACCCATTTGACACTACAGATAGATGTGTGTAGAATATTAGTGACAAGGCTGTCTATGCATGTGGCTCTCTCCATTGTAATTTATGGCACGTTAGTTTACAATGGTGAGTAGGGGCAGATTATAATGAGGACAGTTTGGGTTGCTGCTCGAGGTCTGAGGCTTCAGGAGGGCCCTTGGCCAGATTGACATGATTGTTGTATTTTTTTCACCACCATTGGCAGGTTACATTGCTGGGCAGGGAGCATTATTTTAGCTTCGCTGCCGACAATAGAGAATCACAGTATAGCTGCAGGAAGATGTAATGATGTAATTTACCTCATACCCGTCGGGCAGAAGAGGAGGCCTATACCGCTGAGGAAAGCAGAGCTGGGGGGAATAGACTATGTAGAGGCAAGTGATTCCCTCTTTTTTTAATTGAATCAAGGCATGAAATGAATTGTGGTGGGAGAGAGGACATGTAATCTGGCGGATGACTGTTTCATGCAGCCATTATTTGAATACACCTATTTATTAGATTGATGGCTGGACAATAAACTACAAGCACTTTTTAGATTTTGTCTAGAGATTGTAAGCTTGTGTAAGGTGCCTGAGCAGGGTAGTTGTGGGCGAGCTGTAGCTCATGTCCTCTCTGGCACCCTATAGGAAAATCATGTCCCATTCCCTGTTTGCTGTTAGGTGTGTGGTGCATCACATGCACTTGTGGGCCATAGGCCTCCACTGACTCCAGACTTCCATTTTTTGGAACCGCCGCACTCAATCCGAGGAACACCAAGTCTTTTTCAACAGTCAAACTTTTCCTGAACTTTTCACAGTCAATACAGTGGGGCATAAGGGATATGGCTCAACAGGTTACAGTTTTTTCCTCAGGTACCAGACATAACTTCTGCCCTAGCACTCGTTCCTGAAAGAGTATCCCTGTTCCTGTTGTTTCCACTACCTCTAGGGATCCCTCTCCACTGATGGCAGTGCACCCGCATTCCATCATCCTTCGCTTTTGAGGATCCGTGTCCATCTTCCCCTGCAGTTCTGCAGGTATGATGTGCCCTATGACCCTGGCACCAAACTCAAGGTACGGGGCCAGATGAATGGATCCACTTGGAGGAGTTTTATGGCAATTCACTGCCCTGATTGATAGGCCCATGTTGGCCCTAGCAGCCCACTGCACATGAACTGCACAAAGAACTTGCTTAAACCTCCCACTACTCCTAGCCACCCATAACCAGGAAGTACCTTTCCTTTTATTAACACTATTCCCCTCCCAAATTTTATTAACACTATTCTTCTCCCTCCACACTTATCTTTATACACTATCATGGGGCTTCAGTATTTGCCCTGCTATTCTACACTTTACTATAACATATAATATAGGGATTATACACATGCATATCAAATGCATAAATGCATAACACTATTCACTTTACACTTAGGCATTCACATTACACTTAGGCATACCACAGTTGTCTTCAGGGTAGGGATGGGTTAAGACAGTCAACATCCTCACACTTGTGAGCAGAGCCCTCACTGCTCTTAGTATTTGTTGAATAATGTGTTACTCTGTAATGTCTTCTCTGTCTGTAAATGTATCCTCTGAATTGGAAAGTGTTGCAGAATATGTGAGAGCTAAGAATTAAAAATTATTATTAAACTGTTATAATGAATTGAGGGTGGGAGAGAGGACATGTAATTTTAATGAATTGGGGAGAGGAAATGTAATTATACAGAATTGGTTGGAGGAGCAGACTTGTAATTGTATTGACTTGGGGGTGAGGAATTGTAATGAATTGGGTGAACTGGAGGAGCACATTGGTGGGGATCTGAGAACACAGGAGAGTGACTAATAATGAATTGGGGAAAAAGTATAGTAAAGTAAGAACATTACAGTAAGAATGCTTGTTCACGGTTATCTTTTAGTGTAAATGCAGCTTTACTTATGGTATAGAGAGATGATGTGAGTAATACTCTTGTTTGTGAAAAAAATTCTCTCTTATAATATATAGTGCCATCCCTTAGTATATAGTGTACCCTCTTGTTTATTACATTGTTATGTATTGTGCTGTCTCTTATTACATAGTATACTCTATTGTTATGTATATTGCTGTCACCTATTACATAGTATCCCTTGTTATACAGAGTGCTGTCCCTTATTACATTGTATCCCCTCTTGTTATATACAGCGCTGTACCTTATTACATTGTATTCTCTATTGATATGTATTGCGCTATCCCTTATTACATAGTATACCACCCTACCCGCGCCCTCCGTTCTGCTGATGACCTGAGGTTAGCATCCTCAATAATCAGAACCTCCCACTCCCGCCTCCAAGACTTTACACGTGCCGCGCCAATTCTTTGGAATGCACTTCCCAGGTCAATACGATTAGTCCCCAATCCCCACACTTTTAAGCGTGCCCTGAAAATGCATTTATTCAGACTGGCCTATCGCCTCAACACATTAACCTAATCCATCCCTGTGTGGCACAGCCAAACGTTTTACCATACCCAGGTTCCCCGCATCATGTTCCCACATGCTTTATGCATCCATTAGCATTCTGTGTCTGTACTGTTACACACTTAACATTATGGCTGGTCGATACAATCAGGGCAACTGTTACCACCCACCTTTCGTGTCTACCTCTTTCCTCGTAGACTGTAAGCTTGCGAGCAGGGCCCTCATTCCTCTTGGTATTTGTTATAATCTATGTGATTATTGTTATGCTGTAACATCTATTGTCTGTACAAATCCCCTCTGAAATGTAAAGTGCTGCGGAATATGTCGGCGCTATAGAAATAAAATTTTACTATTATGTATTATTATTATAGTATCCCCTCTTGTTGTGTATAGCGCTGTACCTTACTAAATAGTGTACTCTATTGTCTTGTATAGCGCTGTCCCAGATTACATAGTAATCACCTATGTATAGCTCTGTACATAGGTGATAAAATTTGGAATAAAATATATAAAGTGCTCTCAGTGAGAGAAACAAAATAGGAATCTTGTGGGTATGATACCTTTTAATGGCTAACAAATAATAGTGAATGTTGTTACAAAGCAAGCTTTCGGGACTGCTTACATCCCTTCATCAGGCTGATATGACAAAATATTTGAAGAAACCTTATTTATATACAGTTTAAAGCACAACATTTCAATAAACAAACAATGAGCTTGGAGACAGAATCCTTAATTAGGTAAAATAAGATAGGTAGTGTGAAAAGTTCTGTGAGATCAAAGGGCTACTTGGAGGAAATAGCTCAGATATTGTAATGGATCATAAAACCTTCTGACAAATTGAGTCCTGTGTGAATAGAATCAAAGATTGTAATGAATTTGTGCTCCCACACTCTCCAATGTGTCTGTGATTTAAAATTGCTCTCAGTCTCTGTCCTGTTTCTCCAACATAGAGGCCACCCACAGGACATATATTGCATAGAATTAAATACACCACATTAGAAGAGGAACATGTGAATGTCCCTGGGATCTTATAGTCCTGCTGTGTGTTGGGAATTTGGATTTTGTCTTTGGTCTCTATATGAATGCAGGGTTTGCATCTTCTCCCATTGCAAGGATATGTTCCTCTTGGTGAATCTGAGGGCATTGAACTTCGGATAATGATGTTTCTTAGATTGGGAGGTTGTCTGTAACATAGCAAGGGGGGGTCTTTGAATAGTGTTTTTAACCGGTCATCCTTGTGTAGGATATGGTGAAGTTTCTTAGCCATTTTTCTGAGTATTTCAAGCTGTGGGTTGTAGGTCACTACCAGAGGTACACAATGATTTTCCTCTTTTTTTCTGTATTGAAGTACTTGACTTCTAGGGATCCTTGTGGCCCTAATGATCTGATCATCAATGGAGGTGGGATGGTAACCTTGATTTAAAAATTACATTTTAAGCTGGGTTAGGTGTTCATCCCTGTCCTTGGGACTGGAACAGATACGGTTATATCTGAGGGCATGGCTGTAGACAATGGATTTCTTAATGTGTTTAGGATGGAAGCTGTCCCATTTGAGGTATGTGGGACGGTCAATTGGTTTCCGATATACTGATGTTTGGAATGAACCAAAAAATTTGGAATGGCTCACTAACTGCTCTTCTCCCTCTGTGTGTTCATCACATGACCTCCAAAACATCATGTGACATTTCATGTGATACATCCGGTGCTGGAGGAGCCCACACGCTCTAAACACTTTGGGGCCTTGGCTACCATTAATCTGACCTTGATGGGAAGAGTCGCATGCACACATGACTTTGTCCTCCCTGGAGTGCTAACTTAGAAAAAAAGGGCCCTCCATTGTCAAAATAGGTTCAGGTTTAATTTCCTTTACTGTTATCAGGCATTTATGGCTTACACTTTTGGTATACAAAAACTGTCTCTGAAAGTAATGTCCCCTTACTACCGGAGAATATTAGGTAGGGTCTTCATTCCATTCCTGACAATGACTCTTTATGCAGCATTTTGGTGCCTCATTTGTTTACATTTCTCCATCTACTTGTGCACCATACACTTCATAGCAGATGTACTGCATATTGCAGCTTTGTCTCTAGCAAGGAATTGATAGGGTTGCTGAGAGTGGAATCTCCACTTTTCTGATATTCTGAGAATAGTCTAACTTTAACTTTCTTCCCGTAAATAGTAATATGAAATATAACATAACTCGGAGGAAAATTGTGTACTTCAGGGATCCACAAATCTGGCATACAGACAATTATCTATTTAGTCAAAGTATTTGACATTATTATTTATGCACTTAAGAATTATGCTTGAGGATCATTTAAGGCATATTTCTCAATGTAAGTGCTTGCAGGTCAAGCCTTGTTAATCGCTACCCTGCAGGCTGTTATGTTCTCTGATCCTGATCTTGGATAGTTTTTGTGATTCAGCCTGACAACTCTAAGCTACCGTTTCCTCACTCTTCATAACTTGAGCCACATTTGAAAACTATTCCTGGCCAGTTTTATGTTCATCTGTTTCACATCTGCTGTCATGTGAATTGTCTTGATGATTAGTATGGTAGTTGAATTTTATTTTGCTTGCCCTTTTTTCCTTTGGAATTACCAGGTAGTCTACTTGACTGTGAAGTCAAAAAGTCAAAAGTTCTGACATTTCCAGTGCACCACCCACCACAGGTTTCTGTTTTAATATATATATTGGTCATAACTACGTACAACATTTAATGTTTGTTTTTTAGGTTCTATTCACACAGGGAGGATTGACAGGGCCTTTTTTTTTTACAAAATGGGGCCCTGGGTAAAAGTTTAAAAGTGGGGCTCTAAATGCTTTGTATGAGCTGAGATCATGCTGTTAAATGAGTGCGATCAACAATATTCAAGTCAATTTGGCACTTGTTTTCTGGCCTCTTTACACAGGCTTACGAAGAATGATGGGCACAGAACGATCACTAGTAAAAACTGTTCACATACAGTTCCATGTTAGCAGCAGACATACAATTTACAGGGGGCAATCTGCTGTTGAGAACAGAGATTTATGTTCCAGCATAAGCAATCCAATTCCCCCAATGAATGAGCAGCATTTTTGTAGTTCATTAGGTGATTACCAACATGTTCACACCTATGAACTCTCGTATGTGCTGCCAGTATTTATAAATATGGATGCTACATATACAATATGACACAAACATTGCATTTAACACACGTATACACACAATGCATGCACACACATATGAAAACACAGAACACATATGCACATATACTGTATACCCAGAGCACATACATACATATATATATATATATATACTGAGCACATTCATAAAGACACATAACATATATGTATAAGAATGTATACATACACACGTGGTCAAAATTGTTGGTACCCCTCGTTTAATGACAGAAAAACCCACAATGGTCACAGAAATAACTTGATTCTGACAAAACTAAAAATAAATACAAAATCTATAAAAATGAACAGATTAAAGTCAGACATTGCTTTTCAACCATGCTGCCACAGAATTTTTTAAAAAATAAAACTTATGAGATAGGCCTGAACAGAAACGATGGTACCCTTAACTTAATATTTTGTTGCACAACCTTTTGAGGCAATCACTGCAACCAAACGATTCCTGAAATTGTCAATGAGACTTCTGCACCTCTCAACAGGTATTTTGGCCCACTCCTCAAGATCAAACTGCTCCAGTTGTCTCGTGTTTGAAGGTTGCCTTTTCCAGACGGCATGTTTCAGCTCTTTCCAAAAATGATCAACAGGATGTAGGTCAGGGCTCATAGAAGGCCACTTCATAATAGTCCAATGTTTTCCTCTTAGCCATTCTTGGGCATTTTTAGCTGTGTGCTTTGGGTTATTCTCTTGTTGCAAGACCCATGACCTGCAACTGAGACCCAGTTTTCTGATACTGGGCAGCACATTTCTCTCTAGAATCCCTTGATAGTCTCGAGATTTCATTGTACCCTGCACAGATTCTAGACAACCTGTGCCTGATGCAGCAAAGCAGCCCCAGAACATAAAAGAACCCCCTCCATGTTTCACAGTATGGATAGTGTTCTTCTCTTGATATGCTTCATTTTTCTGTCTGTGAACATAGAGCTGATGTGCCTTGCCAAAAAAATTCCATTTTTGTCTCATCTGTCCGTAGGACATTCTCCCATAAGCTTTGTGGCTTGTCAACATGTAGTTTGGCAAATTCCAGGCTGGATTTTTTATAATTTTTTTTCAACAAAGGTGTCCTTCTTGGTCATCTCCCATGAAGTCCACTTTGGCTCATACAACGATGGATGGTGCGATCTGACACTGTTGTTCCTTGAGCTTGAAAATCGCCTTTAATCTGTTTAGAAGTTTTTCTGGGTTCTTTTGTTACCATTCGTATTATCCATCTCTTTGATTAGTCATCAATTTTCCTCCTGCGGCCACATCCAGGGATGTTGGCTACAGTCCCATGGAGCTTAAATTTCTGAATATGTGCAACTGTAGTCACAAGAATATCAAGCTGCATGGAGATGGTCTTATAACTTTTACCTTTAATATGTTTGTCTATAATTTTCTTTCTAATCTCCTGAGACAACTCTTTCCTTCACTTCCTCTGGTCCATGTTGAGTGTGATTACACACAATGTCACCTCTGTAGCCCTATATACAGGCCCACTCACGGATTCCAAGATTGTAGACACCTGCGATGCTAATTAGTGGACACACATTGATTTAACATGTCCCTTTTGACACATTATTTTCAGGAGTACCATCATTTCTGTCCAGGCCTATTTCATGAATTTTTATTTTTTTAAAAATTCTGTGGCAGCATGGTTGAATAGCAATGTCTGACTTTCATTTGTTCATTTTCATAGATTTTTTATTTATTAGTTTTGTCAGATTCAAGTTATTTCTGTGACCATTGTGGGTTTTTCTATCATTAAATAAGGGGTACAAACAATTTTGACCACGTCTGTATATCTCATAGCACATATATGTATAAATAGAGCACATACTTACAGAGACATGCATACACAGAGTACATACATAAAAACACATATATACACAGAGAACATACATACAAACACATGCATACATAGAGAACAGCACATAGTTGCAGAAGTACTGTATGTATACACAGAGCAAATGCATACACATTCATGCGTACACAAAGCACATACATACAAACATATGTATACACAGGGCATATACATATGTATATAGACATAGAGTGGTGTGAAAAAGTATTTTCCCCTTCCTGATTTCCTATTCTTTTGCATGTTTGTCACACTTAAATGTTTCAGATCACCAAACAAATTTAAATATTAGACAAAGATAGCACAAGTAAACACAAGATGTGTTTTTAAATGAAAGTTTTTATCATTAAAGAAAAAAAAATCCAAACCTACAGGGCTCTGCGTGAAAAAGTGATTGCCCCCTAAACCTAATAAGTGGTTGGGCCAACCTTAGCAGCAACAACTGCAATCAAGCGTTTGCGATAACTGGCAATGAGTCTTTTACAACGCTTTGGAAGAATTTTAGCCCATTCATCCTTGCAAAATTGTTGTAATTAAGCCACATTGGATCGTTTCCGAGCATGAACCATCTTTTTAAGGTCATGCCACAGCATCTCAATCAGATTAAGGTCAGGACTTTGACTAGGTCACTCCAAAATCTTAATTTTGTTTTTCTTAAGCCATTCAGTGGTGGACTTGCTGGTGTGTTTTGGATTATTGTCCTGCTGCATAACCCAAGTGCTCGTCTCATTTAAGTGTGATAAACATGCAAAAGAATAGTAAGTCAGGAAGTTGGCAAACACTTTTTCACACTACTGTATATGTACACTATACACAGAGCATATACAGTGCTGTGCAAATTAATTGGGACAAAGCTTTTTTTTTAAGTAAAATCGTAAGTTGGTTACCAGTAAGTGATTCAAACCAGTTTTAACTGCTTTGAACAGGCACTCACACCTATTCAAAGCAGTTAAAACTGGTTTGAATCACTGACTGGTAACCAACTTAAAATTTTACTTAAAAAAATGCTTTGTCCCAATTAATTTGCACAGCACTGTACACTGATACATATATGCATACACAGCTCATATACATACAGACACATGCATACATAGTGCACATACAGACATGTATGTATTCACAGATAATGTATATGTACATACAGATATATATGTATACTTAAAACACATGCATACAAACATACAGGAACATGTATATACAGAGCATATACATACATACATATCTATACACAGAGCATTTGCATACAGACACATGTACAGTGGGGCAAAAAAGTATTTAGTCAGTCAGCAATAGTGCAAGTTCCACCACTTAAAAAGATGAGAGGCGTCTGTAATTTACATCATAGGTAGACCTCAACTATGGGAGACAAACTGAGAAAAAAAAATCCAGAAAATCACATTGTCTGTTTTTTTTTCATTTTATTTGCATATTATGGTGGAAAATAAGTATTTGGTCAGAAACAAAATTTCATCTCAATACTTTGTGATATATCCTTTGTTGGCAATGACAGAGGTCAAACGTTTTCTGTAAGTCTTCACAAGGTTGCCACACACTGTTGTTGGTATGTTGGCCCATTCCTCCATGCAGATCTCCTCTAGAGCAGTGATGTTTTTGGCTTTTCGCTTGGCAACATGGACTTTCAACTCCATCCAAAGGTTTTCTATAGGGTTGAGCTCTGGAGACTGGCTAGGCCACTCCAGGACCTTGAAATGCTTCTTACGAAGCCACTCCTTCGTTGCCCTGGCGGTGTGCTTTGGATCATTGTCATGTTGAAAGACCCAGCCACGTTTCATATTCAATGCCCTTGCTGATGGAAGGAGGTTTGCACTCAAAATCTCACGATACATGGCCCCATTCATTCTTTCATGTACCCGGATCAGTCGTCCTGGCCCCTTTGCAGAGAAACAGCCCCAAAGCATGATGTTTCCACCACCATGCTTTACAGTAGGTATGGTGTTTGATGGATGCAACTCAGAATTCTTTTTCCTCCAAACACGACAAGTTGTGTTTCTACCAAACAGTTCCAGTTTGGTTTCATCAGACCATAGGACATTCTCCCAAAACTCCTCTGGATCATCCAAATGCTCTCTAGCAAACTTCAGACGGGCCCGGACATGTACAGGCTTAAGCAGTGGGACACGTCTGGCACTGCAGGATCTGAGTCCATGGTGGCGTAGTGTGTTACTTATGGTAGGCCTTGTTACATTGGTCCCAGCTCTCTGCAGTTCATTCACTAGGTCCCCCCGCGTGGTTCTGGGATTTTTGCTCACCGTTCTTGTGATCATTCTGATCCCACGGGGTGGGATTTTGCGTGGAGCACCAGATCGAGGGAGATTATCAGTGGTCTTGTATGTCTTCCATTTTCTAATTATTGCTCCCACAGTTGATTTCTTCACTCCAAGCTGGTTGGCTATTGCAGATTCAGTCTTCCCAGCCTGGTGCAGGGCTACAATTTTGTTTCTGGTGTCCTTTGACAGCTCTTTGGTCTTCACCATAGTGGAGTTTGGAGTCAGACTGTTTGAGGGTGTGCACAGGTGTCTTTTTATACTGATAACAAGTTTAAACAGGTGCCATTACTACAGGTAATGAGTGGAGGAAAGAGGAGACTCTTAAAGAAGAAGTTACAGGTCTTTGAGAGCCAGAAATCTTGATTGCTTGTTTCTGACCAAATACTTATTTTCCACCATAATATGCAAATAAAATGAAAAAAAACAGACAATGTGATTTTCTGGATTTTTTTTTCTCAGTTTGTCTTCCATAGTTGAGGTCTACCTATGATGTAAATTACAGACGCCTCTCATCTTTTTAATTGGTGGAACTTGCACTATTGCTGACTGACTAAATACTTTTTTGCCCCACTGTATTCACGAAGTATTTATTCACACACACTACAGAAGCCTTAACAGTCTCTGCCCTTTTCTTCAGTCTTTCTAATCTCCCGAAGGGTACCTGACCTGTGGTAGCATCACAGTCACATGATCATGATGTCACCAAAGTCCCTGAAGCAGGCTCAACATCAGAAATTACACTGATAATGCAGAACTGCTACTATCAATGTAGTTTCTACTGTAAACGCTGGGAGCCCCCAAGTGTTTTGGCGCCATGGGCTATAGCCCAGTTTGCTCATTTCCCTAATGCTAGCCCTGAGGCTCGGATCTGGCAATTCCGTTAGATATGATGGCAAGAATAGAGCTGTATTCAGTGTTTTTCTTGCCATCAGAGTGACATAAACATTGACAGAACATCATTTGTCATATAGGTCCATAGCACTGTATGGTATTTTTAAGTACAACAAAGAAAAAGTGAGAGCGCCACCAGATAACTGGGATCAACCTGTAGCATATCAGACAAAAGCTAAATTAATGAAGAAAAAAGAAACATGCCATGAACCAAGGATCACCATAAAATATAACAATGCTTTATTGATACGTAAGAGCCACAAACAATTCTTAAAAACATTTAAAAGTCAGAAACACATGACACAACAACCCACAATAGAGCTGAAACCTGCCTAAAAAATTGCACACTCAATATAAAAAATATGAAAACTTGTAATGTATAATAATATATCACCAAAGGGGTTAAGAGGACCAATTGAGAGGATGTCCAACTATATGATGAGCACCTGGTGTATATACAAACAATGAATATAAATAATCTTCAATGTTTTTCCAAGGAAAATGTGAGTGAAGCTGTCCATTAGCTTTCGTTGATTGACTTCAGGGCTTACGTGACCTAACAATGTCACGCGAGTGCCAGCAGATGCGGCACCAACATCTCTGGAACGTCGCCAGTCTGGGAGGTGAGTATAAGCTGTTTTATTTTCAATGGGCATTCAGGCATTTAAGAAAAAGTTGTCCAAATAGTGGACAATCTTATTAATATGCTGGAAACTATTTCTATAAGGATTGTAAAAATATTGGTTTATCAAAATCTTGTGGATGACACCAGCCCTTCCCTGAGGAAGCAATGTGGAAACACATGTTGGGGTGGGTAAGCACTGTTCAGTGGTCATGTATCTCCTGTTATTTTGTATCAGTTTGGGTTATGTTTAGACTTGTGTGACAGTTACCTGTTTACGCATATGGTGAGGTCTTCCTTGTATTTTAATATTACTGATGATCTTATTCTTTTACATGCTGGGAGACATTAAAAGTGTGTGTTGTATATGTGACATGTCCTTCAGAGCTCAAGACATTTCATTGCTTATTGTTTAGATTATACCTGGAACACATTAACTGTAATATCAAATACAGTGCCATTGGCGTCCTTGCCCTTGTCAGTGTGTTTGTGTGTATGTGTGTGCACATTGCATTTTTATCTATGTGTACATGTTTTTTATTACTGTTTGTGTTGTATTTTTATATGAGTACAATAAGCTATTTTTAGAATGTATGGAGTGGTGTTTGCTGTCATTATACAGGAATTTCTAAGAACTTATCAGTAGATTACGGAGTCATTTGGGCAGTGCAAAATGTAACTTTAAGAATCAGCACCTTAGGATATACCAACCAGCTATGTGAGAATTAGATCCTGAATGTCCATTTTGAAGTCATCTGCAGGAATTTTATTCAATACTTTTTGAACTCCAACTTTTTCGATTTACTTACTGGTCACTTTTTGTTCTACCAATTTTTCAATGTTCTCACACAACTTTGAATGAAATGACAATTGACTTTTTGGTAAATAGATTTTGTATTATTTGTTCAGTGTCAGTGCTTCAAGCTCCACTTGGGAAGGCTCATTTCACTATAATATTACAGTTTAATCAGGCTGATGATCACCCGACGAATGATCAATCCGCTTGATCAATTTTCTTGTTCATCGGGTGAAGTGATCTTTTGGACTGAATAAATGATCATCGATCTTGGCTGCACATCACCCTGTGAAATCAAGACTCTCCTTGCTGAGAACAATGGCGGCCTATAGGCACAGAGTGGTCTATTACAGATCATTCAGTGCTCACACATTGCGTTTTTGCAGCTTTTTTTGCTACTTTTTTATGCATATTTTAAGCTGCATTTTACAGTATCATCAAAGTCTACGACATTTCAGGGCAGAGAAGTACGCCTGCGCAAGAGCGCGATGCCGGGGAGTGATGAAGCAAGCAGTAGGGCGGCGGCGCAAGAAGATAGGAGGCGCCGGACCCGGATCTGCGACATCCATCGGACCGGACCGATCATTCACTCTCAGAGAAAAAATATTTTTTTCATGAAAACAAATTTTCAGCTCCTTGAGTTACACTTTAAATGGACCCTGTAAGCACAGGATGACTAATGAAACAAAGTACAGGAGGTCCCAGCCAGCTTTTCCAAAGTGAGAAAACCTCAGCCAGAAAATTTATCAGAATTTGCACCATTTAGTAATGTGAATTATACTGTAAATGTGCTCCAGTTTCTGACTGGAGTGCATCTCTAGCAGAGGTGCGCGGTATTTGTAAGATCCGCCTAAAATAACTGGTGCCTATTATTGAATGAGACACATGTTACTCCAGTAGTCCCTTCATTAAGACTGGCAAATAAAAGGCCATTCTTAATGAATTGATTTCTAAATAATCTTGCAAATATGTAGCTATCAGCAGTTGCAATTTTTGCAGTTTTATTGAATATGTTCTTCTCTATGGACATTCATAAATTAATTTTAACACTGTTGCCAAAGATAAATTACAATTATCACTTAAAAATTACTATTTTATTTGTTAGGTAGATAAAGCATATTGAGGCTTTTGGACTTTTAATAATATTGTAGGACAAACAAGTGCTACCATGAAGTCACTTGTGTGTGAAAATCACCTACCATATTTGTCAGCGCTCTTCACAGAATTCCAGTGTGACATCAGGACAAGATCTGTGTGTCGGGAGCTTAATGAAATCACTTTCCATGGTTGGGCAGCTGCACACAAGAACAAAATTTAGTGGCCTACTGTTCGCATAGAGGTCATAAACACATGGTTTGTTGAGATTGTTGTGAAGGAACCTAAGTGACTGTACAGAGCTCCGATCTGTGCCCCTCCAACAAAATTGGAATGTAAATTTTGAGCCAGACCATTTCATCCATCTTCAGTGGTGAACCTCACAAATGCTCTTTTGGCTAATTGGGCTCATTTTTCCAAAGACACACTTTCATAATCTTTGAGTATAGCCTCCTGAGAAGAATGGATGCTGCTATGGTCACCATAAGAGAGCCAAAATCTATGTTAATGACTGACTTGGAGTGAGATACTCAATCAGATCATATAGGTGTGATGGTCAGGTGCCCTGATACTTTTGTCCATATAGTGTATTTGGTGTCAATTTTCATATATTTCATAAGTAATTAAAAATGCATAGGGATGAAAATATGCTGGTTATGTTTGGGTGCCATATTATAGACGTAACTGCATCATAAGAACAGTGGATTGACGCGGGTGAATTTTAAGAGGATCGTAATATAATTTATATGGTAAAGAAAAGTAATTTTCGTGATAGTTGCTTGATGATGTGTTCAGTAAGTGTGTATATTCATTACTTGCTATGCATTATGCTATAAGTAAACATAAATCTCTCTGTTCTGGGATTGTTAGGTTCAAGCCAGGGAGACTATTGTCAAAGCACTTGAAGAGTATGACCTTGGCAAAACTGAAAAGTGTGTTCGGATTAATTCTGTGTCCAGTGGCCTGGCAGAAGAAGATCTGGTAGCCATCCTACAGTCCAAAGTCTTGCCTTCCTGTGTCATGCTGCCTAAGGTTGAATCTTCTGAAGAAGTAAAATGGGTGAGTCTTTTAAGCATTCCTACAAAGCATACAAAGGGCCTGGAATTCAATTTGTTTCCTCTTTTTATGTGAAGCCTGGCTTAATTTCAAACTCTAATCCAACAAAAGGTAAAAATTCAATGCCATGCCTTTTTTTTTTCTTTCTGTGGCTGCACACAGAGAAAAATGGTAGTGCAAACTAAACCACATCTCTTATTTTCTCACCTTTGTTAGGCCTTTCCAATTAAATTGTAATAAAAGTAATTTTTAATGGTTAGATATAAAATAATAAATCTTTTTTTTTCTTTAATCCTTTACATTTGCAGCCGGGAGGGAAGTACATCCCTAACAGGCCTTAAATGTACAGTAAAGAGATGTCAGAGGCGCAGGAGCTGCATCTGTGCTATCAGCTGCAGGACTATAAGATACAGGCAAGCATACCTCTGGCAAGCTTACGGCTGGGATCAGAGTTAACTCTGATCATCAACATTTTGTCACAGATGGTCTATGACCTATCAGGCATAATGCATTGCAATACAGGAATATTATAGTGTATTATTGAAGCAATAAAACTATTTCAAGTTGAAATCTCTAATTGGAGCAATAGAAAAAGTTCAATAAATGTTCATGTAAAAAAAATTCTAAATAAGATAAAAACCTTTTTCATTTTTCAAAATGTTTAATGTTAAAATATACAGTATGTTGACCTGCTAGTTTATTTAACTGATCCACAGACCTCGCTTCCTTTCCTGATGTCTGAGCTGGCACGTTTTTTTTGTTGCTGGTCCAATTTTAAGATCAATCTCGAAAAATCTGAAGCCATATTTATTTCCCTACCCTTGCAAATGGTGAATGTTCTAAAAACTAATTTTGCATTTAAATGGCCCTCAAATAATCATATTAACTATTTGGGCACCATTATTTTGGCGGATTTATCAGAATTGTTTGACTTGAACTTTGGTCAATTTTTGTCCAGATTGGAAGGGGATCTTAACTCCTGGAACCGTGGAGATTTCACCTGGTTTGGCCGGGTTAACATCCTCAAAATTACTGTATTGCCTAGACTTTTGTATTTACTACATACTATCCCAATATATATCTCATCCTCCTTCTAGATGAGGGTCCAACGTAAACTCTGACTGAGTTGTTTTGTCGACGGGATGCCCAAGAATTTGTAGTACTGTTTTGGTGCTTCCAAAGGATTATGGGGGTATAGGTTTGCCGGAATGCCGAAAATACAATCTGGCGTCCGCCTATGCAAGAATCTTAGATATTCTGCATTGTATAGAATCTAAACTGTGGGTACGTATGGCCTATGAATCTTGTCATACATCGGTTTCTACTCTACCATGAACGTGGCCTATTTTGGCCCGAAATCACATCCCTATTCCATTTAGTCTCAGGCAAACATTCAAAACTGTCCAAATTTCCAGTATAAAGGGAATTCTAATTAACCCATTAGGACCTTTATCCCCAATAACAGATGCCGGCCAGTCTGCGCACTGCAGTCCAATCTCAGTTCAATTTATAAGACCGTCTGATGGTGTGCTAATACAGTTCTACTTCATAAACTGCTTTTAAGTCATTCACAGAATGCATCTCTGATAAAAGACAAAAATGTCATCTTAATTAATGCCACAAAAGGGGCATACATTTCAACAGATGCGGACTCCAGTCTGACATTAGAGTACATGGTTGCAGTGGTGCATGGCAGGTGAAACATCAAGACTGGCGTTCAAAATGCCAGCCTTAATAAATTGGTACCAAATTTTAATATAGCACAGTGTGGGAATTTACTACGAACTTACTAACGTTCCTTCCTTGACATCGCTCACTGATAGAAAAGCTGGGACACTCCCATACACATTAGGCGATTGGTCAGTTCCAATCAACAGGTTCAAACAACATTCATCTATTGTTACTTTCCCTTGTTGAGACCCTTGATAATTGCCACATAAGGAAATTAACCTAACAAACCATCTTAAAGTGGGTTTTCCATGCACAGGGTAAACTTTTGGCAAGCAGTGCTTAATGTAAACATTGACTAATAGGTTCAGGCTATGTTGGTTGGTTTGAGAGGTCGTTACATGACCACGAGTATGCAATTTGTGTAATTGAGGTCACTCATCTGCTTCTCTCAATGTTTTATCGAGAGAATGAATGAAAACTAGTCAGCATTTTATTCAGAGAAGCAGATGAGAAGTTAGTCAAAATGTGACCATAATTATTCCAATCACATACTTGTGGTCATGTAACAACTACTCAAACTGTCTAGCAGACCCGAATCTGAATCCTAGTGGTGTGTATATTCCACACTATAAGTATTCCACAAGCTCCACTTCTTGCAGAAAGACCAACCATTTTAAACATCTAAACCACAACCAATGTGTCCCTCAGTGTTGACCAACTGCATGTGGCTCCTTAGCTATTGTTGTATGCACTTACTTTCATGCACTGACTGCACCACGGATGTCATTGCATAGCAGAACCGTGTCACTGATTGCTAACACTAGGGTAGAACCATATCATTGATGATTGATTTCAGGTTGTGGTACCAAAAATTACTATGGAATGCTTTACACTACTGTGAGCATTACAGAACTGGACATCACCATACTTCCATGAGTGGTTTATTCAGATACCACATTACTATAGAGTGCATACATACTGCTATTAGAGTAAAGTGCATTAAATTTTTCATTTCTTAAGTGTCCATAGATTACATGGATTGTGCATCTCGTTCACTTTCTGATTTTTTTTTTTTTCAAACCACAGCATATTCTAGAGCTTGGCCTACAACTTCACCAGTATTGTCTGAGGCCAGAGAAAAGTGCCTATATTTATAGTAAAAAACAGCACACGACTGGGCCAGACATTCACTGGTTAAATATCACCCAGCTGCTATCATAGTAATTCGGCAGATTTACATATTTACAGTAGTCATGACCCCTAATATTGATGTATTCACTACAGTATGATAATCACATAGTGCAGTCAGCTCAGTATCAATGACTATAAAAAAGAGGAAAAAAAGGAATAAGGTCAATTCTCAGGGCACCTTAGAGAACAAACAGGAAGCATTTAACTAGTGTTTTTAATTAGCGCAGATATTATTTCCTGAGCTGCTCTCTATTTCTTCTTTTTTTAATTGCTGACAGGTGTGTTTGTGTTTCATGACTGTGTTTTCAGCCAATAAAATCCTGGAAATGTTAAGTGGCACGTCAAATATCTTTACCGGGCCTGTAAATAAGCTAATTGTATAAAAAAGCATGATAGAAAAGTGAATTAATTGCTGCATGACCATTTATGATGCTATGTAAGGCATTTAGCGCACTCTTGAATAACCAAGATACGTCGTTACACAGTTGGTCATACAGTTGTATTACAGTGTAGTCATTGGGACTGTCCTTACAAGCTGATGGCCTCATCCAAAAATAATAAGTAACTTCTATTATAAAATACAGATAACATAAAACTTAATTTAAAAAGCGGTATGGACCAAAGAATATCTAGATTCTGCAATACTGCCATATTATAAATGAAGGGTATAAGTAGATCGGCTAATTTAATATGTCTTATTTGTTCAATATCCTGAATGGTTCCCTCATCAAACAGGATCAGTTATGTGAACAAGACCACCGAGGATAGTGTAAAGTTACTGAAAGTTACCAGTAGTAAGCTATTATATTCACCTTCTCCATCCTGTCCGTGCAAGTCTTCAGCCATTATCATTACTTTGGACATTTCCAGAGACCTTACAGAGAAATCTAAAAAAAAAATGGAATTTCCCAGCAATCCTATTCATTAAGGAGTCCTTCAGAATCTTTAAGGCTACATTCTCAAGGTTTAGTTTTGGTGAGTTTTTGAAGTTACAGATCTTTCTTCACTTATTAAGTAAATTAGGTTACTTAAGTTTTTTCATTGCGTTTTTGAGTGTGTTTTTTTACATGCATTTTTGGCGATGTGTTTTGTCTCTTGTTCCTGGTATTTGGCTGTGACGAAACGTTTGTCATACAGTCACATGCAGATTACTTGCGTTTTGAATGTGTACTAAAAACACACGTGTGTTTCTTACCTACGAATTTCCCGCATCTAATGAAATTCTATGGGGAAATTCCTCACATAAAACTCAGGGTACCCTCAAGAGAAAAGGACATGATGTGGATTTGATACACACACGCAGGTCAGTTTCCACTGAGTAAAAAAATAGCACAGGGTGCAGGAGATTTCTATAAATCCCATCTACATTGCTGGAACGGAAGCAGCAAAAATATCCAACTTAAAAAATGCCCCAAAATCTCATCATGGGCACGCAATCTAAAACGTTGTGCACTCGTTCAGTATTTCATCAGTTTTTACCTCAGTATTTGTAAGTGAAAAATGCTGAGGTGGTGACGTGTTTCTATTCTACTTTTCCTCTGATTGTTCCACTCCTGATTTTGGCTTCCAAATACTGAGGTAAAAAACTCACCAAATACTCAACGTGTGCGCGTGGCCTTAAGAATAATTTTTGGTGTCTGCTATTAGTAGTCTAAATATGATGAGGCTCTTGAATTTCCAAAGGGCTCCACAGGGAGCAGATGGCACATCTTGGTCTTCACACTCCTGTGGAGCTCCGGATGTGTCTCTGTGCTATACCTCTGTAGGGCCGGTAAGACATGCCACCAGTACTTCCGGGCACTGAAGACAAGGGGTAAAATGGTGGCCTCTCCAGCACTGGAGTTTCCAGGTAATTAAGTATTTTGATTTTATTGTTATTTATTTTCTACAATATGGTTTGGAAGAATACAGGTCTATACTCTTCTTTGCTTTTGGATTTTGTCTCCACTCCAGTTTTTTTTTCCTTACTAAATTGAATACAAGGTGTCCATTAGAAATGAAATTGTTTCCCAAACCGTTGGCAAAGTGTAAAATATTATGATTCTAAGATAGTTAGACTATATTACTGTGTATTGTCATTGTCTCAGTATGTATTGTATTACATTCATAGTTCAACATTTTTATACAGAAAATTAAAAAACCTCGTTTGTTGTATTCATCTGCAGCCATTACTACGGGGTCTATCAGCAATAGTACATTGCACAGTATATGCTTCTGCTTATATTGTAGATCGCTTGTGAGATAAGTAGTAGTTTGTTAGGCAGGATGATGTAATAGTCACCCAGTGTGAGCGATGAATGGATAATGACATCGCCAAAATTGCAGGAAAAATTTGACGTTTTTAATAAAAAAAAGCAATTACCAATATAAAATTACAGGATAATGGTGTCAAATTCTCTTTGATAATGTCATCATATAGCTTGTAATATCCCTGTTTTGAAATGATACATTAATAAGTGCTGAGAGGTGAATACACGTCTTCACGTCTTTGTATTTCCACATAAAAAGCACAACTTGGAATGGAACATTGTAACTTAAAAACGAGCGCAGTATGACTGGCATCGAGTCTGTTTTACTTAGCGATCACATTGTTTTATTCTTGTATTAATAGTCAAAAGTACAAGAAATCAGATTGCTGATGCCTCAAAGCGATCTTAGGACATCTTTTACGTAGAAATTCTGTGTATTCATTGGTTGCTCCAACCTGCAGTGTGCAAGGACGAGCCCTGAGCCAGTGGTACTGATCGAAAACCTAGGAACAGCAAATTAGTTTATATTTATCTGATGTATTTTCATAAAGCACATTTATTAGAAACACGTTATAACACGGCCTATTGTTATTATTTTTTTTTCAATCCATTAATTTTACAGCTTTTTAGATCATTTTACAAACTAAACATATTTTGACTCATTAATACCAAGAATCCATTCACTGCATAAAAGAGTTCATCTCAATTTACATTTTTGTCTCTGAGAACATATCTAAGATTTTTTCTTATTTCTATCGCAGCACCTACGACGTTGTCTCCTTTAACCTACTGCAATGCACACATAATAGTCATCAGTATAATAGATTCCTGCTTACTGGACACTTGACACTATACTTTTTTTTCGCCTTTGTCATAGTTGATATGGAGATATTACAAGGCATCCTATGGCGTTACTTACTAACTGCAGAACTCCCAGACTACATCGCTTAGATTTTTCACCTTGACAGAATTTTATCATGGTTGCTCCTGTTCTCCTGCCGCCTCTCTCCGTCAGTGTGTCTTTCCATGGTTCTCCTTCCTTTTGTTGTAGTAAGGGGTTTAGAAATTAATTTAACATTTCTAAAAAAAAAAAATCAGCCACCCCTTTTTTTTAAGCTTTTTCCTCACTCTTTCTTGACAGACAAACATGTCCTCCTTCTTTCTCGGTGATGATTTTAGTGAAGAAAATTTGAAATAAAAAAAAAAAATCAGCTTTTGGGCGCCTGCCTCCTCCTCTCCACGCTCTCGCCTTTCTCTTTCCGACACTCATTTCAATGAAAAGCCTTTCATCTAAAGACCGTGTTACACATTTTAACACCTTTTTTTAACTAATTCTTTTTTTATTGAAGTGAAGAGATTTTTTTTTTTGCTGCTACTACACTAGACATCCTTTTTTTTATTCTTTCTCATTTTTATTTATGCAAAGCATAAAACCTGGAAGCTGATGCACAACTGAAAGATGGGCTTACTTGTTTTCTTTTGTGCTACAATCCCTTGCTTTGCTTTTGTCCTAAGTATGGGTACTTGTTTGACTGGCATGGCTTATTGGAGAATAACAAGCGTAACTCGGCCTCTTTTGTCATGGGACAATTCTCCCACAAATCCCGAACAGTGGGCATTCTTCCTCACACACTATTGGGTGTGCACTGGAATTGAAAGAAGTGCTGAGGGCTGCTACTTCATCCCCTCCCCAATCTCTTTGTTTTTTTCTTTTCTCCCCTCGCCCCCCCCTCCCCAACACCTCCTCACTTTGCTTGGCCGGAAACATTTAATTGTCCCCTTTTTTTTTTTTTTTTTTGCAGAAAAAAGAAAATATATTAATTGAAAGTTGCCTCCGAGCTCACCTTTTAAGTTTTCTCACTAAGTAAATATGTGGCAGGAAAGCAGGAGTTAAATCACTAGTAAGGTAGAAAGATTTTGGTGGAAAGGCTAATGTAACATTTTAGATGTTCCCTCCTGTAAACCACTCTCCTATTTCCAGGTGGTATGATAATGTATGTTGTACAGGCTTAAAAACAGCAGGGAGGAGCCCATTTTGTTCTTTCTGAGGCCTTCTACCATGAAACAAAACTGTAAAGCATCAAAACAACATGTGCTACATTTATCGCTTTTTTTTATGTGCAAGATAACAAAATCCACCGATTTAACACAAATGTCTCTTTTTACAGTTTGCACTAATATTCATTCTATGGGATGTGCTTATGTTATGTGACATTTTTCAGCACATATTCATTCGATATATATTTCAATTAATACAGTGTTTTATATATTAATGTATGTAGAGGTTTGGTTTAGTTTATGTATGTTATTTAAGGGGATGGTTATACTTTACATACCTTAAAGATGTGATATTTAGATGTAATGAAGGAGGGGAGGGTTCAAGTGATTGGGGTGGGGGGCACAGGAGGCTGTGGGTAGAAGCTAAAAGGGGAAGAACTAACACCTCTAATCCAGCTTCTGGTAAATAGGCTGCCAGCTTTTAGAATGAGTTTCCTTTCTATTAGTCAGAATATTATGCTAAGCCTTAAGCATTAGTTTTTTATGTTGCCATAGCAGCCCTGTTCCTGCAGGGTTGTGACCTGTGATGATTACAGTACAAAGCTTATAGGGTCTTGAAACCCCCTTTGAAGATGAAAAGTCTTTGATGGTTTATATTTATGCAAATCTCTTAGATATGATTTACCCAACTGAGATTGAATAGAGAGATGATTAAAATTCTCAGTTCCTTTGATATCCATCAATGACAGAATATTTCTTTAAAAAAATGAATTGGACAAACCTGTCATTTTAGCTTGTGTTTTTTTTCCCCATTTAAATAGCATTAATTTACCTGTGAGATATTTTATTATCTTCCACAAGTTGTGAAACGCGTGTAGCCAATATATATCCTGTTTACTTGTTTCGTTATTAGACTTTGTTACTGACAAAGCCAAAGTGGCACCAAGGCTGTTTAATGTTCTTAGATGATATCACTTAGAATTTGGACTAACCCATTCTTTACAGCTTAAGGCTTCCTCTGACATCTGTCCCCTTCAAAGTCTGTAACTTCTTTCATAAGCCCTTTATAGGTATGTAAAAAAGATCAAATGGGGGAAAGTACAACTACTTTGTTAAATATGATAGACTGGGTCACTGTCTCCGTGTCACGGATGAGCAAGCGGAACACACTAAACTACAAGGATCTGCATTCCGCACCATCATTTACTGTATGTTTTCTATTAGTCTGATACTTTGTATTTAAGCTTGCCCATAACCGTAGACTATATGCGCATCACATAAGTATTTCGTAAGCACTAAATTTAAAAAAAAGCCTTTAGCATAAGCCTGTAGCATATCTACGCTTACTGAATTTTTCAACACTTAAGTTTGTACATTTAGTTATTTTCATATGTATTTCTAATTTATGTGTTTCCCAAATCTTGGAATTAATGACTGATTATATTGCTTAATTTATTGATTTCTTTTGGTTTTAGTTTACAGAAAAATTCCTACACCACTTGAAAAGCAGGAAATTAGCTCAGCCAATATACTTGGTAACATTTGTGGAAACTGCGCTAGGTCTCCTTAACTTTAAGGTAAGAAAATATATCTGTATACTTACCCATGTTGCAATAAGACACCCAATGCACTTTTACTGTATTCACTTCATTCTCCTCTTATTTGACGTTCTAAGGCTATGTTTAGTATAGAAAATATAGACAAATGCGCTTATACGTGTGTGTGTGTGTGTATGTATATACAGTATATATGCAGTTGTGCTCAAAAGTTTACATACCCCGGCAGAATTTTTGCTTTCTTGGCCTTTTTTCAGAGAATATGAATTGTAGTGCCGCGGTAGCACACTTACGCAGTGATGAGGCAGTGACCCACAAAGTTCAAACAGAAAACACCTTTAATGCATTACTTCACGGCATTAAATGTCCAATTCACACACAGTGCATATGATATTAGTGTCCATTTCACTGCACTACATATTACATGGCATCCTTCCGTTTACAGTCACTAAACATGCTGGACTTCCCTTTGACCAGTATCCGTGGGCGACTACACCTCCATGACAATGTCTGTTACTCACAGCTTTTACACAGTACACGATATTCTTTAGATCACAGTCACTAAACACACCAGTCTTCCTCTTACCAGTTACCGTGGGTGACTACACCACTGTGTTAATGTCTCTTTACTCACAACTTAACACAGTCCATGATATCCTCCGGATCATAGCCGGGAACCATATCCTTCTGTTTGTAGGCACTAAACACACCAGTCCTCCTTTGATCTGTTGCCGTGGGCGTCTGCACCGCTGTGTAAATTGTGGGTACCAGACCTTTCAGCTAACTTGGCTGTTCGGCTCTGCTTGCCTGTGTCGCTTCACATACAGCTAGCGCTCTGCAGGGCTTCCTGCTCTACACTCCTGCCAAACACCAGACTCACACTGTAATTACACCTGACACACCCAAACCCTCTCCTGCAGGGCTTTTAACAAAGCAACCTGTGGCCTTCAGCCACATGGAAAACCCGGGCCTGGAATGAAATGAACTGCATGACTATCATCTTTCAGTCTGTTTCAAAACACAACATCCCAGAGCAGGTTTTCCCTACATCTGCCTTAGACACTAGCATGTCCAAAACTACGCTTATTTTTATTATTTCTAGTCTTCATTGCAGTCACTGCTATGCCTGTGACTGCCATGCACTCCTATGGCCTTCATACGCCTCCGTGCACAACCTGGGGAGAACACACAGTGACCCCTATCTGTGACATCGGTCACTGCTTCACCATTGCAATCACAGCTACATCTGCAACTGCAGTGCCCCCTTATGACCTCAATATGCCTCTGTGCGCATCCTGTGGAGAACCAACAGTGACCCCTACCTGTAACACTGGTCACTGCCTCACAGAATAAAACTTTTTCTACACTCATGGATAGTGGTTGGGTGAAGCCATTTATTGTCAAACTACTGTGTTTTCTCTTTTTAAATCATAATGACAACTCAAAACTTCCAAATAAACCTGATAAAAAGTTCACATACCCCATTTCTTAATACCATGTATTGCCCCTCTAACATCAATGATGGCTTTTGTGGTAGTTGTGGAAGAGGTTCTTTATTTTTTTCAGATGGTAAAGCTGCCCACTCATCTTGGCAAAAAACCTCAAGTTCCTGTATATTCCTGGGCTCTCTAGCATGAACTGCACGCTTGAGATCTCACCAGAGTGGCTCAATGATATTGAGGTCAGGAGACTGAGATGGCCACTCCAGAGCTTTCATTTTGTTCTGCTGTAGCTATTGGCAGATCGACCTGACCTTGTGTTTAGGATCATTGTCATGTTGGAACGTCAAAGTACTTCCTATGCGCAGCTTCCAGGCTGATGATTGCAAATTTGCCTCCAGTCTTTGCTGTTAATGTGCTACATTCATCTTTCCTTCAACTTTGACCAAGTTTCCTGTGCCTTTGTAGCTCACACATCCCCAAAACATTAGCAATCCATCTCTGTGCTTTACAGTAGGAATGGTGTTCCTTTTATCATAGGCCTTGTTGACCTCTCTTCAAATGTAACGTTTATAGTTGTGGCCAAAAAGTTCAATTTTGGTATCAACACTCCAAATTACCTTGTTCCAGAATATTTGAGGCTTGTCTCTGTGCTATTTTGCGTATTATAGGTGAGATATTTTGTGGCATTTGCACAGTAATGGCTTTCTACTTGCGACTCAACTATGCAGCCCATTTTTCTTCAAGTGCCTCCTTATTGTGCGTCTTGAAACAGCCACAGTGCTAGTTTTCAGAGAGTCCAGTATTTCACCTGATGTTATTTGTGGGTTTTTCTTTGTATCCCAAATAATTTTCCAGGCAGTAGTGGACAAAATTTTTGTTGGTCTACCTGATCATGGTTTTGTTGTCACATAGCCCCTGATTTTCCATTTGTTAATCACAGTTTGAACACTGCTGACTGACATTATCAATTCCTTGGATATCTTTTTGTATCACTTTCCTGTTTTATACAGTTCAACTACCTTTTCCTGTAGATCCATTGACAATTCTTTTGATTTCCCCATGACTCACAATCCAGAAACATCAGTGGCTGGATGAAAAATGCATGAGTCTATCTGGATTCCAGAAACTCACTCAGCTTTTATGCACGCACACTGATTACAAGCAAACAGGTCAGAGGTGAGGATGTTACCTTTAGTAGCTGTTCTGCCTTCTTCCACGTATGACGCTGTGTGGATTCCAGCATACGGCTAAACCCTTCATCCACTCCCAGTAACAAGACTGTATGGGTGCTTAAGTCTATATTTATTGGGATGATATGGACAACAATGGGAGATGATAACAGATGATATAGTAGATGAGATTGGTGAACACAGTAGTAGATGAAATCAGAGGTTGTTGAACACAATTGTGGATGAATCAGAGATTGTTGTACAAAGTTGTGGATGATTTCAGGTAAAAACTATAAGGGAACAGACAGTGCATCATGTCAGAACTGGCAGACAATATCATAGCAATACAGGGTACTATCACAACAGTAGCAATGATACAGAGTGCTGTTATATCGGTAGCATGCATTATACAGAGGCTGCGCAATACAACATACACAGCAGTAAAAGAGAAAGAGATATCTAAGCAACTTATGGCTGCCAGCCCTGCATTCATTGAACAGAGGATGCATATAACTAACATGCAGTGTAATAGCATTACAGGAGCTGAACATGCATTGCAAATATCATGAGGCATGCACTATGGCCAGCTAACACAGATGCATAACATATATTACATAACTGCATTGAAACCTCACCGGAATCCGCTTGATATAAGCAGTGATTTTGCAGGGAGCTGAGCACATGTGAGCACCTCAGACATCCAGCAGTAATGGCTACATGTTGCTGACCCGGGAAGGAAGAAGGGGTGGTTCTGAACAGAATAACCATTAAAGGAATAGAGGATTCTAAACACATGAATAGGAAAGAGAAGGGCAACTATGAAATCTATTGGCCATAGTTGGAACAGCACTTAAGAAATGTCTTGCTGCACATGAATAGGCAGAACAGTAGCCATTCAAACCCATTTTTGTCAACTTCTGTGCATGTTATCAGGCCAAAATCACCAGGGTATGTGAACTTTTGATCAGGGTCATTTGGATATTTTGGGTTGTTATTATGATTTAAAAAGAGAAAAAACAGTAGTTGACAATAAATAGCTTCACCCAACCACTAACCATGAGTGGAGAAAAAGTTTTAGTGTTATCATTTATATTTTCTGAAAAATTTGGTACCCCTCGTGTAATGACAGAAAAACCAACAATAGTCACAGAAATAACTTGAATATGACAAAAGTAATAATAGATCAAAAATCTATGAAAATGAACTAATGAAAGTCAGATATTGCTTTTCAACCATGCTTCCACAGCGTTTTAAAAAAAATAAAACTCATGAAATAGGCCTGGACAGAAATGATGGTACCCTTAACTTAATATTTTGTTGCACAACCTTTTGAGGCAACATAACAAAGCCTCCTTCAGGTTTCACAGTAGGGACAGTGTTCTTTTCTTGCTATGCTTTATTTTTCCATCTGTGAACATAGAGCTGATGCCAAAAAGTTCAATTTTTGTCTTTTCTGTCCATAGGACATTCTTCCAGAAGCTTTCTTTGTGGCTTGACAACATGTAGTTTGGCAAATTCCAGTCTGGCTATTTTATGATTTCTTTCAACAATGGCGTCCTCCTTGGTCGTCTCCCATGAAGTCCACTTTGGCTCATACAATGACGGATGGTGCGATCTGACACTGATGTTCCTTGAGCTTGAAGTTCACCTTTAATTGGTTTAGAAGTTTTTCTGGGCGCTTTTGTTACCATTCGTATTATCCGTCTCTTTGATTTGTCATCAGTTTTCCTCCTGGAGCCACGTCCAGGGCGTTTGGCTACAGTACCATGGATCCTAAATTTCTGAATCATATGTGCAACTGTAATCACAGAAACATCAGCTGCTTGGAGATGGTCTTAAAACTTTTACCTTTAATATGTTTGTTTATAATTTTCTTTCTAATCTCCTGAGACAACTTGACATGATCCAGGCTGGATTATGACAGATTTTGCACAAGTAACCTTTTTTTTCCCTTTAAGCTGTTTGCTTAAAGTTAGTTTTGCCCCCGGTGGCCATTAGGGTCATTACACTCTGGTTGTTTCAGTTCTAGTTTTTCCCCCGGTGGCCGTTAGGGTCATTACACTCTGGTTACTTTAGTTGCCCCCGGTGGCCACTAGTGTTATTGCATGTGATAATGAAGCAGGTGTGATTCTCTGGCTGCTACCTATAAAGGAGTAGCAGGTGGTCTCACTCACTGTTGGTGATATTGCTCATTTCCAACCAAGTCTGGTGAAGGAAGGAACTACAGAGAGGAGTTCCTGGCAGCTCAGGGGAGCTCTGGTGTAGCTTCAGGTGGAAGCTGAATTCAGGTGTCGAGCTTCAGGGGTGAAGCTGAACTTTGGTGTTGTACTCTGTTGCTGGGAGCAATAGCAACAGAGCAAAGCTAAGTGGTGTTTGTGTTTGTGACTTTCCTTGTGTGTGTACTAGTGCAGTGGTAGGATTAGTTTCTGCACCGTCCAGTTCACTAGAAAGGGATAGGTGCAGGGCGAGCTAGGGATTTGCGGTATCCAGCTCATCGCCAGGTGCGGAACCTGCATAGGGATCATCAGGAGTGTAGGGACACTGACTCAGGAGAGTGCAGGAGGTCTCCACGTCCCCGTTCCCTATTGCAGTAGTGAACAGATTATTTTTCTTTAGTGTCTTATCGATCTGAGTATTAATATTCCAGATATACTGGCCAACCACACTTCAGCATATATAGTGACACTTTTTAGAATTTTCAGTATCCTAACGGAAATTCCTGCAAAATTCTTCCTAATTCTGTATCACATAACACTACTCTGATATTAATAGGGCGTTTTCTGGCACAGGCTGCCTTTGTTCTTTTTCTTTTATTGACACTATTGCACAAGCACTGTTTTATCTGGCACTAATTTGCGCTATATAGATTTTAATTTCTGATTAAAGGTTAAGTTTTAAGTATATCCATACCAAGCTGCTACATTTATCTTGATCGGGATTGGTGAAATAGACCCTTGCTTATCTATAAAGGAGTAGCAGGTGGTCTCACTCACTGTTGGTAATATTGCTCATTTCCAACCAAGTCTGGTGAAGGAAGGAACTACAGAGAGGAGTTTCTGGCAGCTCAGGGGAGCTCTGGTGTAATAGCTTCAGGCGGAAGCTGAATTCAGGTGTCGAGCTTCAGGGGTGAAGCTGAACTTTGGTGTTGTACTCTGTTGCTGGGAGCAATAGCAACAGAGCAAAGCTAAGTGGTGTTTTTCCCTGTTTGTGACTTTCCTTATGTGTATTAGTGTAGTGGTGGGATTAGTTTCTGCACCGTCCAGTTCACTAGAAAGGGATAGGTGCAGGGCGAGCTAGGGATTTGAAGTATCCAGCTGGTCGCCAGGTGCGGAACCTGCCTAGGGATCATCAGGAGTGTAGGGACACTGACTCAGGGGAGTGCAGGAGGCCTCCACATCCCCGTTCCCTATTGCAGGGCCCTCCATTGTAACGGTTTCCCCGGTGTTTCCCTTAACTCTGTTTAAATTCGCCCTGCTAAAGGCGGTGTATCCAGGTTCACTGGTGTTATAGAAATTCGCCCTGCTGGAGGCGGTGTATCCAGTCACACATGACATTACACAACTCTTTGCTTCCTCTGGTCCATGTTGAGTGTGATACACATCATGTCACCATGTCACCAAACAGCACAGTGAGTATCTGTAGCCCTATATACAGGCCCACTCACTTATTCCAAGATTGTAGACACCTGTGATGCTAATTGGTGGATACATCTTGCTTGAACATGTCCCTTTTGTCACATTATTTTCAGGGGTACCATCATTTCTCTCCAGGCCTATTTCACGAGTTTTATTTTTTTATATTCTGTGGAAGCATGGTAGAAAAGCAATGTCTGATTTTCATTTGTTTATTTTCATAGATCTTTTTATTTATTATTACTTTTGTCAGATTCAAGTTATTTCTGTGACCATTGTGAGTTTTTCTGTCCTTACACGAGGGGTACCAACAATTTTGACCATGTGTGCATGTGTGTATATATATATATATATATATATATATATATATATATATATATATATATATATATATATATCCCATTGCAATGGGTGGGTGACATAGACACCACTGAAAAACTACCTGTGCTGATGGCTATAGTAGTAGAATAAACCAGCATCATGCTTGGTGATGCCAAGCATCTGTTGGGCGTGTCTGGAATTCTTGTAAACAAACACTCTCCAACCATTCTCATCTACTTTCGAATGACATCAGTATTGGTCCGCTGGATATGATGTTGGATTTCAAACATGAGGGGCCAAGAGGCAAACTTTAAGGGAATCCAGAAACATTGAGTTTTGTTTAAACGGCATGGCCAATTTCAACCAAAGGTAATCATCAGCTGATTGCGTTGAATTTTACTGAAGACCAAGCAATGAACATTTGGGTGTGCTGGATTTTTTTGGCTATGATCAGGCAGAAAAAAATGCAATACTAGTCAATGTAGTCTGTGATGTGTTTTAGGGCATAGGCAAACAATCATTCGTTCAATCCCATCGACCCACTTTCATCTAAGGGAGCTTGCACGTCTGAGTGTCCGCCTCCTGTAGGCATACACTCCCGAAAAAAGTTCACGGCAGAAAGCATGTTCGTTCTGCCGTCACCATTACAGTCTATGTTTCCATTTTGGGGGATTTCGGACATATGCCCTGACCGGGAGATAGAACGCAATGTGCAAACTCCCTAGCATATACAGTATGAGAGCTTTAAAGTCTATGGGAAAACAATAAACACATTCAGCTAATTTTCTGAAGTTAATGAAATTCCATTTATCTTTTTTTTTTTGCTATGAGCTTTCTCATACATTTCAGAAACCATTATAGCTGGTTTTCAACCTTTTTGCTTGTGCTATC
Source organism: Dendrobates tinctorius (assembly GCF_039654945.1). NCBI lineage: Eukaryota > Metazoa > Chordata > Amphibia > Anura > Dendrobatidae > Dendrobates > Dendrobates tinctorius. The sequence continues at coordinate 10,457,603 of NW_027361694.1, forward strand.
TTTTTTTCAAGGGGCATTTCCCCATCACTGGTCACAATATATGTTTTCTGGCATAGTACAAACTTAGTTTGCCCTCATTAATTCTCTGCTGTGTGAGGTTGTTTAGGATATCCATGCCCACCCGCTGCCTGACAGGTAGAAGATCTGTTCTTTATCTTTCCCCTCTATGTGTCATGTGTTGGGCTGTAAAGAAAATAGTGCCTGATGATCCACAGGTGAAAGATTACAGCATACAGCGTTTTAGTCTAGATAAATGACTATAATATTGCATGTAATAGAAAAAAGCTCCTGAACATGTGATGGGAATCTAAAGCTGCACTCAGTCATGTCTATCAGAGGCTACAGGCTCAAAAAGGCTGCCTCGGACAGATTAGTACAAGCCACTCCATCTGGCAGATTCCACAGGGAAGCGAACCTTCATCCTATAACCACTGTCCAGGGATCTGGTGTTTCAAAGGGGTCCACTGGATTACTTCCACAAAAGGGCTGTCAGCCAGAGGAGCAAACTAAAGTCAAGAAGAGTTAGCTTGTGCGGCAATGCCCAAAGGTCACTTCAGGGACAAACTCTGAAAACAAGCAGATGGTCAAACTTCAAGTCGAGATCAGAAGACAGAAGAAATCAAGAACACAATACGAGAGCAAGGACTAGAGCTACAAACCAGGTATGCAGAACTTATGACTGGCAGTGGAAGTTAAAGACCCAGTGGTATAAATAGCAGGCAGTCCTGCCCAGGGCTCTCAAAAAGTAATCAAAACCAAACAGTGAACCCCATAGCTCCATAATCTAGCAGCACCAAAAGTGCCAAGAATAAAACAGTATTGACACTGTCACCCGCAACAAGGGTGCGGTGCCGCCTAGCAGTCGAAGCAGAAACAGAGGGGACAGGAACTGGCACAGATGTTACATACACAGAGCCGAACAAGTCCATAATGTACAAACCTGACTGGTCCAATTTTTGACCACCTCAACTCGAATTAATTAATCTCAATGCCTCCACCGGTGGACATCTAAATGCCATTCTATGAAAATTAAAATGGAGACAGGCAGAAACAGAAACTTACGGCAAAAAGCAGTGTGACCAGCCCTTGAGCCTTTATGTCTGTCTACATTGCACTGGACATGTCAATGACTGAGCATTGACCACACTCAGCACACAGCATTTCAGAATGTTAACGTTGTCTTAACTAGCCAAGTACCTGGAACAAGCGTGTCTTTTTTGTGCTTATAAATGAATATGTGAAAAACTGACCCTTTTTCTGTATGCTGGATCAAGTTTTGCTGTGTGTCAGTTTTTACAATTCAGGAGAAGAATATTGATTATTATGCTGTTGATCTGGGTCCTGTTGTGTCTAAGATTTTAAATGGAAAACAATGTTCTGCCTGATGTGCTTTTTCTACTGTTCTAAAAGAAAATATGGAAAAAAATAATTGCACCATTTTTATTTATGCTTTTTACCAATCAACAGAAATAACATCTTTACTATATTATACAGGTTTTTACGATTACAGGGATGCCAAATATGTCCATGACAAATGGTCAAGTTCCGGCTACAATTAATTCACTTGTATTGATCGAGGCCGGGCACATCTAGACAGCAAGTGCACACATGTATGCAGATTGCCTGCACCCGATGCTGGCTCCGGAGAATCCTGACATTTAGGCTATGATCACATGTTGCGTTTTTGCTGCATTTTTTTCTGCAGGCAAAACCTGCTCACTTGGCAGTAAATATGCTGCTTACAAAATGCAGGTTTTGCTGCATTTTTGCTGCATATTTATTGCTGGTTTCTTTTGCTTCGTTTTTTTTCAGGTACATTTGTTTCTTGTGCATGCTAATAAAGTTTAGTGCACCCCACCCAAAAAAATGCAACTTCCAGAGTTTTCTGCCCCAAAAATGCAGCAAAACCTGATTCCTGTATTTTGCTCCATTTTTGCACTACTCATTGCTTTCACTGGATAAAAAAAACACTGTAAAAACTCTGAAAATATGCTGTAAGAAGTGACATGCTGCAGTTTTCAAAAACACAGCAGTTCTCCAATTCGTTCTGGAAAATAAACAAATGTGTGTTCATGTGATTTCTGAAATCTCATAGCTTTTGCTGGTGTTGTGAAATGCAACTTAAAATTTGCATCAAAAACGCAACATGTGAACACTGCCTAATCCTGCGCTCTGTGTTGAGTGCTTACATCAGGGTTTTCATGTATATCTCTGAAAGAAGTGATTCAGACGGAACCGCCAGCGGAAGATTCCCTATAATGAAGCAGATGGAGACACTGTGGGTGCCGTCTGGCCTATGATCTGGCGGTATCCGTCTTTTAGCATGCACAAAAGAGCGGTCAGCTACAGTTTTGTGTGTCTCTGAAAAGAAGGAAATTACTGAACAGAGATCAGATGGAATTCAGAATAACTGTGTTGCCTCATTATAGTTAATGGATCCATCATGGGTTTCACCTAAATAATGTCATTTGAATATTTAGATGGAAACCCCAATGTAGGTGCTCAGCATACAGCACAGGATAAATGTTATCCAAAATGTTATGTAAAATGTTCCCAGTAAAAGTTTCAACTCACTCCAGGAAAAATCAAGTCCCATTCAGGTTCGTCATCTGTCAACAGAAATATAGGGGGCTTCCACATTACTGTTAGCACAAATGCTCTTGCATGACATCAGAAGCACAAGCTGGAGACAACATATGGGCATTACAATGTACTGGGCACTGCCAATTTCTGGCACTACAGTGTATTGGCACAAGAATGGCAAATTTGCAATCTTCTTCAGCAACATCCACTGTTTCTTGTTCACGGAAAAACATGCAGAGAGTTGTAATTTCCAAAATGGGGTCACTTGAGGGGGGACTCTACTTTTCTGGCACTTAGGGGTTCTCTTTATAGAGTCTGCAAACTATTCTACGATAATTTATTCTCCAAGAGTCAAAGAGCGCTCCTTCTCTACCGAGTCTTGCTGTGTGGCTAAGTAGTACTGCACAGCCATATATGGGTATTGCCACTTTCAGCAGAAATTGGGTGACAAATGTGATGCCATTTTACCATATGAAAATGTAAAATTTGGGGCTAAAGCAAATTTTTTAAGGAAAACTGTAATTATTTTTTCTCCACTGCCCAATGGTATAAGATTCTGTGACACACTAGTGGTGTCAATATGATCACTGCACCATTAGATGAATTCATTGAGAGGTGTAGTTTGTAAAATGGAGTCACTTATGGGGAGGATTCTGCTGTTCTGGCACCTTAGGGGCTTTTTCAATGGATTATGGCATCCGCCAACCATAACAGCAAAATCTGCATTCTAATATGGCGCGCCTTCCCTTCTGCGCTTTCCACTGATCCTCAAAAGTATTTCCCAATTACATGTAGGGTATTGGCACAGGAAAAAATGAACAGCAAACTGTGAAGTCAATTTTTTCCTTTTAGCCCTTATAAACATTAAAAACTTAGGACTAAAACAACATTTTAGTTGTAAAAATGTAATTATTCTTCACCGCTTAATGGTATAAAATTCTGTGAATCAGCTGTGGAGTCAACATGCTCACAATTCTGTGAATTGCCTGAGGGTTAAAAATGCTCACTACACCCCTAGATGAAATCCTCAAGAGCTATAGATTCCAAAATGGGGTCATTTGTGGGGTTTCTGCTTTTTATGGCATGTCATTAGCTCTTCAAATGTGACATAGCATCCACAATCTGTTCCAGCCAAAATTGCACTGCAGAATTCAATTGGCACTCCTTTCCTTCTGAGTCATGCGCTTAAACAGGAGGTTTCCACCACACATGGGTTATCGATGTATTCAGGTCCCACTGTCTACGTAGAGTATAAAATGAAAAATAAAATAAAAATCACATTATACTCACCTCAACACCTAATCCTCTGAAGCCATTGGTCCCCTATGAGCAAACAAAACTAAAGACAACAATATCCCTCACCTGTCCGAAGTTCAAAGAATCCATGGTGTCCCACGCCATGAATCCATCTGTGCAAAATTTGCTTATCAGCATGAGCGGTGGCCTGAGGCGACTGCTCATGATGAAGAGCAGGGAAGACTGACTCGCTGCAGCGACAGTGGGCCTCACAGTGAACTATGATGATCTCACTGATGATCTCATCAGTGGAATTGATTGTGTAGCTGTGAAGAACATTGCTGGAGTCAAGACAACAGCCACATGGGAAAAAGCCATATTTGGACCTCTACTCCCAAAGAGACTTGCTACCGGAGGTGTATAGTGTCTTTTAACCATATCTTTCTGGTTTCTGGAACGTCTAAATGTCATGAGAGGAGTGGCAGGTAATCAAGACTTTAATGATGATTCTATTTTCAGGATTGACCCATCTCTTTTCATTATTGCTTTCATATTCTGCCACTCATGATTGTAGGTGGAAATAAAATGCACTCTTGTCCCGTTTCTTGCATTTAGGAGGTGCCTAAAGGAATACATTTTGTAATGTATGTTTCTCTTTCCTGTAACCCGACTTAATGCACCTCTGACTGTAACCCTTATCCTCAAATATGGATGTCAACTCCATCGCCTGCATCTCAAACCGCTCCTCGACTGAGTAAATCCGCCTCATCCTGAGGAGCTGGCCAATTGGGACAGGTGAAGCATTGACAGAAGTGGACTTCCTAAAGACATTCTCCTGTCAAACCTATACGTCAATCTAATATTGAAAGACTTGATGTTTAGTTGACTCATGAATTGTTCATGCTGCTTCACGTCGCCTTCCAAAAGAATCAATAAATTGTCTATATAACGGTGCCAGCACTGGATGGACTGCATGGCCTGTGCACCCTCGCCACCCTCTCCCATTTCTCCAGGAAGAAGTTGGCTTACGAAGGCGTTCAGGCAGCGCCCAATGCATTGCCGCATGTTTGTAAATAAAAATAATTTTTAAAAACAAAATATACATTATACATACATACATCCTGTATGTCATATGTCAGGAAGGGGTTTAAGTTCATTTACAGTTCATGGTTATCATGAATCTGCGTTCCTAAGAATGATCGTTTCATGATAATTTTCCATTCAAAATAATCTACTGATCACACAGCAAAAGAGCCAAATGGTCTTTTATTGAGTGGAACTATCTTTTGCATTGCGCAAAAGATCAATGTTCTTGGTAGCTCATTGTCCCATGCAAACAGGACTCGAACTGCCGAGAGCAATAGCAGCCTATGCACAATAAACAATTATAGAAGATTGGTCTAAATTGTGTAAACAAGTAGCTGATCTGCAGTTGTTCTGTGCCCCAGGTCTGCCCGTGTAAAGGGACCCTTAGGGTCCAGTTTCACATAGCGAAGTTCCAGCGATCCCGACAACGATATGACCTGGTCAGGATCGCTGGTACGTCACTACATGGTCGCTAGTAAGCTGTCAAACTGGCAGATCTTCTCAACGATGTACTTTTCTTTTGCTATTTCTCCTAGAAATACCTGGATAAATGGACAACTAGGTGTTCCAATTCTCCTTGATTATAGGGTGCTTCTTTGACACTGTCAGACTTTAGTTGACAATGACCCATTTACTTGGTGAACTAGTAAGACACAGTTTTAATATTCAAACATACTCAGGATCACTCATAAAGGTACATTACAATGCACAGGTATTTATTAATCAGTTGTCTTATTAAATAAAACCGGTCAGAAAGATTTTGTAATGTAAAGTAAAGACTTGGCTGTAATGGTGCTATAATACATTGATACCGATGTATAATATATTGATACCTTTGGTGAAGAAATCTGCTTTGAGGTTCCTCTGTAGACACCATTTGAAGTCTTCTGCTAATTAGATTTCGGTGCACAGGGGCCGGATGTACAGGGGGTCTTCTCCTCCCTGTCTGTGATTCCCCGACCTCCTGCCCTCCTCCACTATGTGATTGACGTACCTCCTTTGTTTGGAATCTTAGCAGTGACCTGTCATTCAAAAACCGGCGGAAGGGCAGGGGAACCACAGACAGACAGGAGAAGATCTAGTGTACAGCGCCATTTTGGTCATGTTTATTTTTCATTACAAAATTGTGCCGACAGGTTCCCCCCATACACATTAGATGGCTGTAGGCCAAACGATGGTTTATCCAATGGTTTGCCATGTGGCTATCTCGGCCGTCTGTCCCGTATACAGTACTGCTCACTCTCCCGAGTGCTTCTCTGTTGTCAATGAGTGAGCTGCTGCTCCCTGAGAAGAAAAGGATTGTCAGTCCAAAACCAGACATGCCTGACAATCATATGTCCCTCTTACACGTTAGACTGTCGTCGGATTCGGCCAACATTATTCTGTGTTTTGGAGGTGGGGAGGGTTTAAGAGAAAACAGAAAAGCTATCCAAATGATGTGATTAATGCATTATTGTCTTTAAAGGGAATCTGTCACCACTTTTTTGGGCTACCACGTAAGAATATCATTCAATTTAGTGTCACCTATGCATTGCACAAGTACTTTTGATACCCCTTGACTCACCACGTACAGGGCCAGCGTCAGCACCCGGGCAAGTGCCGGGGCCCTGGCGAGACGGGGGGCCCACTCACTCGGTCTGGGATACCCGCCGGTGCCACCACGCCCCCCATGTACCGACCCCATCCTGCGCCCTCCCCGAGGGACCCACGCAGCCCCTTACAGCCAGCAATGATCATCGCTTCAGCTGTAATCTTGTGTGTGGCACAGGACCTGTGATGAGGTCACAGAAGGGGAGGAGTCAGGGGTCACATGATCAGCGGGGCTGCACGACTCTGCTGTGCTGGTCGTGTCATTATGGTGCTGGTCTGGATGAGGTAAATTTTCTGTGTGGGGTCAGGAGGGTTTTACAAGGTGGATGTAGCAGAGCTGTGTTTGTACTTATGTGTGGGGTCAGGAGGGGTTTACAAGGTGGATGTAGCAGAGCCATGTGTGTACCAGGTGTACGGAGCCGTGCGTGTACGAGGTGTATGGTGGGAAGCATTTATACCTCCCGAGTCCCAACTGTCCCGGATCCAGCAAGACAGTCCCGATTTTGAGAGAGAGACTGCCCCAGCTGGGAGCTTACTTTTCCCGCGGACATAGGAGTACACAACGAAGCCCCAAGGAGCACTTTAAAACTCGCACGTAGCATTCTATCGGAAGTGACGTGCTGGAATCTGACCAGAATTTAGGTAATTTCGGGAGGATATTGTGACAGAACCATGGAGGCACTTCAGGGAATGCTTCAGATTCATCATTGTGTCCTCCTCTGACAGAGCGGACAGTGGGATCTCCTTGGAATCGGGGATGTCGGCCATGTGAGTGGATCATGATATGTCCTGCACCAGGAGGCTCAGGTGAGCACTACAATGGGAGCCGGACTGCTATTGTATCTTTATAGAATATTTCTTACATTGTTTCTTTCTCTCTCTCTGTTCTTTCTCTCTAATCTTTTTTTTCTCTCTCTGTTCTCTTTCTCTCTCTCTCTGTTCTCTTTCTTTCCCCTCTTTCTTTCTGTCTCTGTTCTTTCTCTCTCTCTGTCTGTTCTCTTTCCTCTTTCTTTCTCTCTCTCTGTTCTTTCTTTCTTTCTTTCTTTCCCCTCTTTCTTTCTTTCTTTCTTTCTCCTTTCTTTCCCCTCTTTCTTTCTCTCTGTTTTCTCCCCTCTTTCTTTTTCTCTCTACCTCTCTGTTCTTTCTTTCCCCTCCTTCTTTTTCTCTCTCTCTCCTTGTTCTTTTTTTCTGTCCACTCTTTTTCTCTCTCTGTTCGTTCTTTCTCCATTCTTTTTTCCCCTCTTTCTTTCTTTCTTTCTTTTTCTTTCTTTCTTTCTTTCTTTCTTTCTTTCTTTCTTTCTCTCTGTTCTTTTTTCTGTCCACTCTTTCTTTCTCTCTGTTCTTTTTTTCCCCTCTTTCTTTCTCTCTTTGTACTTTCTTTCTTTACCCTCTTTCTTTCTCTCTTTGTTCTTTCTTTCTTTACCCTCTTTCTTTCTCTTTCTCTCTGTTCTTTTCTTTCTCTTTCTCTCTGTTTCTTTCTCTCTCTGTTCTTCCTTTCTTTCTCTGTTCTTTATTACCCCTCTTTCTTTCTTTCTCTCTGTGCTTTTTTTCTCTCTCTGTTCTTTCTTTCTTTCTCTCTGTTCTTGCTTTCTCTGTTCTTTATTTCCCCTCTTTCTTTATTTCTCTCTGTTCTTTCTTTCTCTCTTTCTGTTCTCTCTATTCTTTCTTTCTCTCCCTCTCTCTTCTTTTTTTCATTTGTACACTACCAATCAATAGCCTCCTTCACATGAACGTATTTTGCCACAGAGCGAGTGTCCATGTGGATCACATGCATGTCCGTTTGATCCACACGGAGACGAGTCCGTTTTTGGCTGGCACCACGGATGTCACACGGCATGAATCGTGGTATGTGTTAAGGTGGGGCCCACTTTGACTCTTTCGCCCGGGGCCCTCAAAAACCTGGAGCCGGCCCTGACCACGTATGATCCATAAATACCTTTTTTATTCCTCCCGCGCTGTATGTTAATATTCGTGGTCCAGTCCGATGGGCATGGCTTATTTTCCATCTCTTCCCCTCCTCGCTTGCTCTACACATTCCTTTCGGTGAATTTCTGCGATTGCGTAGAGGTTTCGCGCGTACGCATTAAAATGGCCTCTTGCGCATGCGCAGTATGCTTTGCCCATGGCTCTTTATGGTCCATGTCTTTCTATGGCCCAGAAGTATACAAGTATACTTCCGGGCCATAGAACGCAATCGCATATGCCGGCACATGCGGAATACTGTTTTTCGGCTTTGCGCACAGCTGGGCAAAACATACTCCGCACACGCGAGAGGCCATTTGAATGCGCATGCTTGAAAACTCTACAGGGGGGAGAGATGGAAAATAAGCAACACTCATCGTACCAGACCGACCATATTACCATACAGCGTGGGAGGAATGAAAAAGGTATTTATGGATCATACGTGGGGAGTCAATGGGTATCAAAAGTACTTGTGTAATGCATAGGTAACACTAAACTGAATGATATTTTTACCTGGTAGCCCAAAAAAGTGGTGACAGATTCCCTTTATTAACCTAGGCCTTTACCTTCTGTCTATATGAACGGATAATGTTCTAGATAATTTTCACCTGTATTGTCTTTATTTTATTTTATTCAAGCTTTTTTGCAGTTTATGCTTTTATTGTACAGTATTTTTTCTGTAATATTTGCAAAAAATGTAATAAAAATGCGAGTTGACAAAACATTGATGTCACAATCCATTTTTGGATCTGTGGCAGATCTGGCTTCTCAGATTGAAACTTTTTTCCTTTAAGGCCATCGGGGTAATGTCCGTTTTTCCCCCGCTGGCCTGCTGGTTTAGTTGCATTGCTGCTGGGTCTGCTGAGGTGGGTGGTGAACACTCCCATCATCCTTCAAGAGGTCACCTGATGCATCAGCTGACTGTCGGTGTTAGAGGAATCTGCAGTAACTGAGCTGGACACAGGATCTTCCTGGGTGCAGTGGTGCTTCAGCTTTAAACGTTGGATCTGGTGTATTTATTCTGCTGTGCGGTGCTTTGCAGCACAAAAAGATAAGTGTTGCATTTTTTGTTACATTGTCCCTTTTGGTGTCTGTCTTTCCATTCCTTTTGTTGTATTAGTGCAGTGGTGGGACCAGTGCTCTCACCTGCCAGTTCCCTATTTAGGGATAAGAGCAGAGCAAGTAAGGGATTAAGTATCCTGCTCAGCGATGGGGTGAAAGAACCCGTATAGGGATGATAATGAGAGCAGGGCACATCCTCAGGTGAGTGAAGGAGGTGCCCATTTCCCCGCTCCCTATCGACAGGGCCCTCCTTTGTTATTGTTTCCCTAGTGTTCCCTGGTGTGTTGTGCCGTTTGGTGACCGACCAACCGTTGGGTCATGTCACACTGGGTCAGTCAGTCCGTGACATTAACACTGAACGCACATTTTTTTTCTGGTGAGCCATGGCTCAAATGCAGGCCTTTGCACAACTGCTCCAGACCCTCACCGATGAGCTTAAGGAACTGCGTGGTGAGGTGGTGCAGCAGCTGCAGCAGTTGTTGGGGTTCTGGGCCTCGGCTCAAATGCAGGCTCAACCAGAACCCAAGATATCTCTCCCTGACCAGTTCTCTGGAGGGAGAGATACATTTTTGGTATTTAAAGAAGCCTGCAAGTTATATTTCAGGCTCCACCCTTGTTCACCAGGGAGTGAGGAACAGCATGTGGGGATTATAGTCTCCCTTCTCAAGAGTGATCCCCAATCCTGAGCCTTCTCCCTGCTGACCGGTTCTCCATCTTTACGGTTGGTGGACAAGTTTTTTGCGGCATTGGCGCTTGTGTATGGGGATGCTGATGAAGTCTCCCTGGCGGAATTTCAACTGCATAAAATCAAGCAGGGGGCCGGCCGGCTGAGGAGTACTGCTCTGAGTTCAGGAGGTGGGCCACTGACATGCATTGGAATGACCCTGCCCTTAGGAGCCATTTTAATCAGGGTCTGTCCCCAAGGTTGCTGGATACTCTTGGGCAGTATGCCGCCCCCATGTCATTGGAGGCCGCCATGTCTCTTGCTATCCGGGTGGATAGACTCCTCAGGGAGAGGCATACACCAAATGTGCCCCCTGTTGTCCTTGCTAGGGAGGAGGACACACCGATGCTGATGGACTAACCCATGCAGGTGGGAGGAGTTGCTTCGCAAGCAGGGTTACCTGCGGTTCGCCGTGGTGTGGGGGCATGTTTCTACTGTGGGCAGACCCGTCATTTTATCAATGTCTGCCCATTGTGCGCCAAAGTAGTACCATCTAATAAGCCGCGACCCCCTGGTCGTGTGGAGGGAGGTGACCAGGGAGTATATTTCCTCAATTTTTTGCCCTCGGTGTACCTTGTCTGCTGAAGTGGTGGTTGGCGGGGTAACTGAGAGTATGTCAGTTCTTGTGGACAGTGGAACAGGTGTCAATCTGGTGGATGCTCTCTTTGCCCCAATCCATGGCCTGAGGTGTAGGACACTAGTAAGACCCCTAAGCATCCAGGCCAATGACTCTGTCCCCGCAAAGAGCAAACAGATGAACGGCATACTAGGGCACACAAATCACCACATTAACAGACGGAGCTATTTATCTGAAGTATTGCGGTATATATTTCAGTCAAAAAATGAAGGTGCTTGCATGAAAAAACATGAATATTTCAATGTGAAGCGAAAAAAGGAGAAATATGCAGCACTCACCAATATAGCTGAAAAACTGTGCGTCTTTATTTCACATGAATTCCTTCAATAGATATGTGGACATGTAGGACGTTAGAGGAATGCTAGGGGAGGGAGGTGCCGGACAACGGCTGTTTCGCGATTACTCGCCTCTACGGGTCCTGGACCCGTAGAAGCGAGTAATCGTGAAACAGCCGTTGTCCGGCACCTCCCTCCCCTAGCATTCCTCTAACGTCCTGCATGTCCACATTGACTCTGTCCCACTCAGCCAAGGGAGGGTGACCCAAGTTATAGATGATATACACCTGCTTATAGGGTCTCAGGGTCTCATCATGAAGAGCTCCTGTCGTGCTACGTCTTGGGGGGAATGCCAACACCCATCATTTTAGGTCTCCCTTGGTTGAAAAGACACAACTCGGTCATAGATTGGCGGTCCAGGGAAGTAGTCAGCTGGGATCAGTCATGTGAGGGCTGCTTCCTGGGTGCTACTGTATCTGCCGTTCTTCTACAACCATGCCCTTCTTCTCCAGTGGGGGCAGCAGAGGTCCTGTCGGGGAGTAGGGGCAAGACCCTACCCTCACTACAAGCTAACCCTGGGTGTCAGAGTCCTCTTAGAAGGAGGGGTCAGTGGAGGGTGATGGTTACCTCTGTGCATAGTGGGGGTGTGAGTGTAGTGAAACATGGAGACGCCTCTGTTATTGGTTCATCAAAGAGTACACCATATAGTGCAAACATATGCGTGGCAATAAACATTCAGGTCCGGACCTGTGTGTGGATGAGTATGTGTTGGTGTCCACCAAAAACATTTGGTGGAATGGTGCAACAGGGGTCTGGAGTTCCAGGGTGAACAGGCCATATCGGGTGTCGGCCATCCTTGGCCCGGGGACTTTCCAGCTGGAGTTACCCCAAGTAATGCAGGTTCACAACTCATTCCCGAGGTCGGCGCTCTGGAGATTTGTGGCGCCTCCAGAGCCTACGTTGCTGTCACTTCCATCAGTCCACGTTTGCCATAAACCTGAGGGTCAGGTGACTGCCGAGATGAACTCTGGTGGATCGAGGCATCCTCACCGAAGGTCATTTTCTGGTGAGGTCCGGTGTTGAGGGTCCAGAGGCCCCTCATTGAAAGGGGGGTACTGTCATTTTTGGATCTGTAGCAGATCTGGCTTCTCAAAACATTTTTCCTTTCAGGCCATCGGGGGTTAATGCCAGTTTTTCCCCCCGCTGGCCTGCTAGTGTTTTTGCATTGCTTCTGCGTCTGCTAAGGTGGGTGGTGACCACTCCCACCATCCTTCAAGAGGTCACCTGATGCATCAGCTGACTGTCAGTGTTAGAGGAATCTGCAGTGACTGAGCTGGAGACAGGAGCTTCCTGAGTGCAGTGCTGCTTCAGCTTTAAACGTTGGAACTGGTGTATTTATTCTGCTGTGTGGTGCTTTGCAGCAGAGAAAGCTAAGTGTCACATTTCTTGTTACGTTGTCCCTTTTGGTGTCTGTCTTTCCATTCCTTTTGTTGTATTACTGCAGCGGTGGGACCAGTGCACTCACTTGACAGCTCCCTACTTAGGGATAAGAACAGGGCAAGTGAGAGATTAGGTATCCTGCTCGGCGACCGGGTGAAAGAACCCATATAGGGATGATAGTGAGAGCAGGGCACATCCTTAGGTGAGTGCAGGAGGTACCCATTTGTTATGATTGGGTCACCGAGGGGGAGAGCAAGCTCAAGCCAAGCCACAGAAAACCAGCAGATTGCAGACCCCTAATCCTATCCACACAACTAGCAGTAGCTGTGGAGCGTGCCTACGATGATCCTAGACACCTCAGCACAGCCGGAGAGCTAACTAAGCCTAAAGCAAGAAAGGGAAAATCTAAACTTCCCCAGAGCAGACCCCAAAGGAATAGATAGCCCTTAAGCATATATTGTCAGTGAGACAAGATGAAAACACAAACGCAGGCAGGAAAATAGACTGAGCAAACGATAGGGCCCACACTGACTAGACAGGACAGGAAAGGAAAGACGCTGTCTGCAATCACGCAAAAAACCCTGCAAAAAGTCCAACACGTCTGATGCAAAGAATACTGAAGTCGCACGACTTCGCCCACTATATCAGCACTCTGGTATATTCTGAAAGCAGAGCAAAAAGAGGCCAATCTAATAAGGGACAAAAACAAACTGGCACAAGCAGTAACATATGGATGGTGATTCAGCACAGCCCCAGCTGGAGCCGGCTGACCCACACAAAACTGAAAAAGAAAAAAACAGATCAAATGTAAAAAGAATAGCAAATGAACACTTAGCTAAACATGCAGGGACTGAGCTGGAAACTAAGACCTCAGGAGGCAGGAAGAAAATCACCAGCAGGGATAGAGGGAGTCAGCTGTCTTAAATCCCAGTCTGAAACCCCAGATCTCCAATCGTCGTCCTCATTATCAGGTGGCAAGCCTCTGTTAATCAGATCAGCTACATTACCTCCAGTAACCACCAGAGGGAGCCCAGAAAGAGAACTCGCAACCCCTCTGTCAATTTGACCAGCTCCACTACCTTCAGTAGTAACCAGAGGTAGGCCAGAAAGCGAATTCACAACACCCATTCCCTATCAACAGGGCCCACCGTTGTTATTGTTTCCCTGTTGTTCCCTGATGTGTTTTGCTGTCTGGTGACTGACCAACCGTTGGGTCGTGTCACACTGGGTTGGTCATTCCGTGACAGTTGACATAAGAAACGTAAACAGTATACATCTTCAACAGAGACTACAGCTTTTCCTTTGTATGTAACATATATTTATGCTTATTAATTAAGGTACATACTTATCTTGCTTTATAATTACTGATTTTAGGGTTTTTGGGGGGGGTTTTGTAACTGATGTGTAACTGAGGTCTTACATCTGGTATTGGACAGTGGGAGTACTTTAGTCTGTTCTTCAGATGCAGCTCTATTAATACAACCATATCTCTACATTCTTTATTTGTGTGACTGAATAATGGTCGTCATCCATGCCAACACGTTAAGAAGTTTGAGTGGTTCTGATGACAGCCTTGTGGCTTTTCTTTGAATAGATTATAGTTTCTGCAACAGTGGGTACCACCTCCCAAGGGGTTATGTGGCAGTAATAGAGGGGAGTCGTCTATTTAGCACCCTGACAAGTGTCAGATCTAATACTTTGTATAGAAAGGGAAAGTTAGGAACCTGGGAGCTCATCTTTTCAAAATAGGCAAAATAAAAACCCCAGCAGCTTATAAATACTGCTGAGTCAAATCATTTTCCAAAATTAGCTACGGAGTTAGAGGTGTTCCTGAATTTTAGAAAAATTCTACATGAGGTAAAGATAGTAAAAAAAAGAAAAATAGAGGAATAGAGATATATATTCTCCCCTTTAGTCTACTTCCATATCTGTGATCTCTATCAATTTTCTGCAATGGTGATATGTTAGCCACAGGCACTTGACCATTAGCTTCAGCATGGCCAAAGTGCCAGTGACCGGCTCCAGAATTCATGTGCATGAGGTCAACACTTAATTATTGCAGCAGGTAAGGAGGACTTCTTTATTTTTTGCCTTTCTTAAAATCTCAGAAAACCTCTTTGATGTCTTCAATCCTGGCAGTCTAGTTCAGTAAATGGGTTGATATCTGCATTCTTGTTTGTTTATTACAATAAAGGAATTATTGTGTGCTAGTTCAGCCGACAGCCATCTAATGTGTATGGCCAGCTTTTTAATGTCAATATCCCTGGTGGCCTGAGCGGTAAAGATTAACATCATTAACCTTGGCTTGGCATTGGCCATGGTAAGGGTTAATATTACTAGCCTCATATCTGATGGATTCCCTCCCATTGACCCTGATCAAGCACTATTCCTGTATCAGGAAAACTTGAGTAGTGGGTATGTCTATTGATTTTAGTCGCACAGACTGCTCCTTAAAGGGAACCTGTCAGCATGATTGTGCACAGTAACCTACAGACAGTGTCAGGTCGGCGCTGTTATACTGATTACAATGATACCTTGGTTGATGAAATCCGACTTGTGGTCGTTGTTTAATCTTTATTTTCAGTTTTGTGTTAATTATATTATTATTAGTAGTAGTATTATGATTACGATAATTATTATAGCGCCATTTATTCCATGGCGCTTTACATGTGAGGAGGGGTGTACATAATAAAAAAAACAACACAAAACCAGAGAATCATTTTTGTTTATTTAGCGTCAACTACTTAAATCTATTTCCTATGGGACCCCTGAACTTACAATATGCCTTACTACTGATGTTATCGTCTACTTTGAATCTGTGATGTCTCCCAATGTGGATATGTGCCATAATAGAAGCTGTCCAAATCAAGATCAATCAACAGTGATATGTTTTTTCATACTGGACTATGGATTGTATACGACTTTAAGATTGGACCGCTTTTCCTTTTTTGTACAGGGAACTTTGGCATCACAGCACATGGTGAGAGCTCAGTTTTCCCTCTGCGCCCCTTTCCCCCTCCTCCCCATTTGCAATAAGGAAAGATTGGGTTACTCATGGATGGGCATATTTGGGCTTAATGGGTGCAGCTTTTAAAGCAGCCTTTATGATATAGACAGATTAGTGACAAGGGAGTCTTTATGGATAATTGATTTTCATCAGGCATGCTTGGCATTAATACAGGAGAGGGCTGTCTCACTTATAATCAGACAATATATGGGATATTACTAATATATTTTGTTGCTGTGTACCTAATTTTTGGTGTCTAACATATCTTGTTATCATGTTTTCTTTTTTACTTATTTGTATGGTGACAACAAAATGTTTTTGTATTTTTTTCTGAACTCCTATGATGCTCTGATTTTGTGTATCATTATATAAGGAGTCACATGTAGTGAGTAGGTGATCTTCACCGCTGCATTGTATAAGATATGAGTCTGGATATTTTTGTATTAATAATAAAAAACAAGTACAGTAATCTTAAACAACACAGGTCACGACTGGTACAGGAGGAGAGAGGACCCTGCCCGTGAGGTCTCACAATCTACAAGGGCTGGGTGAGGATACAATAGGTGAGGGCAGAGCTGGTCGTGCAGTGGTTTGGTGGATCGGTGGTTAATGTAGGTTGTAGTCTTCTCGGAAGAGGTAGGTCTTCAGGTTCCTTTTGAAGGTTTCCACGGTAGGAGTCTGATATGTTGTGTTAGAGAGTTCCAGACTAGGGGGATGCGCGGGAGAAATCTTGTATGCGATTGTGGGAAGAAGAGATAAGAGGGGAGTCGAGAAGGAGATCTTGTGAGGATCGGAGGTTGCGTACAGGTAAGTACTGGGAGACATGGTCACAGATGTATAGATGGCACAGATTGTGGATAGCTTTGTATGTCATGGTTAAGATTTTGAACTGGAGTCTTTGGGGATTTGCGAGCCAGTGCAGGTATTGACTGAGGGGGGAGGCTGGGGAATAGCGGGGGGACAGGTAGATTAGTCAGGTAGCAGAGTTAAGGGTACCGTTACACTTAGCGATGCACCAGCGATCCTGACAACGATATGGATCGCTGGTGCATCGCTAAGTGGTCGCTAGTGAGCTGCCACACAGGCAGATCTCACCAGTGACATAGCAGGGGTCGGGGGTCGCTACTTACCTGTCAGACGCGGCGATCCTGACGTCCTCCCGCCCGAGTCCACGTGTCGCTCGTCGGCGCCACAGGAAGCGCCCGACGAGAAATGGTCCAGGAGGTTCTCGCGCGACCTGCGATGAGCAGCGGGGGAGCCGGTCGGAGGTAAGTATCAGACATAGCGATATCGCTAGCAATATCACTGCTACGTCACAAAATCGGTGATGTTACAGCGATATTGCTAGCGATATTGCTATGTGTAATGGAGGCTTTAGAATAGATTGGAGGGGTGCGAGAGTGTTAGAGGGGAGGCCACAGAACAGGAGGTTGCAGTAGTCAAGGCGGGAGATGATGAACGCATGGATTAGGGTTTTTGCAGATTCCTGGTTGAGGAATGTACGGATCCAGGAAATATTTTGAGTTGAAGTAGGCAGGATGTGGAGAGGGCTTGGATATGGGGTTTGAAGGAGAGATCAGAGTCAAGGATTACCCCAAGGCAGCGAGCTTGTGGGACTGGGGAGAGTGAGAAGACATTTACTTTAATCGATAGGTCCATTGGGGGGTTGAGTAAGATGGGGAAAGATGATGAATTCTGTTTTGTCCATGTTAAGTTTTAGAAATCTAGCAGAGAAGAAGGATGAAATAGTGGACAGACATTGTGGGATTATGGTTAGTAGAGTGGTGATATCTGGTCCAGAGATGTAGATCTGTGTGTCATCGGCATAGAGATGATACTGGGACTCTATGAGCTGTCCCAGGCCGAAGGTTGAAATGGAAAAGAGCAGAGTCCCTAGGATTGAACCTTGCGGGACTCAGCCAGATAGGGGGCGAGGTGAGGAGGTGGTGTTCGAGTGGGAGATGCTAAATGTCCGGTCCGTTAGGTATGATGAGATTCAAAAGTCTATGATGCCAAGAGATGAGAGGATCTGTAGTAATAGGAAGTGGTACACTGTGTCAAAGGCAGAGGACAGGTCCAGGAGAGAAAGGACAGATGAGTGTTGTTTGGCTTTGGCAGTTAGTAGGTCATTGGTGACTTTAGTTAGGCCATGTTCAGTGGAGTGATGCTGACGGAAGCCAGGTTGTAAGCGGTAGAAGAGGGAGCAGGAAGAGAGGTGGGAGGACAGTTCAATATGGACGTGTTGTTCCAGTAGTTTTGAAGCATAGGGGAGAAATGATATGGGGCGATAGCTAGATACAGAGGATGAGTCAAGAGAGGGCTTTTTGAGGATGGGTGAGATTGAGGCATGTTTGAAACCTGAGGGGACACACCAGTTGTTGGTGATAGGTTGAAGAGATGTGTTAGGGTTGGGATGAAGACTGTGGTGAGGTTTGGGATGAAGTGGGATGGTATCGGGTCGAGTGCACAGGTGGTGAGATGTGATCTTGACAGTAGAGTGGAGAGTCGATCTTCTATGATGGTGGAGTAGTTGGTTTTGGAAGAGGAGAGCTGATCAGTTAGGAAGAGAGGTTGTGGGGGTTGTAGGCCAAAGCTTTCTCTGATGTTATCAATCTTCTGCTTGAAGAATGAGGCAAAGTCTTCATATGAGATGAGTGGAGAGGGAGGAGGTGCTGGGGTCGAAGAAGAGAATTGAAAGTGTTCAGTAGCTGTTTAGGGTTGTGAGACAGGGAGAATATGAGAGATGAGAAGTAGGTATGCTTTGCTGCAGCGAGTGTGGCCTTAAAAGTAGTGAAGGACTATTTGAATGTGATGAAGTGCTCATTGGAGTGGGATCTTTTCCATCTCCGCTCTGCAACCCTGGAAGCCCATCTTAGTTCTTTGGTCAGGCTGGTGTGCCAGGGCTGTCTGTTGATTTTGCGAGCTTTGGTATATGTGAGAAGGGCAACCCATTCCAGAGCTGCAGCTATTGTGGTGTTATATAAAGCGGCAGCCGTGTCCGCATTGTGTATGGAATGTGAGGCAGTGACCCCTGTTACAGCTAGGGGGCGCTGTGTGTTCTCCCCAGGATATGCACGTAGGTCGTATTGAAGCTATGAGGATACATTGCTGTCACAGGCGTAGCTTGGATAGCAATGGGGGGGCAGTGACCGATGTCACAGGTAGGGGTCACTAAGTGTTCTCCCCAGGATGTGCATGGAGGTGTATGAAGGCCATAGGTGTGCATGGCAGTCACGGGCATAGCGGTGACTGCAATGCAGACTGATAATAAAAGTGTTAGTCTTGGACATGTTAGTGTCCAAGGCAGAGGATGTAGGGAAAACTTGCTCTGGATGTTGTGTGTAAAGCAGGCTGCAGGATGGTAGTTTGTTGCAGTCTGTTCCTTTTCAGATCCAGGTTTTCCATGTGGCTGAAAGCCACAGGTTTCTGTGATAAAAGCCCTGCAGGAAAGGGTTTGTGAGGTCTTGAGTGAGTGCTTAGTGAGTCTCAGGTGTGTCAAGGCCAGAGTGAGGCCTGGCAACTCACCGCGTACACAGAGCTGCAAGTCGCCCAAGGTGACTGGTCTCGGATGTGCCTGAAAGAAGACTGACATGTGTAACAATTGCAAAACAGGTGGATATGTTGCCCTGCTGCGATTCGGAGGATATCCTGGACTGTGTACGGCTGTGGGAGTAAAGAGACTGATGCAGCAGTGCAATACACCCATGGGAACTAGTCAGAGGAGGACTAGCGTGTGTAGTGTCTGCAACATGCAATGCTGTGTGAATAAAATCTTGGATATGGTGCATAGACACCCATGGGAACTAGTCAGAGGAAGACTGGCATGTTTAGTGTCTGTAAAATGAAGGATGCCGTATAATATATATTCTGTGAATGGTGAAATGGATACTAGTTATGTGCACTGAAATTATATGCACTTGTGTGGATTGGACTTTTATGTATGAAGATAACACAATAAAGATACTTTTGTGTTTGAAATTTTGGCGGGTCACTGCCTCTTCATTGGATACGGTGCTACCGCTGCCTTACAGGAACTTATGTCTGTAAGAGGGAAGAGGGATTCAGAAAGTGAGTGTAAATCAAGGTGTTAAAGATTTCTGTGAGAGCATGCGAGTTTGTGGAGTGGGGATTGTGGACCTGGAGAGAAGAGGGAAGAAAATGTAAGTAGGTTGTGGTCAGAAACAGGGAGAGGTGGGTTAGAGAGGTTAGATAGGGAGCAGATGCGGGTGAAGATGAGATCCAGTGTGTGGCCATCTTTGTGAGTGGCTGCAGAAGTCCATTGAGTGTGACCAAAGGAGGAAATGAGAGATAAAAGTTTAGTGACAACTGAGGGAAGTGTCAGTGGGGATGTTGAAGTCACCCATGATGATAGTAGAGATGTCAGCAGAGAGGAAATGAAAAAGCCAGATGGTGAAGTGGTCGAAGAAGGTGGTGGCTGGCCCGGTGGGGGTAAATGACAGCCAGTTGGAGGGGGAGTAGAGTGAACCTCAAAGGAAAGGAGGGAAACGGGATGGCAGTGGTATTTGGGTGAAGGAGCAGTTATCTGACAGGAAATAAACAACTCCTCCGCCATGCTTGCTGCTTGGGCGGGGGGTGTGGGAAAAGTGGAATCCACCATACGAAATTGCAGCAGGTGAGGCTGTGTCCGAGATGGTGAGCCAGGTTTCGGTGAGAGTGAGGAAGGAAAGTTTGTCAGTAATGAAAAGATCATGGATGTTTGAAAGTTTGTTGCAGACACAGTGAGCATTCCACAGAGCTCCTGTTAGAGGGACTGGGTAAGTGGGGGCCGGTCGAATGGGTATAAGGTTAGAGAGGTTACGGAAGTTTGTGATAGAGCGTGACTGGGAGGTAGAAATGTCTGTGGGGATGTGGTGAGGAGGACAAGGACTTGGAGAGATATCACCGCCGCACCGGCAGTCAGGAGGAGCAGAGAGAGTGTTAGCAGATAGGAGCAAGAGAGGGAACAAAGAGTGAAAACAAACAGAAACATTGTTTACAGTGACTATCCAGTTACCTTCAGTTCCCTTCTGGTTCAGTTCTGGATTAATTCATATCTCACACTTGTATGATGCACATGAGAGTTTTCACTCTCACCCCTATAATCCTTCACTTTCTGCTAACCCCCCAGTCCCTACGCCTATCAAGGAACTGGTCATCTCTCCCTCCATCCTCCCCATCCATCTCACCTCCTCCTCAGATCTGTTCCTCAACATACAATCCTCTGTCGCCAAACACAGACAGCCCTTTCATGCCCTCTGCTGCTCCCACTTGCTAACATCCACCTGATATGCTCTTGCACAGATGTCCTCCTCTTCCACACAGACTTCTTATACCCTTCTGCTCTGATCATTGTGTATTCTGCCTCTTGTTTCCTCCCAGCATAGTTCATAGAGATAAGTGTAGAGGATAAAGAGAACAGTTGTTAAGCTAACCAATATAAAGGGAGCAGAAAGCAGACCCATTAGTGAGCGTGGAGATATGCAATCAAGTCATGACAGGGCACCTTTAATGTGTCACATGGTTCAATCCTACTAATAGACAGTGAAAGACAGGATTAATAGTAGCCATGCTCTCTTCAGACATTCAAGGTTAATGTCTATTCAGTGGTATACATGTTTCAGAGTCACAATGATTCCTTCACCAGGACAAGTCAACATCTTGACCTGACGAAAGGGTCAATGTGACCATGAAAAGCCTAGACTTAATAAACATTTTACTTCTATTTTGGGCACAAATATTTCAAGATAGCATGGCTATTACATTCACTTTTTACTGCCTACTTGTTGTATACTAGTAACAGACCAGATGGATCCAAGGGAAGGGTTGTCAGCAGTAGTCTGGATGGACTGAAGGACTATTGTTGTGTTCTTATACCTTCTATTAGGGGAGAGGCGCTTCACAGTGGGGCAAAGGGGAACCTTTTACTTCTACTTCCCCTTTAAGATGTTTGCCCCATTTTTTATATAGATTGTTTCCTGATGTCAATCAATCCTGACTATCACTAACATTTTTGAAGGAAGAGTGCTTTTAAGGTTCTCAGGATTTTATAAGTTGTTATCTGGATAAAATTCAGAAGTAGCAGAAATATCTTTGAGGGAAACATTAAATGGATAAACAATGCTAATGGAAGCATAAAACTAAAACATAATATTTGAAGATAAAAATGTATAAACCAGATTTTGTTGAGATTTTGTTTATTTCAATTGGAGGAGTAGAATAATGCCTTTAGCAGAGATGCATATCTCATGTAGGAACAAAGGGTTAGCATATTGTAGGGATTCGCTCTGGTAGGTAATGGCAGGGCGGCAGTAACGAGGCAACACACAGGCATAAAGTCCAGTTTCAGTGGTTTTAATGTTACTTAATAACCAGCCGGTTAACAGAACATAAGGAAAAACCATACACATACTCCAGCTTGGAGAACTACTGGTCCCAGACTCACCCCTTGCACAGGACGGGCTTAACTAAGCGGCTGCCTGGTCCTGCGGCATATGCCAGGTGCCATTCCCGGGGTTCTTCCGAGTCTTGCTGCTATAGTCCTGCAGCATGGGGATCCTGTAGACAAGTCTCAGGCTGAGTCCAGCCAAGTTCCTGTAACTTCCAGAAACACACACACCTTGTGGCAATTACCAACCTCCATTACATAGGGCCCAACCCCTCCCACCAGTGAGATAGACATCACATGGGCTGATCACATGACCCTGACATCATCGCAGGTCCTGTCTTTAGGGAAAAACCCGGCCAAACATTAATCTGCTGGGAGAAACATATCTCCCATCCAGTAAAACTCCCTTTACTGTACCACATAACTCCCCCCTATGTTCAACCCTAAGGGGGTGGACACATGACATGCAGTGAACTCTGGACAGGGCATCTGCATTCCCCTGTAGTCTGCCTGTGCGATGTTCCACTGAAAACTTAAAATTTTGCAGGGACAGGAACCACCTGGTGACTTGGGCATTCCGCTCCTTAGCTTGACTCATCCACGTAAGAGGGGAATGATCTGTCACCAACCGAAATGTTCTCCCCAGCAAATAGTAGCGCAATAACTCCAGTGCCCACTTGATGGCCAGGCACTCTCTCTCCACAATACTGTATTGGGTTTCAGCTGGGGTAAGCTTCTGGCTTAGGAAACTAATGGGATGCTCTTCCCCGTTAACTTCCTGAGACAGCACAGCACCGAGCCCTATCTCAGAGGCACAACAAACTCTTTTTTTGAAATTTGGAGTAATCAGGATTGGAGTACCACACAGTGTCCATTTTAACTTTGTAAAGGCCTCCTCTAACTGATCATTCCAGACGACCATCATAGATTTTTTCCCTTTTAAGCAATCTGTTAAAGGCGCGGACAGGGTTGCAAAGTTGGGAATGAACCGCCTATAATATCCCACCAAACCTAAAAAGGCTTTTACCTGTTTTGCTGTGAGAGGACGGGGCCAGTTCTGGATTGCCTCTACTTTGTTTACTTGGGGCTTGAGAACTCCTCTTCCAATGACATAACCCAAGTACCGAGCTTCTTCCAACCCTGTGGAACACTTCTTTGGGTTGGCAGTTAGCTCTGCTTGTCGCAGAGAGTCTATCACTGCCTGTACTTTTGCTAAGTGGCTTTCCCAGTTGGTGCTGTACACAATGATATCGTCTAGATAGGCTGAGGCATAGCGGCGATGGGGACGGAGCACAATATCCATTAACCGCTGGAACGTTGCTGGAGCGCCATGCAACCCAAAGG
The DNA here is from genome assembly GCF_039654945.1 of Dendrobates tinctorius. Taxonomy (NCBI): domain Eukaryota; kingdom Metazoa; phylum Chordata; class Amphibia; order Anura; family Dendrobatidae; genus Dendrobates; species Dendrobates tinctorius. The sequence continues at coordinate 10,480,934 of NW_027361694.1, forward strand.
GTAACACATTATACTGGAACAGCCCCTCAGGGGTTACAAAAGCCGTTTTTTCCTTCGCCGCCTCTGTTAGGGGTACCTGCCAATAACCTTTTGTGAGGTCCAGAGTTGTAAAATACCGTGCTTGCCCAAAGCGCTCTATCAACTCGTCAACCCGGGGCATGGGGTAGGCGTCAAACTTTGAAATGTCATTGAGTTTTCTAAAATCACTACAGAATCTTAGAGACCCATCAGGCTTGGGTATTAGGACTATTGGGATGGCCCACTCACTTTGAGACTCTTCTATGACCCCTAACTGTAGCATAGCTTTTACCTCTTCCGAGATGGCTTGTCGCCGGGCCTCAGGCACCTGATAAGGCTTTAGTCGGACCTTGGCCTGTGGCTCTGTGACAATGTCATGTTGGATTAGGGAGGTGCGTCCAGGGAGCTCCGAAAAAACATCTGTATTTCGGCTAATGAACTCCCGGATCTGCAATTTTGACCGCGGGTTGGGCTTCTCCTGCCTCGCCCCGGGGTAACGGAGCCTTTTCCATCTGAAACGCTGGTAGCGGACTATCCCCACCAAGGTGCTCTCTATCTTTCCAGGGTTTAAGCAAATTAATATGGTAAACCTGTTCTGGCTTTCTCCATCCAGGCTGGTGTACCTTGTAGTCTACTGGCCCCACCTTCTCCATGATCTCGTAGGGTCCCTGCCACCTTGCGAGAAATTTGCTGTCTACGGTAGGCACCAGCACCAACACCCGATCCCCATAGCTAAAGGTTCTTACCCAAGCCTCCCGGTTATAGACCCGACTCTGTGACCGTTGTGCTGCCTCCATTTGTTCCTGGACCAAGGGTAGGACTGTCTCCATTCTCTCTTGCATTTTTGCAACATGTTCTATCACGCTTTTGTGGGGGGTAGGTTGGTTCTCCCAGGCCTCTTTGGCTATATCGAGTAATCCCCGTGTAACAACCCTGCTGGCATCACTACATGGCCTCCCATCCCCCGCACACCTACTTACTTTCTGCTTCAAGCCATGCTGTGAATTCTGTCTGTTGCCAGCTCTGTGCCTCTGCTCTCCATGTTTCCAGACTGTGTGTATAGGGGGGCGGCGCCTGAACTCTCTGGTTCTTATGCAGTCAGGGTGCACCTGTGTAATCTGTCCCTGACCAATCACCTGGAGCCCTTGACTATTTAGTTTCACCACTCCCACTGAAACATGGCCTGTGCAATGTCTATACTCAGTTAGTATCTTGCTGCTGAGGAAGCCAGGCCCTGTTCTGTGTATCTCCTTCTCTGTAGGAATACTCTTTATCTCGCTTTGTACCTTGTCCGCCTGCCAGGAGGCAGAATATCCTGGCCCTTGAGTCTTGTTCCCAGTGCCTTGTCTTTTCTCTGTCTGCCTGCCAGGAGGCCGAATATCCTGGCCCTTGTGTCTTTGTCCCTGTGCCTCTGTCTGAACTCAGTCTTACCTCTGTCTGTCAGTCTCCTTGTTTGTGGTTCCTTCTCTGCCGTGTCTTTCCTTGTGTCCTCCCTGTCTGTGCATCTGCACCCTCGCAGCTTTATCTGTGCATCTGCACCCTCGCACCTTTATCTGTGCATCTGCACCCTCGCAGCTTTATCTGTGCATCTGCACCCGCGCAGCTTTATCTGTGCATCTGCACCCGCGCAGCTTTATCTGTGCATCTGCACCCTCGCAGCTTTATCTGTGCATCTCCACCCTCGCAGCTTTATCTGCGCATCTGCACCCTCGCAGCTTTATCTGTGCATCTGCACCCTCGCAGCTTTATCTGTGCATCTGCACCCTAGCCGCTCTGTCTGCTCCGCACTCCTGCGGCTCTGCCTACCTGCACCTCTTGTGTGAACAGGTCCAAACCTGTTCCTTCATATTCAATTCCTTCCTGCCTATATCCATACTTGCACCTCTTGTGTGAACAGGTCCAAACCTGTTCCTTCATATTCCATTCCTTCCTACCTATATCCATACGTGCACCTCTTGTGTGAACAGGTCCAAACCTGTTCCTTCATATTCCATTCCTTCCTGCCTATATCCATACCTGCACCTCCTGTGTGAACAGGTCCAAACCTGTTCTCTCATATACCACACCCGCTTGCCCAGTGTCTCCAAGCCGTGCCCGCTTGCCCAGTGTCTCCAAGCCGTGCCCGCTTGCCCAGTGTCTCCAAGCCGTGTCTCCAAGCCGTGCCTGCCTGCCAGTGTACCAAGCTGTGCCTGCTTGCCCAGTGTCTCAGCCTGCCTGTTAGTCACACCTGTCCAGGTGACTTGTCCCCGAGTGGGATCAGCAGCCACAGCCAGACACCACCCTGGAGTGGCACCCGACAGCTACCTGCCTCACAAGCCTGACCTCACCATCAGAGGCTCCAGTGAAGACCGAGGTAGCTGTTGTAGTCACGCCCCTTCCAGGGTAGTCTGGTTTGTGGCACAGTGGGGCCACAAACCCCCGGCTCACGCCATTCAGCCAAGGCGCGAGCGTGACACACCGTGGATGTCTGCTGTACAACAGTTCAAAGGGCGAGAACCCCGTAGATGCCTGAGGCACCTCCCGTACTGCAATCAACAAATATGGTAATAAGAGATCCCAGTCCTTCCCATCTTTGGAAACTGCCTTTTTTAACATGCTCTTCAGCGCCTTATTGAACCTTTCTACCAGACCATCTGTTGGGGATGATAGACCGATGTGCGCAACTGTTTAACATTTAACAACTGGCAGAGTTCCTTCATAATTTTTGACATAAAGGGGGTTCCCTGGTCTGTTAAAATCTCTTGCGGAATTCCCACCCGTGAAAACATACCCATGAGTTCCTTTGCTATAAGCTTAGCTGATGTGTGGCGCAGAGGAATGGCCTCAGGATATCGGGTAGCATAATCTAGAACTACTAGAATGTGTTAGTGTCCCCTTGCCGACTTATTGAGAAATCCCACCAGGTCCATAGCCACTCTCTCGAAGGGCACCTCTATAATTGGCAAAGGCACCAAAGGGCTTCGAAAGTGAGGCTGGGGACTGGTTACCTGACACACTGGACCGATTAACTTCTTCATGGACCCCTGGCCAGTAAATTCGCTGCAGAATTCGGTCGAGGGTTTTCTTTTGGCTCAAATGCCCCCCAAGTACGTGCGCATGCGCTAAATCCATTACCAGCCTCCGATACGTCTGAGGTACCAGTAACTGTTCTACCATTTCCCCCCGTATTTTCTCCACTCGGAACAACAAATCCTGGTTCAGCTCAAAGCGTGGCAACACCGTATCTGCCCCAGGTTGTTGGGGTTCCCCATTGACAAACAGTACATTTTCTCTGGCCCGGGCTAAAGTAAGATCTCGGAGTTGCACTGTACCAAAATTGTCACCTGATACATTCAAGCCTGACAACTCAGGTCCCAGCGGCAAGCCTTCCACCTCTCTAGCCAATACTTCCCTGGGAGAATTCTCCCCCTCCTCCACCGAAGGGAAGTTTATTCCTACAGCCAGCACTTCTTCCTCTGGGCCACCAGATTCATGCCCCACTTCTGGAGAATGTAACCTGGTTGCCTCTGGTGCCAGCAGTTGCTCAGTGGGTGGGACAACCGACGACCACAGCACAGAAAACAACGGAAAGTCTCGTCCAATTATCACTTCATAATGTAAATTAGTCACAACCCCCACCTCGTGGCACCGCCTCCCCGCTGGGGTGCTGATTACCACTAGTGCGGTGGGATAGTCTTTTAAGTCTCCATGTATACACAACACCCCAATTTTCTGACCCGTATACTCGCTAGTGTGTATCCAGCTGGCTCGTACCACGGTTACAAGACTCCCTGAGTCCAATAGGGCCACCGCCGGGGTCCCCTCCACTTCAACCAGACATAAATGTTCCATATTGGGACCTTTCGGGGTACTCATTGCACACATCGGTTCGGCATAGTGGGACTGGCGGTACCCAAAATTTGTGTCCATGGGCTCAGTCAGCTGGGGGCAGTCAGCTCTCCTATGACCTGGTTCCTTGCACTGCCAGCAGATTATGGGGCTCCTTACTTCCCCAGATAAGTCCTGAGCGGCCTTCCTGGGCTCCGCTCGCTGAACCAGGGGTGGGGACTTAGGGAACCTTCCTGCTACCTTCCAGGGGGTCCCTCCCTGTAGCTCTTTGGTAGCCCCATACCTTTCTATGAGGTCTATCATTTGCATGGCATTAGTAGGGGATGCCTGTCCGACCCATGTCTGGAGGGAGTGGGGCAAAGCCCTCCAAAATTAATCAGTCACTATGCGGTCCAGCATGGCCGTGGGGGACAACACCTCAGGCTGCAACCACTTTTGTAACAGGTGCAACAGGTCGTAATATTGGGACCGGGCCGGCTTGGAGGGGGTAAACTCCCACTGGTGTACCCGCTGGGCCCGCACTAACACATTTACCCCAAGACGTGCCAGTATCTCACCCTTGACAACCGTGTAGTCCGCCCTCTGCTCTGTGGGTAGGTCCTGATACACTTTCAAAGGTCCTGGGGTCAGAAACGGAGCGAGGATATCCGCCCAATGGTCCCGGGGTAGCTTCTCTCTCTCAGCGACTCCTTCGAACATCTGCAGGTACGCCTCCACATCGTCCAATTTCTCCATCTTGGGAATCGCTACACGAACCGCTTTCCGGACCTCATGGATTCCCCGGTCAGCTCCTTTTGTCTGCGCTGTTGTGATATGCTGTATCAACAGCTGATTGGTTTCCTGCTGCTGCTGCATAGCCTGCTGTCGCATGGCCTCCTGTTGCTGATGTCGCATGGCCTCCTGTTGCTGATGTCGCATGGCCTCCTGTTGCTGATGCCGCATGGCCTCCTGTTGCTGCTGCATAGCCTGCTGCTGCTGTGTAGCCTGCTGCTGCATAGCCTGCTGCTGCTGTCGCATGGCCTCTATGAGCATTTTTACCGTGGCCTCCATTTCTGGAAAGTTCCCCGCCTGGGTCTCTGCCACTCGTTTCATCCAGGACTTAGGCTGGGGTACAAATCAAAAAATAAGAAAAACAGCCTGGCTTCACTGCTTCTGCCCGCATTCAGTTCACCAATTGTAGGGATTCACTCTGGTAGGTAATGGCAGGGTGGCAGTAACGAGGCAACATACAGGCATAAAGTCCAGTTTCAGTGGTTTTAATGTTACTTAGTAACCAGCCGGATAACAGAACATAAGGAAAAACCATACACATACTCCAGCTTGGAGAACCACTGGTCCCAGACTCACCCCTTGCACAGGACGGGCTTAACTAAGCAGCTGCCAGGTCCTGCGGCATCCACCAGGTGCAATTCCCGGGGTTCTTTTGAGTCTTGCTGCTATAGTCCTGCAGCATGGGGATCCTGTAGACAAGTCTCAGGCTGAGTCCAGCCAAGTTCCTGTAGCTTCCAGAAACACACACACCTTGTGGTAATTACCAACCTCCATTACATAGGGCCCAACCCCTCCCACCAGTGAGATAGACATCACATGGGCTGATCACGGGACCCTGACATCATCGTAGGTCCTGTATTTAGGGAAAAACCCGGCCAAACATTAATCTGCTGGGAGAAACATATCTCCCATCCAGTCAAACTCCCTTTACTGTACCACAATATTGAAAATAAGACATGCTCAGTCCCTTTTATACCCATGTCTGCTGGCTCTCACACACATTACATTTTCAGCCAATTACACCAAACTTGGGAACTTCAATAGACTTTTATCTTTATGTGTGCCATCAGATCTCATGGGCTCAGTGGACAGTGTAATGTGTATGAGATCCTCCCCACTGTCCCCCAATAGATTATATCAGGGAGATAAGGATCCAGCGTGTTTTGTCCTTGGTGAGATAAGCCACCTGAGGAGTCTGGCATCAGTGTCTAATAAAGAACAAAGGAGTTCTCCGTGCTGCTGTGTATGGAGGAGTCATGCTGATCAATTGGCCAAACCATAGTTTGGCCAACAGCTATGTTCTGTATGGGGGCTTCAGTCTACGGCTAACCATAGACATTGTATTTTCTGCATATCAAACCAAAACCTGGGAACAAACATTTAATGTCCATGGCATTCTTACATTGAGTCCTTACTATAAAATTATTTAAAATGTTCTTCTTGGAAATATAAAGCTAAATGGAATACTCATTTCTTTCAGTAGTTTTTCTCCATTTTTCTTCAACATAGTTTACAGAAATTAAAACCACTTTCTTACTTATGCCTTGAATTAAACTATGATGTAATTATATTAAATCTTTGCGGTATTTTAAAAATTGACCAGAAATCAAATATTATTTCACTCACAGGATGTTTGTGAAGAAGCTATACAAAGAGGGCCCAAGGTCGGTCTTCACTTGGATGGAGTTGTCTTTGGAGCAGAAGATTTTAGAGCAAGCATAGGTTTGAAATTTTTTTCAAGAATGTTAATTAATGTTGACATTGTGGTCTTAAAAAGTATGTGCAATTCTTAACTTGACGAATTCTTCAATGTTACTTTGTTAAATGTGGGCTATTATGCTCATTTTTACATATGTTATTTGGCTTTACACTGCAGCTATGTTTGTTCATATTGGCTACTATTGGGCATTAGCACAAGTCCATTATAAATTAATCAGGAAGTCTGTGCATAGATGGCTCATCTCTAAAGGGCCCGTCACACTAAGCGATATCGCTAGCAATATCGCTGTAACATCACTGGTTTTATGACGTAGCAGCGACATTGCTAGCGATATCGCTATGTGTGATATTTACCTCCGACCGCTCCCCCGCTGGTTATCGCTGATCACGCGAGAACGTCCTGGGCCGTTTCTCGTCGTCAGCTTCCTGCCGGGCTTGCTGCTGTGGCGACGAGTGACGCGTGGACGCGGGCGGGAGGACGTCAGGATCGCCTCGTCTGACAGGTAAGTAACGACCCCCAACCCCTGCGATGTCGCTGGTGAGATCTGCCTGTTTGGCAGCTCACTAGTGACCACTTAGCAATGCACCATCGATCCTGACCGGGTCATATCGTTGTCGGGATCGCTGGTGCATCGCTAAGTGTGACAGTACCTTTAGGCTATGTGCCTATGATCAGGAAACAGCACCATTTTGAAGCAGCTTGTTTTTGCTGCATCCAAAACGGTCATAAACCCACACCACGGGTGAGTTTGTGCAGCAGTAAATGGAAGCATAGTGGGCGTGGAATTTCTATAAATCCCATCCACTGTGCTTCCAATGTAGAACGCAGCGTTTTGGACTCAGCGCAGGTGAACTGCTTCCAAAATGCTGCTTTTCTTGATCGTGGGCACGTAGCCTAATATAGGAAGTACAGAATAATTATAAACTCAGGAGAGTCAGTATGAGGATCATCCTGAAGATTCTATTATGATGATATGGTCAGATTGTACTCATTCAGAAATAGATGTTTATACAGTAAAGATTATAAAACCTAACATTTAGTAGATATAGTTAAAAAAGCTGCAATGGCTTATACACAACAAACAACAATAATGATAGTAATAATAAAGTGTTCCTAGTGCCTGTGCTCATAAGTAAATGTCATGGTCTCACCCAATTCGCTTATGGTGAGCACAGAGAAAAATGGTCCAAGACAGGGCAATTGAAATGTTTCTAAATACCCCTGTTGTGCCCTGTTTATCTCCTGCCCTAATAAGGGCAGTGCCCAAATCTTACCTATATACCGTACCCCAAATACAGAGCAATAGAAGTCCTCCCAACGCGTTTCTGCCTCAATACCGATGCCTCATCAGGGGAGTGTACTTGCCAATGTTAGATCCAAAAAATCCAGCATATGGTGGGTATCAAAAATGATAAAAATTGAGATGGAAGGTCTCTAGGCAAACATGCAGAGTGCTGCACCATCTGAAAATTAGATGGATCCATGGATTTTTTGGTACTTACATTGACAAGTACACTTCCCTGATGACACATCAGTACTGAGGCAGAAATGCCCTTGGTGGGCTTCTTTTGTTCTGTATTTGGGGTACTGTATATAGGTAACATTTGAGCACTGTCCTTGTTAGGGCGGGAGACAAACAGGGCATGATGGGGGTCTTCAGGAACATGTCAATTATCCTGTCTTGGACAATCTGTCTCCGTGTTGAGGATTTCGCTTCAAGTCACCATAAGCGAATTGGGTGAGACTGTGAGACTTTCTTATGAGTAGAGATGAGCGAACAAGTTCGGAAAAAGTTTGCCAATTTCAAATATGGCACAAACGTAGCACATTCGGATTTGTGTTCATTTTCATGAGCATTTTTCCTCAAAGTTGGCAAAATTTGGTCACAGTTCAGTAAATCACCGCGTTTCCACTAATGCTTTTGTTACTACTTTGGCTAGCATAGTGATGCTGTATGTTAGGATGGGGAGACGTGTTTGATGAGGGGGTGTGGAGAGGATAGAAGAGCGTGTGGAGGGGTTGTTGTTTTTTTTTCACTTTATGTGTGTTGATTCCGGCAGTCAATCAGGGAACAGAAACCATCCGCAACATCATGACATAAGGTCTTCTATGATTGGCTGCCAAAGTAAAATGTCCCTGGCCATACAAAAAGCGGACATCTTGATTTGCTGGCACCAGTGTCTAAGTGTCACAGTGCAGAGAGGTCGCTCCTGCATTAGTACTGTTGCTGAAAATGAACTTGTCAGTTAAATAGATAGGATCCTGTCCTGTATGAAATCAATCTTCCAGCATCAAAGTAGATTGTGCAAAAACTGTGTGGCAGTCTCCAGAGGCACCGTTTGCTACTCCAAATCGTTTGTGATAAAACTGTGTTTCAGTGACCAATCAGAAGGCCAGATTTCCACTTCAAAATCGTTAGACCTAATATTGGGTGCAGCCTAGAGGGCCAATTAGCTACTCCAAATTGTTTGTGATAAAACTGTTAATAAAACTTAAAAATTGTTAAGTATAACAGAGTTGCTCAGGCACACTAAGAAAATAAATAGTGATTGTTCATTTAGTGGCAGGTGACTGACAGATGTGATCCTAAGGTTGTGAAATATCAGGTTGTAAGAGTTAAAGTCTACTTACAAGAGTGTGGAAAAAGTGAGGTTGTGGTGGAAGGGGAAAATAGGCTTGGTGTTCGACGTGAACGTGGGTTAGGTGTTAATGTGAATGAAAGCTCAACTGAGCAAGCACCATCTCATCCTATCCAAAGACCACTGACAACATTTGTTACTGGTCGGGCTACTATATTTCCTTTCTTTGGCAGCCGCACAGTGGTGAACCTTGTAGATGAAGCTCAGAAAGAGAATGTGCTACAGTGAATGGCAAGCACTGCATCAAGTGACCTCTTCTCTTTCTCCACCTTAACATCACACAGGTTGTAGATCCTATTTGGTGTGAACCCAGTGGTATGCTCAGCAGAGGAGGTGGAGGGGGAAGATGAGGAGGTTACATTGCAGCTTCCAACACAGACATGAAGTGATTCAACCAGGACAAACTTTAATCCTCAGCCTTAACTCGGGCTGTGGCCAGCACTGGTCATGAGTGTGCAGTTTGTAGGGGCACCAACGGTTACCTAGCCTGGGCCTTTTTTGAGACTGAAAGGATGACCAAACGCATGTTATCTGTCAATAAAGCAAAATAAAACTTTGACAACTATAGGCATGAACTGGCACATGTGCGATCAACATGCCTTAGTGTGGGAATGTCACTGTGCTAAAATGCGGACCAACAGGCCTCGCCAACCATCGGCCTTCCCATAAACCCAATCTGATGCTTCTTCCTCCTCTGTCACCATTACAAGTCTACTCACACAGGTCTCCGGACACAGGAACTACACTTGTTTACCCCCCACAGTCAGGGTGAGTGAGAGCCTGTCAGCTGTTATGGAAGTAGACATGACTGCTGCCTTTGTGTCACCTAGCACAACACATCTTTCTCAATCCACCATAACATCTCCACCTACACCTCACTCACAGTCCAGCAGTTTGTCCTATTCTCCCTACTCCACCCTCTCTCAGCACAGCAGCCAGCCCTCAGTCCAGCAATTGTGGTCACGTAAAATAATGTTTCCTCCTACACATGCCAAAGCTAAGAGATTAAACTCCAGCATCTCCAATCTGTTGGCCATGGAAATGCTGCCTTTCCACCTGGTGGATACAGACTGTTTCAGAAAGTTGATGGCTGTCACAGTCCCCCATGAACAGTTGCCCAGTCACCATTACTTCAGTAAGAAAGCTGTGCCTGTGCTACACCAGCATGTCGCAAGTCTTTGAATCCCCAAAGGTTGCCGGGACAAACCTCTGCACTTAACAGTTCCTCCACTGTTTCTGCCTCCTCCACCTCCTCTAGGGCCTCCACTTGTGACCTCAACCTCTCCCTTAATCAGACATGCGCTCCAACAGCCAGGGAAGACCATGTGCGATAATGATGCAAACCTGGTGGAGACCCTACGCCATGGCAACCTCACATATGTGCCTTGCATGGCTCACATCGTCAACCTGGTGGGAAAGCAATTTCTCTGCCACAATCCCGGCCTGTATGCGCTGCTGCACAAAGCACGGTTGCTGTGCGCTTACTTTTGACAATCGCACCCCGCAGGTCATTGAGTTGCATCACTACAGAGATCTTTTGACCTACCAATTAACCGTTTGATTAACGATGTTCTGACATGGTGTAATTCCACACTGCACATGTTGCGGCTGTGGCAGCGATGAGCCCTGGTGCAATATATCCTTTTGCACAGAGCCTGGGCCAGTGCAGTCCGGATGTGGTGAAAATCACGATTGTGGAGTGGGCACAGATGAAGGACCACTGCGCCCTTCTGCACAGTTTAGAAAAGGCTAGTAAGATGGTTAGGGCTGACCAAGCCGTTATCATCATTCTACTTCCGGTCACCTACATGCTGAAGCACACTTTGAATAGTCTGCATGAGAAGGTAATGATCCTAGAGGAAGAAGTGGAAGCAGAGGAGGATGCGTAAGGGATAACAATAGCTCAACTTTCTGGTCTGTCGTCACACAGTCAGGTGCCATGGGAGGGTGGCTTATACAGCGATCAAGAGGGTTCATGGTATCACACAAACTGTTAGTGAAGATGTAGGAGCTGAGAAACAAATGGAGGACGACGAGGTGATGATAATGATCCGCTCTCTGTTGTCCGTGGTTGGCAGGAGGGGACGAAGGAAGTAATCTTGAGTGTTACCCCGCCACCAACACACCATGGACTTGGACCTCATGGAAGTACCTGACACATGAGTGCCTTCCTTCTTACTGCACTATCTCCAAATTGATGCTCGTATTCATAGGGTTAGAAATACAGTGTGTCCGTAAAGTCATGGTGCACTTTTGACCAGTCACAGGAAAGTATACAAGTATGCCACGAACCCTGGATATGACAGCCTTAACCTTTTACTTTTGGGGGGTTATGTGAAGCAACATGTGTATATTGAACGTATCAACGACATTAATCACTTAAAACAAAGAATCACAGACCTTATTCACTCTGTTACACCTGACGTCCTTACCTGTGTGTGGCAAGAACTTCACTATCGTTTGAATGTGTGTAGGGAAACAAATGGAGCCCACATCAAACTGCACTGAATAGGTATGAAACTGGGAGAGTTTTTCTTTTATTTGGAGATTTCACATTTCTATTGTTTTTTGTTGCTTTCCAGTGACTGGTCAAAAGCGCACCATGACTTTACGGATACACTGTAGTTCTGACTACTGGGTTGCCACTCTGTTAGATCCACGGTATGTCAGAGACACCGCACTGCACTTGCTCATAGAGCCAGTGCGCGTGTCCTGAGTAGAGAAGCAGTGCTAACAGATACCTGTGGAGCAGGGCAGCAGAGGTGACCATGCGTGCTTCAGGCTAATAGTGTCAGGGTCCAGTCAGCGCTGGAAAGTAAAGAGGCATAGGACCTGCGGACACTGAAACTGAATAGTCTGCACGGGACCTATGGTCATGTGACTGCAAGGGGGCGGGGCTTAGCATCCTGTATTCAGATAGGACAGGGCACCATACAACAACTCAGAGTCAGGCAAAACAGAGGTCACAGCAGTACGGGCAAACGAGGTACAGGAGGGACAAACAGACGGGTAGTCAGACAGAGCCAAAGGTCATACACAAGAGGGCGACGTGGTACCAAGGGGACGAGCAGAGAGAAATCGGGCCACAAGCAGAGAGTCATACACGAGAGGTAGCGCAGTACAAGAGGGTCAGGCAGTACTCGTAACAGGGACAGAACCAGATCACAACTGAACAAGCAAGCAAGATATCTGGCACAAGGCACACATATACAAGAGGTCACTTAACTCAGCCGAGGGCAGGAGTATAACTGACACCGGACCCAGGTCCTGTGAGCACTAAATAGCCTCCTGCTGCCAGAGAGAGGCAGCACAATTAACCCATAGTCTAACCAGGACGGGTCAAAGCGAAATCCCGTCCTGGATCATGACACGGTACAAGAGTAAATTTAGTCAGATGCTTCCCCCTGGAAAGGGATGCGTGCATGCTGGAATATCGAAACACGCTTGTAGACAATCATAAGAGTTTTTTTTTCCCCAAGACAGCAGTGAGGCACACGGTGTGCATCCCAGTTTTAGATGTCCAACCCGGGGAACGTCAAGGCATCATTGCAAAAATCATTAGCAGCAGCAGTGAAAGTAACAAGTAATATCTGTGAGTCGTTTCACACATTTTTTAGACCAGCTCGTGCACGAGCAGAACAGAGTACAAGTCTGACACATCGAATGACTGGAGAGGATGGTGCAGGAATATCTGGAGCTCAATATCAATGCCATCAGGAGGGTTTGGACCCTTTTGCATTTTTGTCTTCAAAAATGTAAGGTGGCCTGAGGTTATGTCATGCCCAGCAGCCAGTGTTCTCTCAGGACGTGTCTTCAGCACTGTTGGTGGTGTCCTGAAGGATAAGCGCATCCGGCTGTCCCCTGAAAGTGTAGACCACCTAACTTTCAATAAAATGTACAAGTCATGGATCTCTAATGAGTTTTGCACCCCAGTTGCAGACTGGGCAGACTATGCGATGGCGTCATTTTTAGTGTCATGTATTGATCTCTGTTCCATCTTTGTGGTGTCTTCAGCACCTGCTGTTGCTACTGCTACTGATGGTGCAAACAATTTTTTGAAATGTGGAGACTAGAAGTTGGGTCTCCATCTGGTGGGTTGCCTGTGGTGGAAGGTATATTAGAGGCCTATTATACTGTTTCTACTCTGCGGAAATTGATGCCTTTTTTGTGGTGTGACAATTATTTTTTGAAATGGACAAACTTCAAGTATGGTCTCCATTTGGTGGGTTACCTGTAGCAGAATGTGTGTCAGAGGCCTATTATACTGTTTCTACTGTGTGGATATTGATGCCACTTTAGTGTTGTGTAATAATGATGTTTTGAAATGTGGAGACTACAAGTAGGGTCTACATCTAGTAGGTTGCCTATATAAATAAGTAGGGCTCCCAGACAGGCAGGCCTGCACTCACTTTCGGTCAACTACCTGTGTTACTTTCCTTACATTTGTGTACCAATAGTACTGTAAGAAACTGATGTTTGTGCCATCTAAGTGAGGCTGGAAAAAAAATTAAAAAGGTGTTGCATGAGGTTTCAGGGCTCCCAGCAAACAAGGCTTACACTGCTCCTTTAACCACCATGTCTTAATTTATACTTCAATTCAAAGCTCTAATTGCTGGCCCAGACCCTGATTCCTCATTTATGACACATGGCTTACTTCTGCTGTGCCATTATCAAATTTCCACTGTAGGTAAATTGATGCCACATTTCCTGTTGTCTTCCCCTAATTTGGGGAATTATTTGTACTCCACGTTGGGTCTCCTTCTTGTGTGGTGCCTGTTGCAGTATGGCTCCCAGACAGGCAGGCCTGCACTTACTTTTAGTCAACCCTCAACGTTAAAAGCCTTACATTTTTCTAACATTAGTGCTCTACTAAGCTGATATTTGTGCCATCTGAGTGTGGCTGGGAAAAATAGAAAATGAAAAAGGGTGTTGCATGAGGTATCAGGGCTCCCAGATAAGAAGGCTTACACCACTCCCTTAACCACCATGCGTTAATTGAAACTTCAATTCCTCGCTCTAACTGTTGACCCAGACTCTGATACAACATGCATGGTCTATTGTTGACTGCTGCTGTGCCATTATAAAAGGTTTTACTGTGGGTCAATTGATTAGTCACCTACCTGTGTTACTATTCTTACATTTTTCTACCAATAATAGTCTATTAAACTAATGTCTGTGCCACCTGAGTGTGGCTGGGAAACTAAAAATAAAATTGAGCTGTTGCATGAGGTATGTTGGTTACCAGCAAAGAAGACTTAGAAGGCTTACACCGCTCCCTTAGCCACCATGTCTTAATTGAAACTTTAGTTCCTCACTCTAAATGCTGGCACAGACCCTGATACAACATGCATGGTCTATTGCTGACTGCTGTTGTGCTGTTATAAAATGTTCTACTGTGGGTCAGTTAGTCACCTATCTGTGTTACTATTCTTACATTTTTCTACCAATTGTAGTGTATAAAACCGACGTTTGTGCCACCCGAGTGTGGCTGGGAAAGAGGTATCTGGGTTCCAATCAAAAAAGGCTTACACAACTCCCTTAGCCACAATGTTTTATTTGAAACTTCAATTCAATGCAGGGCCAGACCCTAATACCTCATGCATGGCCCATTTCTGACTGCTTCTGTGCCATTGTAACAGTTCTACTGTGGGTCAATTGATCAGTCAACTACCTGTGTTACTAATGTTACATTTTTCTATCAATAGTTGTCTATAAAACTGAAATTCGTGCCATCTGAGTGTGGCTAAATAAAAAATTGGAGATGCTGCATGAGGTGTGATGTCTCCCAGTTAAGGCTACTTTCACACTAGCGTCGTGTGACGTACGTCGCAATGCGCCGTTTTGTAGAAAAAACGCGTCCTGCAAAGTTGCCGGCAGGATGCGTTTTTTCTCCATAGACTTGCATTAGCGACGTATGGCCACACGTCGCATCCATCGTGCGACAGATGCGTCGTGTTTTGGCGGCCGTGACGCACAAAAAAAAGTTACATGTAACTTTTTTGAGCGTCGCGTCCGCCATTTTCGACCGCGCATGCGCGGCAGAAAGTCCGCCCCCTCCTTCCTGGACATTACAATGGGGCAGCGTATGCATTGAAAAACTGCATCCGCTGCCCCCGTTGTGCAAATATTTCACAACGTGCGTCGGTACGTCGGCCCGACGCATTGCGACGGGCCCGTACCGACGCAAGTGTGAAAGTAGTCTAAGAAAGCTTACACCGCTCCCTTAACCATCAGTTCCTCATTAAAACTTCAGTTCCAAGCTGTAAATGCAGGGCCAGACCCTGATACCTCATGCGTGGGCAATAGCTGACTGCTTCTGTGCCATTATAACACGTTCTACTGTGGGTCAATTGATGACACTTTTCCTGGTGTCTGCCCCTAATTTTAACTGTTTGGGAAGCTTTTTGTCACCCTTTAAGGTGTTTTGTATATGTTTGGTTTGGCCTCTCATTGAATCTAATGGGGTTCAGGTGCATTCGTTGAACCATTCAGCCAACGTCTAATTGTTCACCGAATTGAAAGGAACCGAACCTTGAAAGATTTGCTCATCTCTACTTATGAGTACTGGCACTAAGAGCACTTTATTATTATCATTATTGTTTGTTGCAGTGGCGGATTAAGTGGACTATGGGCCCGGGGCTGTTCATAAAACCTGGGCCCCTGTACCCCCCTTCCCACCTGAGCGCTGCGGTCCCCGTGCGGGAATTGACAGCCGTACGGACCGCAGCACTTGGTTTGCTGCGGGTCCATACGGAAAACCCGCCACCATTCCACCACGTGTGGACATGGCCTAAAAAGACGTTGCACATAAGCTGTAGGCCTACGGCCAATACGCACAAAATCGCCCAACGTGATCCTGGCCATAGGGGATCCACTTTAATGTCCCCACTTTAATTTGAAGTCCCCTTACTTCATCCATTGCAGTCCCCTATCACCCACTCACTTCATCTGCAGTGCCGCTTCATCATTTGCAGCCCCTTATCCCCCCTTCCATTTTATCATGTGCAGTCCCCTTCCCCCCCAACTTCATGTGCAGCCCCACTCCCCCATCATCATGTGCAGTTAATTTTACCCCCACATCATGTGCAGTCCCCCTTACCCCCAATTCATCATGTGCAGTCCCCCTTACCCCCAATTCATCATGTGCAGTCCCTCTTACCCCCAATTCATCATGTTCAGTCCCACTTACCCCTTAATTCATCATGTGCAGTTCCCCTTACCCCCAATTCATCATGTGCAGTCCCACTTACCCCTTAATTCATCATGTGCAGTCCCACTTACCCCTTAATTTATCATGTGCAGTCCCACTTACCCCTTAATTCATCATGTGCAGTCCCCCTTATCCCCCACTTCATCATGTTCAGCCCCACTTATCCCCCACTTCATCATGTGCAGCCCCACTCACCCCCCCTTCATCATATGCAGCCCCACTCACCCCCCCTTCATCATGTGCAGCCCCACTCACCCCCTTCATCATGTGAAGCCCCCACTCATCCCCCCTTCATCCTGTGAAGCCCCCACTCACCCCCTTCATCCTGTACAACCCCAGTCACCCCCCCTTCATCATATACAGCCCCCAGTTACCCCCCTTCATCATATACAGCCCCCAGTCACCCCCCTTCATCATATACAGGCCCCAGTCACCCCCCCTTCATCATATACAGCCCCCAGTCACCCCCCCTTCATCATATACAGCCCCCAGTCACCCCCCTTCATCAAATACAGCCCCCAGTCACCCCCCTTCATCATATACAGGCCCCAGTAATCCCCCCTTCATTGTGTATAGCCCCCAGTCACCCCCCCTTCATCATATACAGCCCCCAGTCACCCCCCTTCATCATATACAGCCCCCAGTCACCCCCCCTTCATCATATACAGGCCCCAGTCACCCCCCCTTCATCATATACAGGCCCCAGTCACCCCCCCTTCATTGTGTACAGCCCCCACTCACCCCCTCCCCCATTTAATTCATTTTATAAATAAAAAAAATAAAAGTTCCCCATACTTACCTCACAGCCGGCTCGCTCCCCAGCAGCGCCTCTGCTTTCAGCATCCTCCGGGACATGTCGGCGCGTGCACGATGACGTCATCGCGCACGCCCGACATCTGACCCGGAAGTACAGCCGGAGCTGAGCAGCCGTCAAGGTGACGGCCGTGCACAGCTCCCGGCCCCTCATAGAATGTGACGCGGGCGGCTGTCTGCTGCCGGCGGCGTCACAGCACAGGGCACGGCCGGCCCTGTACAGGTGCTGGGGGAGCGGTCCGGGGGGCATTTGCCTCTCTGCCACCTGGCCCAGCCCGCCCCTGCCCCTGGGCCCCCAAAAAACCTTGGGCCCAGGGCGACCGCCCCATCCGCCCCTATTAAGATCCGCCATTGGTTTGTTGTGTATAAGCCATTGCAGCTTTTTTAACTATATCTATTAAAAGTTATATTTTACTCTTTGATGTATATACATGATGATATTATTCTATTATTCAGTACTCCTAAACTGTCACAGCTACAATATTTCTAAAATTCATATGTACATGGGTCACTGTCATTTCAATAATCTTCGCATAAATGGCCAGGACGAGCAAAAACTGTAAAATATCATTATTATTCTTCTTTCTCCAATTATGACCTTTTTCTCCTGAACTGATCATTTACTAAGAAATACAGTTAAAATCTGTCAAGGCTGACTATTCCCAAGCAAAAAGAGGAGTAATAATAGCATCAGGAATATACCCAATGAAGTGATCCATACTTACCCAACATTCTGGCAGCCCCCATTTTGTCAGCAAATCCCCCCCAAATCAGTTGGATACACCGATCAGAAATTAAGGTTTATAGCAAGCCTGACACTTGTTAACTACAGTGCCTTGAAAAAGTATTCATACCCAGTGAAGTTTTCCATTTTTTTTTACACTACACCCACAAATGTAAATTTATTTTTTGGGGATATTATGTGATATACCAACACAAAGTAGCAATATTTGTGAAGTGTAAAGGAAATGATACATGATTTTATAATCCTTTTAAAAATGTAAGTCTGAAATTTGTGACATGTGTTTCTATTCAGCCCACTGTGCTTTGATAGCCCTAAATAAAATCCTGAGTGTCCACCTATGTGCAATTAATTGTCAATATAGCTACTGCTGTTGTGTAAAAGCTTCAGAGGTTTGCTTGATAAAGTTAGGGATCAAGCTGCATCATGAAAACCAAGGAACTCACCAGATAGGTTAGGGATAAATTTGTTGAGTAGAGTAAAGCAGTGTTAGGTTATAAAAATAGCTCAAGCTCTGAACATATCACAGAGTATTGTTTAATTCATCATCCAAAAATTGAAGTATGGCTCAACTGCAAACCTACTAAGTCATGGCCATTCAGCTAAACTGACATTTCAAGCAAGAAGAGGACCAATTAGAGAAGCAAGCAAGAGGCCCATGGTCACTCTGGAGGAGCTTCAGAGATTCACAGCTCAGGTGAGAAAATCTGTCCACAGGACAACTATTAGTCATATACTCCACAAGTCCTTTTTGGAAGAGTAGCTAGATGAAAGCCATTTTTGAAAGCAAGCCATAAGAAGTCCTGTTTGCACTTGGCAAAAAAGCAGTGTAGGGGACACAGCTAACAGGAAGGTGATCTGGTCAGATGAAACCAAAATAGAACTTTTTGGGCTAAATGCAAATACAAAACTGGATTAGATTAGTGACACGTTTTTACCTTTCTGAAAACCGCAGCAAAAATTAGGGTCTATACTAACAAGACCAAAATTGAAACAATATAAGCAAAAGGGAGTTAGATTTACCGATCGTGTGCCATATCTCGCTTATGGATATACTCCATTCAAGAATTTGAGCACTTCAGCACCTTATACGACCGACACCCGACATTGTGGAGATAAGGTAAATTTAACTCCCTTTTGCTTATATTGTTTGAGTATATATAGAGACAAGACGTCTGTAGCAAACTGGAACCAACGCAAAATTATAAGTACCCTTAAATGCAAAATACTGTGTGTGACGGAAAACTAACACTGCACATCACCCTGAAAATACCATCCCCAAAGTCAAACATGGTGGTTGGCAGCATCATGCTGTGGAGTGATTTTCTAAATATTTTAAAAATATAAATATGAAAATTGTGTATTCAGCCTCCTTGAATCAATGCTTTTGTGGGATCACCTTTCTCGCAATTACTG
Organism: Dendrobates tinctorius; assembly: GCF_039654945.1. Lineage (NCBI taxonomy): Eukaryota > Metazoa > Chordata > Amphibia > Anura > Dendrobatidae > Dendrobates > Dendrobates tinctorius. The sequence continues at coordinate 10,500,091 of NW_027361694.1, forward strand.
CTTCAAGTCTTTTGGGAGATGTCTCTACTAGCTTTGCACATCTAGAGGCTGAAAATTTTGCCCATTCTTTTTTGCAAACTAGCTCTAGCTCAGTGAGATTACATGGTGAATGTCTATGAACAGCAAGTCTTGCCACATATTCTCAATGGGTTTTAGGCCTGGACTGTGACTGGGCCATTCACACACATGAATACAGCTCTGGCAAAAATTAAGAGACCACCACATCAAAACCCTGTCATGGGCAGCCCATTCTCCAGAGCTGAACCCCATTGAAAACATCTGGAATGCAATCAAGAGGAAGATGAATAGTCATAAGCCATCAAACAAAGAAGGACTGCTTACATTTTTGTGCCAGAAGCTGTGTGAAAGACTGGTGGAAAGCATGCCAAGGCGCTTGAAAGCTGTTTTTAAAAATTATTGCTATTCCACAAAATATTGATTTCTGATCTCTTCCTGAGTTAAAACATTAGTATTGTTGTTTCTAAATGATTATGAACTTGTTTTCTTTGCATTATTTGAGGTCTGAAAGCACTGGGTTTTTTATTTTGACTATTTCTCCTTTTCAGAAAAAAAAAATTATTGCTTGGAAATTCGGAGACGTTGTCAGGAGTTTGTAGACTAAAAAAAGTTTACATTTTACTCAAAAATATACATGTAAAGAGGAAAATCAGACAAAGTGAACATTTGGAAGTGGTCTCTTAATATTTGCCAGAGCTGTGTGTTTTGATCTAAACCATTTCATTGTAGCTCTGGTAGTAAATTTAGGGTAATTGTCCTGCTGTAAGGTGAACCTACACTCTAGTCTAAAGTCTTTTGCAGCCTCTGAAAGGTTTTCCTCCAAATGTATTTCGCTCCATCCACCTTCCAATTACTTCTGAAGAAAAGTAACCCTACAGCATGATGCTGGCACTACCATGTTTGACTGGGGTTATGGTGTTTTCAGAGTTATGTGTTTTACATTTAGACAAAAGAGTTCAATTTTGGTCTCATCTGACCAGAGCACCTTCTTCCACATGCTAGCTATGTGCTCTACATGGCTTTTTGCAAACTTCAAATGGGACCTTTTATGGCTTGCTTTCAAAAACCGCTTTCTACTTGCTACTCTTACAAAAAAAGGCCAAATTGGAACATATGGCTGATAGTTGTCCTGTGGACAGATTCCCCCACCTGGGCTTGGGATCTCTGCAGCTACTCCAAAGTGACCAAGGGCCTCTTGCCTGCTTCTCTACTTAATGCTTTTCTTGCTTGGGATGTAAATTTAGGTGGACAGTCATGTCTTGGTAGATTTGCAGTTGTGCCATACGCCTTTCATTTTTGGATGTTGGCTTGAGCAGTGCTCCATGAAATGTTCAGAGCTTGGGCTACTTTTATAACCTAACCCTACTCAACAAATGTATCCCTTACCTATCTGCTGTGTTCCTTGGTTTTCATGATGCTGTTTGATCCAAATGCTCTCAAATAAACATCTGAGGTTTCACACAACAGCTGTAGCTATACTGAGAATAAATTACACACAGGTGGACTCAATTTATTAGTTATGTGAATTCTGGAGGCAGTTGGTCACTCAGAATTTTATTTAGTGGTATTAGACCACATGGAGCTGAATACAAACGCACATCACAAGTTTCAGATTTATATTTTTAAAATTATTAAACCATGTATCATTTCTTTTTCACTTCACAAATGCTTGCTATTTTGTGTTCGTATATCACATAAATTCCCAATAAAATACATTTACGTTTGCGGGTGTAACGTGATAAAACGTGGAAAAGTTGACGGGAAATGAATACTTTTTCGAGCCACTGTAGAGCAGCATATTAAGCTAACATATTTGCTTTAAAATCATAAACAGCAACAGAGATTCTGCATTTTGTTTTGCGAATTTCAATTTTTTACTTCCCTGATAAAAAAAGCATATGATGATGCCTTGACTAGTACTAGACTCTTCACACAGTTTCAGTCTTGGAATTGTGCCGTCAATCCTATTGTTGGCAATTACTAAAATTTAGTTTTTACATATTTTTCTGCCCAATATAGGAAAAAAGAAAAGTTTTGAAGTGTGCCCTCTTCCTGCTACCACTCATCGAAAAAAAAAAATACCCTGGATACTGCTAGAATATTGGCTTTATAATATGACAGTAATTGACTGGTACTATGGGGTTTATTATAGTTATAATATTATGTGAAAGAAATTCAAGTAAAGATGAAATTAATGACTAATATCGATGTCATGTCTTAACAATAAAGGTGCTACAAGCAGCAAAGAAACTCATGATGTCCAATATGCCAGACAGAAGATTGTCGTTGTAGCCAAAGCATTTGGACTGCAAGCAATTGATCTTGTTTACATAGACTACAAAGATGCAGATGGGCTGCAGAGACAAGCAAAAGAAGGAGCCCTGATGGGATTCTCCGGTATGTACTCCTAATTATATCTAAAGAGCCATTTCTACTGTTTAATGAGTGACAGTTATACGGTAATGAAGGGAAATGGCAAAACACCACATAGCATAGCCCACTGTGAATCTTGCAAATATGTTCCGGGTTTTTACATTGTACACAACAAAAATAAACCATATTGCCATATTTTGAAGCATCATACATTTTTTATATCCTTTTTTCAATGTCTCAAAGGTTTTCACATTTTTCTGTAATTAATTACGTTATCGTTTTCCAGCTCAGGCTTCTAAATTTAATTGGAGTATAGCTGTGGATTGCTGTTTTTAACTTATCTTATATATTCGATAATGAGAAAAGCATAAATCTATCAAATATCAATATAAAAACTGTCTAGAAATAAAGTATAAAAAAGTGTAACCGATAAGCATATTAAATTAATGAAAAAGTTGCATCCATTATGCATGATATCTTATCTGTAAATCTTATTTACACTTCAGATTGGTCTCTCTCCTTCCTTGTTGTCTTCTGGTAGCCATTACAGGGGAACTTTTATTTCTTTATATTTAGCAAAAATTGCGTAGCTTTGTAGATAGATAATGGAAGAATTGTTGGTGGGTCACCACAAGGTTATGCTAGAAACAGTAAGACTTGAGGAGTGTAATCCTTCTCGGGAAAAGTGTAGACATATACGGTAAGCAGTTGTTTTTTTGCTGAGATAAGTACAGATCTCATTATTTGATTTGTATTTCTTTTTTTTAGATTAGACTTTAGAGTATGCACTCAAAGAGTGGGACAAGCTCATGTCAGAAGCCAAAATACGATGCACTCCTATTGTACACGATTGTCTATCAAACCATTGAAAAGACGGAGTTGACCAAAACAATGCCCTTCCATTTCATTAGCTTCACTGTTCTGAAAGCAGACAGGTTGCTTACCAACCCATGAAGTTGTGTTGTCGAATGTAGGTAGCAAGTATCAAACTGTCAAAATGTGTAAAATATACAATGTTTCACAATTTATTAAAGTAATGTTCTTGTTTTGTTTTGTTTTTTAATCAATCTAAAAAATGTAAGAGAAACAAGAAGTAGTGTAAGAATACAACAAAAACCTCAAGCGTATGAAATGATGATAGATCAAAATACCAGACAAGGCAGCAGTATAGAAAACCTGCAATAAATGCCCCGGTAACAGCAGAACGAATGTTTAGTGTTTTTGTGACTATCTTACATTATAAGATTTAAACTGCGTAACAGTAGATAAGTTACAAAAGCAAGTGACGAAATAACGAAAAAATGCTGTTATAAGATTGGATTTTTTGCTGTTTTTTTCGTTCTGTAAAAAGACCTGGCAACATGATTCCTCAAGTTGGCCTGTGATAGAGATGCCCATCTTTCAAAAGTTTTTTTTTATTTTTAATTTAAGCTATGAACTTTGCACTCATAACTGGCAAACACCCTGAAACGTGTCTGCAAATGGAATTTCTAGCTTGAGTCATGTGGAAAAGCTTATTAAAGGATTGATATGGACTTTTAGGGTTGCTACATCCAATAGGTGTCACAAGACTTCAAGTCCTCTGTCTTTATTTGTATATATAGATGAAAAAAATCAGAAATTGAAAAAAAAAAATTTGTCTGTGACTCCATTTTCTGAGACTATTTTAGTGAGCTGTGTGAGCTGATGTTTTCTTTGATACCAATTTGAGGTACATATACTTTTTTTTAGAGAGAGAGCTGTGATTGAAAAACTACAATTCTGTCTTTCTAGGGTTTTTTATTTTTATTATATCTATCGTAAAAGTTAATAAATATTATATTTTAATAAATCAGACTTCTACAAATGGAGTTAAAAATAAATATAAGTATTTTTTTTCTTCAAAGGAAAACCACAAAGGAAGCAGACAATTGGGCAAAAGCAATTGCTTCTTTTAAATGCCACACTCAGTGATTGACAACGTCATTTACAGTGCCTACAAGTAGTATTCAACCCCCTGCAGATTTAGCAGGTTTACACATTCGGAATTAACTTGGCATTGTGACATTTGGACTGTAGATCAGTCTGGAAGTGTGAAATGCACTGCAGCAAAAAAGAATGTTATTTCTTTGTTTAATTTTTTTTTAAATTGTGAAAAGTTTATTCAGAGGGTCATTTATTATTCAACCCCTCAAACCACCAGAATTCTGTTTGGTTCCCCTAAAGTATTAAGAAGTATTTCAGGCACAAAGAACAATGAGCTTCACATGTTTGGATTAATTATCTCTTTTTCCAGCCTTTTCTGACTATTTAAGACCCTCCCCAAACTTGTGAACAGCACTCATACATGGTCAACATGGGAAAGACAAAGGAGCATTCCAAGGCCATCAGAGACAAGATCGTGGAGGGTCACAAGGCTGGCAAGGGGTACAAAACCCTTTCCAAGGAGTTGGGCCTACCTGTCTCCACTGTTGGGAGCATCATCCGGAAGTGGAAGGCTTATGGAACTACTGTTAGCCTTCCACGGCCTGGACAGCCTTTGAAAGTTTCCTCCCGTGCCGAGGCCAGGCTTGTCCGAAGAGTCAAGGCTAACCCAAGGACAACAAGGAAGGAGCTCCGGGAAGATCTCATGGCAGTGGGGACATTGGTTTCAGTCAATACCATAAGTAACGTACTCCACCGCAATGGTCTCCGTTCCAGACGAGCCCGTAAGGTACCTTTACTTTCAAAGCGTCATGTCAAGGCTCGTCTACAGTTTTCTCATGATCACTTGGAGGACTCTGAGACAGACTGGTTCAAGGTTCTCTGGTCTGATGAGACCAAGATCGAGATCTTTGGTGCCAACCACACACGTGACGTTTGGAGACTGGATGGCACTGCATACGACCCCAAGAATACCATCCCTACAGTCAAGCATGGTGGTGGCAGCATCATGCTGTGGGGCTGTTTCTCAGCCAAGGGGCCTGGCCATCTGGTCCGCATCCATGGGAAGATGGATAGCACGGCCTACCTGGAGATTTTGGCCAAGAACCTCCGCTCCTCCATCAAGGATCTTAAGATGGGTCGTCATTTCATCTTCCAACAAGACAACGACCCAAAGCACACAGCCAAGAAAACCAAGGCCTGGTTCAAGAGGCAAAAAATCAAGGTGTTGGAGTGGCCTAGTCAGTCTCCTGACCTTAACCCAATTGAAAACTTGTGGAAGGAGCTCAAGATTAAAGTCCACATGAGACACCCAAAGAACCTAGATAACTTGGAGAAGATCTGCATGGAGGAGTGGGCCAAGATAACTCCAGAGACCTGTGCCGGCCTGATCAGGTCTTATTAAAGACGATTATTAGCTGTAATTGCAAACAAGGGTTATTCCACAAAATATTAAACCTAGGGGTTGAATAATAATTGACCCACACTTGTATGTTTAAAATTTATTAAAATTTAACTGAGCAACATAACTTTTTGGTTTGTAAGATTTATGCATCTGTTAATAAATCCTGCTCTTGTGTGAAGTTTGAAGGCTCTAACTTGCATCTTATCAAACCTGCTAAATCTTCCGGGGGTTGAATACTACTTGTAGGCACTGTAAATAGTTAAACAGAAGTGATCAAAGTGAGCTTCATTCGTTGCTGTAAGAGGCAGATGTTGGCTGTGTAATACAGCTGGCATTTGCCGGGTATGGCACATCCTATGTCATGAAGTGCTTAAAGAGAACCTGCCAGCAGGATTTAGCACTATAAAGTAAATCCATCTCCATAATGTCACTGTGATGCTGATTAATCTGATACCTGCTTGGAAAAAATTTGATTAGTGGTTATTAATCATCCAGTAAAGTTTTCTTCTAATGACTTCTTCTATGCAATGGACAGGGCCTAGGGGTTAGGGTCTTATTCTGCTTCTACACCCCTCCATCAGCCTCCTGTGTTTCTTTTGTAGGTCACTGATTATACAGTGACCTGCCTTGTTATTAAAATTCCACACCGCCGCAGCCATAATTGAGGTGGGCAGCACGTGTGCAGTTTAATTTTATGTCTGGTCTTCAATGAAATAGCGCTGGAGGTTGCGCATGCGCAGATGAAGGTTTCCGCCTAATGAAGAAGTCATGAGCTGAAATCTTGGTTTGCGCATATGCCGCCTTCAACGCCATTTTAGTGAAGACTGTCTGTAGAATCAAACTGCGTATGCTTCTCCCACCCCAATGATGGCGACCGCGTAGAATTTAAAAAAGGTGGCAGGTCACCAAATAATCAGTGACCTGTACAAGAAACCAAGGAAGCTGGTGGAGGGGTGGAGAAGCAGACGAAGACCCTACCCCCTTTACTCACCCCTTTGCACAGATGTCACTAGATGAAAACTTTAGGGCATGATTATTCAACAACCACAGATTGGATTCCTTCACAGCAGGTAACAGATTGCCAGCATCACAGTGCTATTATGGCCATGGTTTTATTTTATAGAGCTAAGTCCTGCTGACAGGTTGTCATGCTGTGACTGTATGTAATTTGGGAAAGGGGCCCTGAACTGTCCCTAGGACTGGGGCCCTAACTATCCCTGCTCCAAAAGGAACCTCTGATGGTGAGGAGGTTTGGGCTACGTGTCTTACTGTTTTCCTGTTATAACCTAAGCTGTCTCCTCCCCCAGGTGGCCTGGGACAGAAATGCTAGTGTATAAACATGTAAGACAAACAGGGATAACAAGGAGCAACTAACATACAAAACACTCACCAAAGGTAAAGCGGTATATAGGGACGGGTAGGAACGTACAAAAGAATTGGGAGTAGGACAATGAGTAAAGCATATACCCAAAAACATTCTCCAACTCAGCACAGCAATTCCAGGGAACCAGGAAGTAAACTTTCACTGGCAAGGAAGAGAAGGTCTGGCCAAATTTTAGAGAAAATGACCAGGTCCAGAGCAGCTGTGAGATGGAGCTGCATGTTGCTAACCCGCATAGATAGGGTTGTTAACTGTTCAGCATCAAAGAAAAAGAAATCCATTTAATATCGGACACAAAACACACAGCTAAATGGAAAATCTGTGATTAACAATATGTAATGATTTTCTAACCCCAGGTCTCCCAGGAGGACGTGACACAGGTTCTCTTTAAAGGCTGTGTACACTGTGTTTGCTAAATACCAGGTTCAGACAAGGGTTTTTTTCATATGCAGGTCTGTATAAGAGCTGGGTACAGAAATCGGTAGGAAACAATTAATCAAGAATATTTACATGCAATAAAATTATAAAATAAAAACAATGATCCAAATAATATTGTACCTATTAAAAACTACAGTATCCGTTAGCTAGAGAAAAAACCTTCCAAAAATGCAGTAAAAAATGTAAAAGAAAACTTTTCCTAAATAGAAAAAGCAGGCCTATATTGCTGCATATGTATATTATTCTTCGGTAACATGATTCTTGATTTAATGCTATTAGGAGTATTCTTTTATGTGTTGTATACAGCAATACGTTATATCCATAAATGTAGTGCTTACACCAAGTGGTGTATTTGCATTAACGATTACAGCCATGTATTTGTATTACAATATACTTGATTGGTACTATGTTCTAATTATATCGTTTTCATTATGATCAGCCCCCATTATCATGATATCTATGTACTAGGGGAATTTTTTGTAGGGTTATATTATTGACCCTTCAAGGTACAACGTTATTGTCATTTAGTGACTTTTTAACTGTTTTTATGGTGTCTTGGTCTGTTTTGACATTTAATAAAATTTATATTGTTTTGACTTAGTGTGTGATCCCAGTGTTATGGTCAGTAGCTTTCTCTTGTCTTCTATCAAATCAGAATTGGCTATATATACCCCCCAAAAAATTCAAAAATATAGACTATTTGAATCAAATATTTAGGATTGGCTATACACTGTGTGCACAATTCTTAGGCAATTTGTATTTTTGATGATTAATTTTATTAATGAACATCTACAGTGCTGTCAGTCAATCCAAAAGGTTAATAAATCTGAAACCTGCCATATTTTTCAGACTATAAGTTGATCCGGACCATAAGATGCACCCCAAATTTTCAGAAACAAAATAGGTAAAAAGTTTGTGTCAAATGGGGGGTCCATTTTACACTCTGAATTCAGAATTCAGCTTACCGGGGGGGAATCGGCAGCGCTGGCTGAGCGTGGTCACAGGGGGTGTTCGGTGGTCCGGCAATATGATTCTCAACCCAGACTGGTACGGTGGACCTCTGTGATGTGGAGGCTGCGCCAGCATTTTGTGAAATTCCTGAGGCCCTCGCACATTCATTGCTGCAATGCTGTGGCCTCTGGGGAAAATGGCCACCGGGGGCGGTGCATGCTCAGATTGAGATCTCGGCAACTAGATCTTGTTGCTGAGATCTCAACCTGAGCATGTGCTGCCCCAGGCGGCCATTTTACTGGAGGCCACCGCATTGCATCAAAAGTTGCGCGGGGGCCTCCGAGCTTTCACAAAATGCCGGCGAAGGCCCCCTACACCACAGAACACAGACGAACCTGCCGCACAAGCCTGGGAAGAGAGTGTGATCATCACCCTGCAGTGTCGGACCGGGACTGCCGCAGAATCGCCCGACTTCTGCTGCCGCCACACTACTTGTAAGATTATTCCAACTATAAGATGCACCCCCATTTTCCCTCAAAATTTTTATTAATCTTATAGTCTGAAAAATACGGTAAATATATTATTATTATTATTATTTATTTATAAAGCACCATTGGTTCCATGGTGCTGTACATGAGAAGGGGTTACATACAAATTACAGATATCACTTACAGTAAACAAACTAACAATCACAGACTGAGATAGAGGGGAGAGAGGACCCTCCCCTTCGGGCTTACATGCTACAGGATGGTGGGGAAGGAGACAGTAGGTTGGGGGGTTGCAGCAGCTCCAGTGATGGTGAGGCGGTAGCTCCAGTGTTGTTGAGGAGGCATTCCAGTGTTGGTGAGGAGGCAGCGGGGATCATTGCAGGCTGTAGGCTTTCCTGAAGTGATGGGTTTTCAGGTTCCGTCTGAAGGATCCGAGTGTGGTTGATAGTTGGACGTGTTGGGGCAGGGAATTCCATAGGATGGGGGCTATTCAGGAGAAGTCTTGGAGGCTGTTGGGTGAGGAGCGAATAAGTGTGGAGGAGAGAAGGAGGTCTTGGGAGGACCGGAGATTACGTGAGGGAAGGTATCGGGAGATTAGTTCAGAGATGTATGGAGGAGACAGGTTGTAGATGGCCTTGTAGGTCAGTATTAGTAATTTGAATTGGATACACTGAGGGAATGGGAGCCAGTGAAGAGATTTGCAGAGGGGAGAAGCGGAGGAGTAGTGAGGAGAGATGAGTTAGTTGGGCGGCAGAGTTGAGGATGGACTGGAGAGGTGCAAGGGTGTTAGCAGGGAGGCCACAGAAAAGGATGTTGCAATAGTCGAGGCGGGAGATGATGAGGGCATCTACAAGCATTTTAGTAGATTGAGGGTTGAGGGAGGGACGGATTCTGGAAATATTTTTGAGCTGGAGGCGACAGGAGGTGGAGAGAGCTTGGATGTGCAGTTTGAAGGACAGGGCAAAGTCAAGGGTTACTCCGAGGCAGCGGACCTCCGGTATGGGGGAAAGAGTGATGTTGTCAATTGTTATAGAAAGGTCGGGTAAGGAAGATCTGTGAGATGGGGGAAAGATGATTAGTTCAGATTTGTCCACATTGAGCAGAAGGAGAATGTGGCTGATAGACACTCTGGGATTCTAGAGAGCAGAGAGGTGATGTCTGGGCCAGAGAGGTAGATCTGAGTATCATCGGCATAAAGGTGGTACTGGAATCCGTGGGACTTTGAGTTGCCCCAGGCCGAGTGTGTAGATTGAGAAGAGTAGGGGTCCTAGAACAGAGCCTTGGGGGACTCCAACAGAGAGAGGGTGGGATGAGGAGGTAGCGTGGAAGTGGGAGACGCTTAATGTGCAGTTGGAAAGGTATGAGGAGATCCAGGATAGGGCGAGGTCTTTGATGCCAAAGGAGGAGAGGATCTGTAGTAGGAGGCAGTGGTCAACTGTGTTGAAAGCAGAGGACAGGTCTAGAAGCAGGAGTATAGAGTATTGTCCGTTAGCTTTGGCTGTATGTAGGTCGTTGGTAATTTTCGTCAGGGCTGTCTCAGTGGAATGATGGTGGCAGAAGCCAGATTGTAGATTGTCAAAGAGCAAGTTAGATGAGAGGTGGGAGGTAAGTTCAGTGTGGACATGTTGCTCCAGGAGTTTAGAAGCAAATGGGAGCAGCGATATTGGGCGATAGTACAAATATATTTTGTCTTTCTTAGGAGAATATCTATGTACAGAATTAATATGCAACTACCTGAAAAACATACATTTTCCCATCTTAAATAAATTTCTGACATCTCAAAAAACTAAAATCAGTGACCAATATAGCTACCCTTTTCTTAAATAACAGTCCAAAGCCTTCCATCAATGGGGTCTGTCAGTTTTTTAATCTGTTGACCACCCACTTTTTTTTGGCATCACCAACCACAGCTTCTCTGACACTGTTCAAGAAGGTGTACTATTTTCCTTCACCATAAATCTCCTTGTTAAGATGGTCCATAAGGGGACATGTCTTTATTATTTCATGTTTAAGACCTTTACTGGCTAGCCAAGCACTTGAGGACTTCAATTCATGCGATGGAACATTGTCCTTCATTGCTTGAAGAAAGTGTCTTCTAAAAACTGGCAGTAGGTTTAGGAGTTGATTTTGAGCCAATCTGTTGGCATCTGAGTTGAAGTGGAGGTCTGTGATCATTACTGATCCAGCCACGAAACTTTTGGTGTTTCTGTGATCACGCCCCAATATCTTCGCTATTTCAAGAGTCGTGCGTTGTTCTGTAAGACTTTTAACAATTTTTGACTTTTCAGACCTCATTAAATCTCTTTTTGGCCCATTTTGACTGATCAAACCAACGTGCCTAATAATTCTGCACATGTTGATAAAGGGTGGTGATATCGTCCTTCATTACACAAATACCCATCACATCACCTGATCTGCTTCGTCCAATAAGCATTCAAATTTTAACAGCTTGGATTTGGAAAATACTTGTAAAAATGATGATATCGGGAAAATACTCATTTGCCTAACAATTGTGCACACAATGTACAAGTCTACTGGGACTAGTGAAACACGGATGAAAGTTGAAAGGCTTCCGATTTACGTCCTTTTCTCATCAATATATTACTCGGTAATCAATTTTAATAATAACGTGACCTTAGAGGGGGTGTTTTATCGGGTTGAGAACAAAGACACTCCTTCAGTGAAAAATAATAGATGAGATAAAAACAGATGCCACATGGAGGCAATATGAATAACAGATGAGAAAAAAGCAATCCTTTTCACGCAAATGGTCAAATTCACCCTCTTGTGTTAATGGAGCCTTTCTTGCAAAAAAATTTTGCAAAGGAAATTTTGAAAGGAGAACAATTGATAACTGAATGAAAATATCTATGAATATATCATAGCAATAGTAAAAAGGATAAAGATACATCCCTATAGTAGTAACTTTATTGTAAAAGTTCTATAAATCATCTTATAATGCTACACTCAGATACCTCTAATACATAAGAGATCCGAGCATGCGGTCAGCACCGGTGTGGGGCAGTGATAAGAGAGCAGAGACTCTCCCTAGCGTGCCTGGCTACATAGCTATAACTCAGGTGGTCTGCTACTTCTGCGTAAATTAATTGGCCAGTTCATGCATATCCTAATCCAACAATAGGAAGCTTAGTTCATTGGTGTCTGCTCCTAGAACTGTGATAGGGGTTTGTCAAGGTATGTTAAAATGTGCGAAATTGGACTTAAAACTGAGATTTTAATCCTCTTAAGCAAAAGGACAATGCTGTTCCAGGCAAACTTTATTAATAGTTTGTTATGATTATAATCCCTACCTTGCTGTACTAAGAAAAATCCACAAAAGAATCATTAAAGTTTTATTTGCAGAATGCCAATAAATGCCACAATTACTTAAGGCCATTATATGGAGGGAGACGCTGAGCATCACACCGGCGCACCTTGCTTTGTTATAGTAGAGACCCTCACATGAAGAGTTTGCATTATGTTCCATAATCCCTTCCTAGCTGACAAATTGACCTACAATGATATGTCAAGTGTTGCTGGATACCTGAGCAGACAATATAGTGTTTCAGTTTAAACAGATTACACAGTTTTTGTCAAGTGTCACATTTCTTTTAGATCTTTTACATGCAGCGGTTACTGTAGACAAATCCGGGTGAAGGTTGGTTATAAAATTCTGCTAATTCGTGGGAATCGCTCCTCTGATTTCACTCGCGTTATGACAATTTTTTTTTTCTGAAAGGTATTCATGGGTATGGTTTTACAATGTTTCCACCAAGATAACAAATATAATACAGCTTTTAACAGTCATTTTTGTTCTTTTTTTATTTTTGTCTTGTTTATTAGTGTAGAATTTTTTAAAATATTACAAATAATATAGATCAAAAAAGGTTGCAAAAAAATGTTAGAAACCCAGCGAACACCATCTAAAATCTCAGACTATATTTCTTATTAACAATGTAACGGTTATTGACGCATGACTAATGAAATTTAGAATTTAATTTTACTATTTGGGGAAAAAAACAGGTTTTATAGTCTTGTATATAAAAACATAAAAATATACCAACTCTGTTAATTGCCTTCTTTTTCTATATAACTGAAATAAAAGATTAGATACGTGTTTATTCTATTAGTAAAGACCAATAATAAATAGCAAGAGCAGCTTAGATAGCTAGAAGAACACGTTCCTTTTTTTTTTCTTTTTAGATTTCTGTTGTGACACTCTGTTCTGGGAGGGCATCTATGCCAGTAATACCATGCATTTTTTCCCCCAATATTTTAAAATGTAATGATTACAGATTTTGAAAGGGTATAGACCATAAAGTCGCACCTTTGATATGTTAATGAAGAAAATGTTAGCTGTAGAGTTTCTACATTTGAAGACATGATGTAACGTTTACTCTACAAGGCACGGACATCATACAAAGTAGAGCCCTGTATTGTTTAACTGCATGATAGGTTTTCACTAGTTTGTGTTCTTTTCTAAATAAACAAAAAAAAAACAAATCATATATTTTTTCACTTGCAGGCTTCACACTTAACCTGTTTAATAGCTCAGGGTCCTTCTGCTCCTTTTCGGGTTTATTCCAGCTCTCGGACCCTTTTTGCTAGCTAGACAATAAAGTGAAAAAAAACGGGGCTCCTTTTTTTGTTTGCTTTAAAACAGAACTGATTATTTGTATTCTTTTAAAGCGCTCTGAATTGAGTCAAGGCTGCATTTATCCTTCCATGCCGCCTGAGCACAAGGAAAGGATTCACGCTGCTCTGGAGTGCCAGGGATAAAAAAAGTGCGCTATTACAGTAATTATTTGTTATTATTTAATGTCTAGTCCGGGAGGCATTCTCCATCTTTGAATGTTTGACACATTTTGCGTGAACATCTGTTGTTGATTCATGTTTCTGGTGTCATTAATCTTCTTGTAGGTAAGCAGGTGATTCACCCAAGCCAGATTCCTATTGTCCAGGAGCAGTTTACTCCGAGTGCTGACAAAATAAAATGGGCCTACGAATTGATTTCTGCTTTTCAAGAACACCAGAGATTAGGAAAGGTAAAAAGAATATATATGTACATATACAGAACTTTCTAAATCATATGAGCCATGCGTGACACAAACACATTATCAATCATTTTTATTTAAAATGTTACTGGAAGCTAAGCTAAATAAAATCTTTTTTTTATTACTATTTTTTTCTTTAAGTCCATTCTTATTTTTGTGCTTGTTTTGTTTATTTTTTTTTTTAATCCTTCTCATACGCCACTTGTTATTTCTCCTTCATCTTCTCTCTCTTTGCTTTCTTGGAAACTTTCCACACGTCTTTAGTGCGGCTGCTTACTTCTCCAGCAGAGAAAGCATGCTTTCTGCTTACGTAAAATTATTAGTGTTCCCAGCTCGTGAAATTGAAATCAACTCGGAAAGAAGAAAAGAACATTTGAGACGGCTAGATACATTAATCCTGTGTTATGCCAGGTCAGGATTTGATGGCCGTATAATTCTTTTTAATTGTGATGATTAAGGAATAAGTCTAAGCAGAATGGCGAATTAAAGTCAGAGATTTAGATATATGCAACCAAGTAAATTAACACTGGAAAATGGTTGTTGCTAATTTAGTGCATCATTGAGCCTCACGTTTTCTGCACTGTGGGTTTCTGCTATGTAAATATTGCAATGTTGAAGCACAATCTGTCGCCACTTTGTGCCAGTAATACTTAAATTAGGAGTCGCCTGAAGGAAGGTTTTATGCCAGTTTTAGCATCGTCTGCTAATTATCTCTTAGTTTATTTGATATAATCCAGTTTGCTTCCCTTTATGAAAAACTCGGAGAATGCCATGTTTTAATGCACTACAATCCACATCGTAGTGCATCTTACTTCATACCTTAAATCGTTAAACAGAAATTGCTAGTAAATGTGGATCATCATGCTGTGTATAGTAATTAGTTGCATATGGGGTCTGATTTCAAAAGAGAATGTACTCAAAAGACTATCCACTTGTACCAGATAACAATTTAGGTTTTCAGACGCTTAAATGTACTTTTTTTTCTTATTATTTTACAATTTTCTATCATTTCCCAAGAATCACAATTTAGACCACATCGGTAATTTCCTTTTGCACAATACGAAAACTCTTTGTATCCACAGTAGTGCGTTTCTATGAAAATAGGAATACACCGCTGTATGCACTCCAGCTAGGCTGCCTGAGCTCTTGAACGAGTCTGTCTAAGTATGACAATCAAGGCAATGTATTTAGCCCATATCGGTTGCTGGCGGACTGTCATGTTAGGAGCGCTCTTGGGGGTATAGGGGCTATTATTAAGATATACCTGACATTGACAGTATATTATTAAAAATCCCATAAAGAATATGTAATTATTTTAACATACAAACCTGGATGGATTTCCGTATTCCCTACATGTCTTTATCCAGGTAAATTGTCTCGTGGTGTTTGGCATACAAAGCCCGGTGATCACAGGTCTGCGGTAAACGTCAATCATTTGCTTTCCATATCAATCACTATGTTGCGTTAAAGGTGAAGACAAGACATTACAATGTTATTTTATAGATTTTTCTCCACTGGACAACTAACCCTCATAGAGTTATATAAGGCACTGTCTTATGTGTAAAAGTGACAAATATATATTTTTCTACAATATCATATCGTAAGAAAAAGATATGAAAAGGATACAAATAGGCGCAATATATAAATAATTTGTTCAAACAGACACAGTCAAAATGTTATGGTATGTTCTAGAAAATGTCAGCAATTCTGCTAGAATCTGCAGCAACAGCTACATCATCAAATCGGCACCAATTTTAGTTGTAATTTTTCTCCATATTTGCTAGTGCAAAACCAAATATGTATATTTTATTCTCACATCCTTCTAAGGCTTCCTTGCCTGACCTTCTGCTGGTCTCTGTACAGCCCAGCTTCCTGTGATGTTGTCTTGCTCGTTCCATGTAACCACTACTGACAATTACAGGTTGCAGCGGTCACATGGGATCATGGGATGTGATATCATAAAGGAGGACAGGTTGAATATAGACCAGCAGAAAACCAGCCCATGGTGCCACTGAAATGGCAGGGTAAGTGAATATAGTATATATTTCACAGTAAATGGAATTAGTTGCAGATTTTGACTTCCCTTTAAACTTAGTATGAAAAATTATCAACAAATGTGCAGCATAAATTCACATGGATTGAAAATTTGCAACGTTGGTCAGTTTCCACCTGCGTGGCATCTCGATTTTGTTATTCAGCAAGCAAATGAGATTTGGGAAAATCCAGTTGAAAAGTTCCATAGTGTTTCCACCTTGCGTTAACTTACCCTAAAGCAGGCGTCTAAACTTTTGCATATTTTTTGTTATTTTTCTAAGGGGTGGTCATTTAAAAAAACAACAAATTCCCATGATTGTCTGCAAATATAAATAACCATACCTAGCAGACCACTGCAGTTACTCATAACTGGTGCCAGTGTCCTCCGCCAGTCTCCTTGCTTCTGCATCCAAAGTCACCACTGCAGCCACAGATTGGCATCCAAGGTGAAAGGATAAGCACGAAGTCAGGAACATGTGATAGAATAAAGAGACCGGCAACAGTATCATGGGACCGAGATAGTGCGGTTGGTGAGTAATTTTTTTTTTAGTTTCATACCTCCATAGGCCTATTAGAAAAGATGGGTGGTCAACCACTTTGAGCAACTTTGCAAAGTGTCTTGATTTGTTTCCCTGGCCACTACAAATGATGTATGTAGTCTGACCTTGAATTCATATGTTTAGTCCTTTACTTCAACTTCATTCTATGAAAGTACATTAGCAAGAACACAGAAAAGAACAACACATGGCTGCAGAATGCAGACTACACACAGCTTTAGTTTTTATTCTTTAAAGGAGTGGTTGTTAGCTTAAAAATATATATTTTAGGCATGAATGTTTTTAAGATGACAATCAGTCATATAATCAATTTCAGTCACCCCGTGGATCCAACAGTGGCTGTTCCAGATGTCTGCTCCAGCCGTGGAAATGATGTCTGCACTGTCCAGATTTTGTCAGAACCACTGAAGCCTGTGAATAGCTGCAGTGGTTAGCTGACTAAATAGTGTGTCATCCGATGCTCAGTTGTATTCACTCACTGCTGCAGACCATCACTGGCTTCTGTGGTCCTGCTGATATGCGTACAGCGCAGAGAACATTTCTGGAGCTGGCGTAGACCTCCAGAGATAGTTGTGCTGGATCCACTGGGGTGCCGGAAGTCGAGTAGGCCTCTGTTTGATATTTTGAAAATATCCTTTCCTGCAAAAAAAATATCAATGTCGAACAATCAATTCAAACATGGAAACATAGTAGCAAAGAAGACGTGTACACAAATGACAGGAAAAGTCACTTGATCTAGTTTAGATACATTAGAGGGATGCAAGTGAGGAAAAAAATGGGACAAATCCTTTAAAAATATTTCTTAAATATTGGTAGTGTATTAATGTGAGTTAAGATGAGTATGTACTGGATTGCCAGGTCTCTCCTGTCTCATAGTAATTTGGCCCAAGTGTGGTGCTAACCATTGAGACCCTCTTGCTTGCCATATTGTGTTTATAAATCATAGAAATTAATATCTGTTTATACAAACTACTTTTTTATTTTGATTGTGTATATTTTCTTAACAATCTTTAAGTTTTGAGTGTGAATTTATGAGAAAAGTGAAAATATAGGGTTAATCGTGTTATTATTTTTCATATTTAACCCCTTAACATCCAATGACGGACAAAGTCCGTCATTGGACACCTCCCTCTGTTTGGTGCAGGCTCCGGCGATGAGCACGCACCTTTTCCGACACATGACAGCTGATCTGATCAGCTGACATGTGCTTGGAACAGCCGTGGGTGGAAACGCGATTGACCCACGGCTATTAACATATTAAATGCCGCTGTCAAACTCTGACAGCGGCATTTAACATGCACGCGCAGGAAGCGCGTCATTACCTCCTCTCACTGATGCCCATGTCACATGACCACGAGTCGCCGATGGGTTGACATGACAACCCGGGGTCAACAGGAGATCCCTTTGGTTGTCATAGCCATATTCTCTGTGTAGCACAAGCGATCAGCTGATCGCAGCTTCTAGTCTCCCATGGGGACTATTGAAGCAAGTAAAAAGTCAAAAAAAGTTTTTACAAATATTTTAAAATAATAAAATGTATAAAAGTTCAAATCATCCCCCTTTCGCCCCATTCAAAATAAAGCAATAAAAAAATTAAACATACATTTTGGTATCACCGCATTCAGGATCACCCGATCTTTCAATATATAAAAAGAATTAATCCAATCAGTAAATGGCGTAGCAAGAAAAAAGTCAAAACGCCAGAATTACGTTTTTTTGGTCGCTGCAACATTGCAATAAAATGCAATAACGGGCAATCAAAAGATCGTGTCTACGAAAAAATGGTTTCAATACAAACGTCAGCTCGGCGCGCAAAAAATAAGCCCTCACCCAACCCAAGATCACGAAAAATGGAGATGCTATGGGTCTCGGAAAATGGCAATTTTTTTTATTACAAACTTTGGAGTTTTTTTCCACAACTTAAATAAATTAGAACCTAGACATGTTTGATGTCTGTGAACTCATAATGACCTGGAGCATTATAATGGCAGGTCAGTTTTAGCATTTAGTAAACATGGTAAAAAAAAATCCAAAAAACAATTGTGGAATTGCACTTTTTTTTTTGCAATTTCACTGCATTTGGAGTTTTTTTCCCCATTTTCCAGTACATGATATGGTAAAATCAATGGTGCCATTCAAAAGTACAACTCGTCCCTCAAAAAACAAGTTCTCATATGGCTATATTGACAGAAAAATAAAAAAGTTATGGCCGTGGGAAAAATGGGGCAAAAAATGGAAATGCAAAAATGGAAATTCAAAAACGGAAATACCCCTGGTCCTTAAGGGGTTAAGGTACATTCATATTTTTTAAAGCTTATTTCTTCTCAATGAAAAAGAAAATGATAGCAGAAATTACATGCATTTTTATGCAGTTTTCATGCATTATCTTTGTGCATTTTTTGGTGCTATCCAATTTTGAGCTTCAGTGAAGACTTTGAAAGAATTGAAATGCCTTGTTTTGTTTTTTTTTAATATGCACAAGTCAGAAAATGGTCAAAAAAAATCGACATGTGAAGGAAATTTTAGATATCTCATTTATTGCTGTTACTTTAAAATTCTGCATGAAAAAAGTGAGAAAAAGCTAAATGTGAACAAGCCCTTAGAACATTTAGACTCAACCTAGACGAGTAATATTTTACACTTGAAAGTGAAGTGCGGTCTTTCAAAGCTGAGCTGGATCTAATTGGCTTTGACCTTGTCAAAGCATTACATGATTGGTGGTCTCTGCTAACAGCCATCCATATGTCACACATTTTGGCATTGTATGCCTTACTCCTTTCATTATTATCTTTATTATTATTACTAAGTGCCAGGTTGATTTGGCAACCATATGAATATTTTTTTTCAGAATGTCTTGGTGTCTGCTTGGTCTTCAGGCTCCTCCATCTGTAGCTCTTCCTCCTAGCTTATAGACTGTCTGGGAAACTTATGCTCTCGCACAAAATCATTTTGTTGACTTATTTGCATGTTTTTAGTTTTTGGGCTTTTTTGAGATTTCTTTTTCTTATGATCACTTGGTTGTTTTGATTTCTTTAAGTAGAAATCGTATTGAAGTCTGTAGACAGCAAAAATTTAGAGCAAAACATTTGACTGCAGTGATGAAATTGACCTCAATTGAAAATCTTGAATTTTTTTCTGAACTTTGGAAACTCATTTAGGCAGATATGAACTATATTTTGAGCTGTAAATGGTCATTCATAGACCAATATACTATATTAGACTTTTTTTTTAATTAAGTATAGAAGCTACTGTGAAAGCGGATGCTGTAAGGTTAATAAGAGAATGACAGGTCTATTGTACCGAGTCTAAATAAGTAGCCGTTCATGGAGACAATAGCAAATTTGAGCGTAATCTATGTATTGGAAAACCCAGTATGCAATGCTAGTCATTAATATAATAATTTTTCATCCAATATGGTTGTTAAGCAGTGAGCTGCAATACACATGAAATGAAAGGCAGATGGCCCACAGATAGCCTCTTATATGGCTGATTGTTTGTGTGGAGTATATTATACAGCGTCTTCTGTTGCAATTAAATAGCCCGTACGCTCACAAGCTTTTAAGAGAATTAGAGATGCACCAAGGAATAAAAAAATGCAAAAATAAATAATAATCAAATGATTTACATACAAACATATTGACGTTCTGTTATCTGTGGAAGCCATCTTTACAAAAGTGATAACATGAAGTGGAGCCATATTGATTGTCACTTTTGAATCAGCTTCTCATAATTTGCTGTTGATTTATTGTACTGACAAAATGACCGTTTTAGGCCACATTCACACGTTCAGTATTTCGATCAGAAATTACATCAGTATTTGTAAGGCAAAACCAGGAGTGGAACAATCAGAAGAAAAGTATAATAGAAACATGTCACCACTTCTGTATTTGTCACCCACTCCTGGTTTTGGCTTACCAATATTGATGTAAAATACTGACCAAATACTGAACGTGTGAATGTGGTCTTAACAACAAAAAAGTTAAATTGAAAGTGACAACCAATTTGGCTTCACTTCCCATTGTTACTTGCTAAAGATGACTTTTCCTACTGATTGAAAAAAAATGCCGATATTTTTGTAAATTAAACAGATAACAAGTGAGGTTTAAAGCAAAAAAAAAATCAATTTTATTGAACACAATAAAAAAAGGCTACAAAGCCATAATGTGGCAACAGTTCATTGGTAGCAGTGCTAGCACCTGTAATGCTGTGAAGTAAGAACAATGGGCACCTTACTTAAAAAATGCCATTAATAATTCAATTATTGATTTCATCAGTAATATATAAACCAACCCCATATATACACAACAAGAATAGTCTTACAAACAATAAGGTGCGCTATGCAAGGTGACCATGAAGCATATACCCTGACGCGCGTTTCACTTATTCCCTCTTGCTTCCTCAGGGATTAATCAATGAATTATTTAGAGTTGCTAATGGTAATTTTTATGAGAATCAGAGAGGCTTCATTACCTTGTTGCATGTGTGCCTAGCTCTTATCGCTATACGTGTACTGTACCTAATGGATTTGATATTTAAAATATTTCTGTTTGTAAAAAAAAAGTCATAATTAGCAAAGTTTGACACTAACTCATAGAATCATAGAATCGTAGAGTTGGAAGGGACCTCCTGGGCCATCTGGTCCAACCCCCTGCTCAAAGCAGGATTCGCTAAATCATCCCAGTCAGATGTCTGTCCAGCCTCTGTTTGAAGACTTCCATTGAAGGAGAACTCACCACTTCTCGTGGCAGCCTGTTCCACTCATTGATCACTCTAACTGTCAAAAAGTTTTTTCTAATATCTAATCTGTGTCTCTTCCCATTCAGTTTCATCCCATTGCTTCTAGTCTTTCCTTGTGCAAATGAGAATAAAGTTGATCCTTCTACAATGTGACAGCCCTTTAGATATTTGTAGACAGCTATTAAGTCTCCTCTCAGTCTTCTCTTTTGCAAACTAAACATTCCCAAATCCTGCAACCTTTCCTCATAAGACAGGGTTTGCAGACCGGTCACCATTCTGGTCGCTCTTTTCTGAACTTGCTCCAGTTTGTTGATGTCTTTTTTAAAATGTGGTGCCCAAAACTGGACACAATATTCCAGATGAGGTCTGACCAAAGAGGAGTAGAGGGAAATAATAGACATTTCAGCCTTTTTTTCATTATTTTTGCAAATCAATTTTTAATATAGTTTTATATAAATAAGGAAGAAAGTGTTACGATGAAATATGCCAGGCAACTTTTTATTTCCAAATCCATGTTTATTTCTATGATACTACTTTGAAGTTGTATTACTTTTTAAGGGGGAAGAATAAAAAACAGCAATGCTGCCATCACTTCTTTATGCTATGTATTGTTGCACTGTGTGCTTTTCTGGAGAAATTTGTTTTTACTGAAAAAGTCTGGAAATGGAATAAATGCTCTGGATCAGAGATTCAGAAATGCCTTTGATGGTACTGGGATACTGAACAGGGTTACGTTCACCCTGAATTTGGGTGACCATGCTCGGTGTATGTGCCAGGAAAGTGCCCAGTGCATAAGCTGAATATAGCCATAGGACCCTTTCACCCATTGTAAGCCAAAAGTGTCCTTTTGACCACTAACAGGATGGCACATGCTGGTATATTTTTACTGTATGCGGAAGACATTTTTCATCTTTTCTATACTTACCTGAATTGAGTCAGTTAACTTGATCCACAGTAGTAATCCATAAAATAGGTGCAATGGCCAAGAATATGAGTGAACCGCTCTCCACATCTTTTATTGTTGATCTTTTTGTGCATTTGGACGAGTTATCAGTAACATTACTTGGGAACCACTAATTCCAACTATGTTTTCTTCACACTTGAAAATTGTCTTAAAACACAGGGGTATTTCACACAGAAATATTTTTCACATATCCACTGAATAGGGGGTAGAAGCTAGAAGCAGGTCTGAAAATCTGGGGACAGCCACCTATCGCCAGAGCAGGGGATGCTAGTCTATCAGCCCCAAGACCAGGGCTAGGAGAAATGTGAAAGGACCCTGATGCTCTAGTCAAAGTTTATGGCGCTTACTAAAACAGCTGAGAACACTGGTATACGGTGATTTTGGTGCGAAACATGTCTGAGCAGTGTTATATTAATTTTACGGTGCTGATTAGGACTATGACTTTGGTTCTGCCAGACTGTCTCTAGTTTCTGAAATATTTAAGTCAATTAATTACATTAGATTTTTACCTTCAAGAAGTTGTTTTTATAGCATTGTAGGCCTAGAAATTGAAATGCAAAATAATTATATGGGATATTCATTACTTATGACACTGTTAAAGAGTCAAAAGGCAGACGAAAAGCTATTGCATTTGTTATTCCACACAAGTCACTGTGGGGAATAAATTATTTTCATGAATGAATTATCTAAAAAAATAAAACCAATCCTGCAAAAGTGATGGGATTTTTTAATTCAGCGCCCTCAAAATCCACTCAAAAAGCCTTGGCAACGGAAACAATTTTTTTTGAAGACCTGCATAATGATTCTGGCTATAATACTCATTTAAATTCCAATCTTAATATGTAATAGGTGTAATGATAATAATATTAGCAAATACCTCCAATTAAAAATGTAGTATAGTTCTTCTAATTCGCTTTGTTGTTTGCCCCATGTTCAGGGCATTGCTGTAGCTTAGGTTTCCAATTAGTGTGTTAAGGGCCTGTCACACTAAGCGATATCGCTAGCAATATCGCTATAACTTGTGACGTTATAGCGATATTGCTAGCGATATCGCTGTGTCTGATACTTACCTCCGACCCCCGCTCCCCAGCTGGTTATCGCTGATCGCGCAAGAACGTCCTGGGCTGTTTCTCGTCGTCAGCTTCCTGCGGCGCTTCCTGTGGAGAGATGAGCGACGAGCATGGAGCCGGGCGGGAGGACGCAGGATCGCCTAGTGTGACAGGTAAGTAGCGACCCCCTGCCCAGCGATGTCGCTGGTGAGATCTGCCTGTGTGGCAGCTCACTAGCGACCACTTAGCGATGTACCAGCGATCCTGACCGCGTCATATCGCTGGTCAGGATCGCTGGTACATCGCTCAGTGTGACAGTACCTTTAGCTGTTAGTGGCTGAATATCTAAGCTACTGATATGCCCTGCACATGGGGTAAGCAACTTAGTAAATCAGAAGAACTGTACTGCATTTCTAATTGGAAATGTTTGCCAATATTATTATTATTACATCTATTGCATTTTGGGATAGGATCTTGGAAAAGGGAATTTTTCTTTAAGTCTGCTGTAAATTGTACTAAGTTGGACTGTAAGCTCCCCTTGATGTTGCCAATATTTTTCTGGCTTATTCATATGCCTTTATCTCCTTTTTTATGTAAAGCATTTTATAGTATCTAGGGAAAAACATAAATCCAGAATTTATAATCTGAACTGTTTTCTGTGGTTTTTAGTGTATAAAAAAGCATTGTACTAGCAAGTCATCTAATCTTGCCTGCTCAGAATGTATCTAGGTCATCATTTGATTCTTTTCTGGCTAAATTTTAGATTGAATAGTTTTTCTAGCCAAAATATGTATTAGCTACTGTGCACACCTGCGTTCTCCCAGTAGGATGCTTGATGCTTGCTGAAAGAGAATTTGGGCGATGGAGCTTTATAATCTAGAATGCTGTGCACATTCTCATCCTGGATAATTGCATTTGAGTCAAGTTTAATTTTTGATATCCCTTAAATATTTTTGGAGGAAAGTTGCTATTTATTTGAGTGCATGTGCAAGCTAAAGTCACTTTATTGTGTTAGCGACTAATATTTTCTTCTATTCTTACACATTTTCACTCCATAAAACCATCTGAACTGATCAATTCCATAGTTCAGTGAAATGACAAATGGACAATTGTGACATTCCCTTGGATGGCCGAATAAAACATGATACTTGATCAAACACATATCAGCAGGCTCGAGTACAGCCTGTTTCTGTGGATGGAAAGTTATTGCATACATTTTGCAATAGAATCTAGCCCATATTTCACTTACTGCCCAGTAATGGTTTTTCTTGTAGTTTCTCTCTTACCTACTCTTTGAGCAGAGTGGACATATGATACAAAGTATCGCTCTCACTCTGAAGGGCAGAGGAAGAGAATCTATAAGGCCACATGCTCACAGAGGGTTTGGTGAGTTTTTACATCAGTATTTGGTTAGTATTTTACTTCAGTATTTGTAAGTCATAATCAGGAGTGGAACAATCAGAGGAAAAGTATAATAGAAACACGTCCCCACTTCTGTATCTATCACCTACTCCTGGTTTTGGCTTACAAATGCTGATGTAAAATATTGATCAAATACTAAATGTGTGAACGTGGGCTTAATTAGTTTTTAATGTACAGCAAGTTTTTGTTTGTTAGTTTTTTTTATTTACTGAAACATGTAGTAGAATATTATTAACCATGACCATTATCCCCCTATCATTTGTAGAAAGTGAGCAGGAAAGTGGAAAGACCTGAGCAATGTTCCTTTTCAGCAGGATGATCTCAAACGCATCAGATAAATACTGCTTAAAAGATTTCAGCCATTAAAAGGCCAGATACACAGAACCACACATTGTCCTGGTGAATCCATTTTAAAACAAGGAACTGCAATAAAAAATCAAATAACTAAACTACGCCACTAATCTGTGTAATGGGGTATTTGGAAGACCTTCAAATAATTGAACTTTGTAAAGTAGCAATAGCACGTATGCTGTAATTCGAAAGTAAACTAATATCACAACATTGGTTGGATACTGTCACGCTCACGCCTTGGCTGAATGGCGCGAGCCGGGGGGTTGTGGCCCCACTGTGCCACAAACCAGACTACCCTGGAAGTGGCGTAACTACAGCAGCTACCTTGGTCTTCACTGGAGCCTCTGATGGTGAGGTCAGGCTTGTGCAGCAGGTAGCTGCCGGGTGCCACTCCAGGGTGGTGTCTGGCTGTGGCTGCTGATCCCACTCGGGAACAGGACACCTGGACAGGTGCGAGTGACAAGCAGGCTAGACAGGCAGACAGGTAGACACGACAGGCACGGCTGAGACACAGGACAGGCGGGCACGGCTTGGAGACACAGGACAGGCGGGCACGGCTTGGAGACACAGGACAGGCGGGCACGGCTTGGAGACACAGGACAGGCGGGCACGGCTTGGAGACACAGGACAGGCGGGCACGGCTTGGAGACACAGGACAGGCGGGCACGGCTTGGAGACACAGGACAGGTGGGCACGGCTTGGAGACACAGGACAGGCGGGCACCTGTTCACACAGCAGGTGTAGGCAGGAGGGAGTGGTGTATGCGGGAACAGGATCTGGACCTGTTCACACAGGAGGTGCAGGTATGGATATAGGCAGGAAGGAGTGGAATATGAAGGAACAGGTTTGGACCTGTTCACACAGGAGGTGCAGATAGGCAGAGCCGCAGGAGTGCGGAGCAGGCAGAGCGGCTAGGGAGCCGTGCAGACAGAGCGGCTAGAGTGCAGATGCACAGATAAAGCTGCGAGGGTGCAGATGCACAGATAAAGCTGCGAGGGTGCAGATGCACAGATAAAGCTGCGAGGACACAAGGAAAGACACGGCAGAGAAGGAACCACAAACAAGGAGACTGACAGACAGACAGAGGTAAGACTGAGTTCAGACAGAGACACAGGGACAAAGACACAAGGACCATGATATTCTGCCTCCTGGCAGGCGGACAAGGTACAAAGCGAGACAAAGAGTATTCCTACAGAGAAGGAGATACACAGAACAGGGCCTGGCTTCCTCAGCAGCAAGATACTAACTGAGTATAGACATTGCACAGGCAAAGGTCAGTGGGTGTGGCGAAACTAAATAGTCAAGGGCTCTAGGTGATTGGTAAGGGACAGATTACACAGGTGCACCCTGACTGCATAAGAACCAGAGAGTTCAGGCGCCGCCCCCCTATACACACAGTCTGGAAACATGGAGAGCAGAGGCACAGAGCTGGCAACAGACAGAATTCACAGCATGGCTTGAAGCAGAAAGTAAGTTGGTGTGCGGGGGATGGGAGGCCATGCAGTGATGCCAGCAGGGTTGTTACAGATACTAAGAGCTCAACAAAAAATGAAGATAACACAATAAACAGTTTTTTTATTACGGAAAAGGGGGTATACAAGAAAAGAGAGACTATCAATACATTTGAACAAATTTGGGCTCCGTGGATTTGATGAGTCAGGGCTAGTGTCTAGGGAACTGGTGAGATATAGATTGGGATTGATTTAATATGAAGGATTCTTAGGTATCGGTACTATGCATATTTAAGATGTTATAAGTTTGTATATATTGCAATAACACCCAAACAAAGATATTTCTTTGTTCAGCTTTATCAGTACGGTGATGATTGTTTGTGTTTTTCTTTATCCATTTTTTCTTTCCCTTTTTGCCCTTTCCCCTCTCTTTCCTTCCATCCCTTTGCCCTCCTTTAACATTTTTTATTATTCTGTACAGTTTTAATAATGCATTATTTTTGTTTAAAAACTGTGTTTAAAAATTGCAATTAAAAAAAATTCTTAAAAAAAAATCAAGAAACTGGGGAAAAATAAAAATAAACCAATAAATCATTTCAGGTACACTGTACCCCAAATTGTCCTGATCAATAAGTTTTCAAACAGTTGCTTAAAAAGCAAAAGTGATAAACGTGATTAATTTCAGATTTTAATAACTTATATGCAAGCAAATATCTAAAAGAGCACATTTTACAGGACTGGTACCCTAATATAGAAGACCACCAACACAGCATACAATTCAGTACCAAGACATATTATCTCCCTTATCACCTAAAAATTAGGTAAATGCATAGGATGTGGTTACCTTTACCATGTAATCAGTAACTCCTCTGCCCATTACAGGGGTTGTTCAATATCAGGACAACCCCTTCTTGATCTAAATGTTTGGCCCCCATAAAATAATAAAGCGTATATTCCCCTCCCGTGCAGGCATTGTTCACGCTGTGTCGAGTTGCTCTCTCCGGGGCTCTCTTGTGGTGGTGTGACACATTATGCAAGCGCCCAATAAGCGCTTGTGTCACTGTCCCCGCCTTCAGACAAATCGATCATGAAGAGGAAGTCCTGGCTGCAGCTGATCTCGGACTTCCTCTTCATGTTCAATTCGCCCGAAGGTGGGGACAATGACACCAGCGCTGATTGACACGTGTCACAACACCGCACAAGAGCCCTGGGGAGAGCGACTTGCCTACACTGCGGGAACAGCACCGGAACAGGAAGTGTGTATAAGTTTTATTATTTTATCGGGGCCAAGCAAGGAGTATGACAAGAAGTTGTCTAAGTAGTGGACAACTTCTTTAAGCGCTCTGCACAACCATGCAGAACAGATGAGATGGCAAATGGTCTCTCTCCTGCTCCAGTTCCATAGGCAGCACATAGCTGCTCTTCTAAGGACAGTGATCCTGTCACAAGTTGGCTACTCAGCAAATATAAGCAGTGTTAGATTATGGTAGACAAATGGGGCATTGTGGCTGAGCTGTCAGTGTGCTGCTTACCACTGACAGTGGTGTGAGAGCATGTTTTTACTGTGGGAAGACTGGTCATTTAATCGGTGTCTGCCCAGCTCGCACCAAAATACCAGTACCAGCTAAGAAGCTGTGTCCCCCTGGTCATGTGGAAGGAGGTGACCAGGGAGTGTATATTTCCTCCATTTTTTCCCCTCAGTGTACATTGTCTGCTGAAGTGGTGATTGGCGGGGTAGCTGAGGGTATACCGGTGCTTGTGGAGAGTGGAGCAGGTGTCAATCTGGTGGATGCTCACTTTGTCCAGACCCATGGCCTGAAGTGTAGGTCGCTAGCAAAACCTCTTAAGCGTCCAGGCCATTGACTCTGTCCCACTCAGCCGGGGGAGGGTGACCCAAGTCGTAGATGTTATACACCTGCATATAGGGATATATCATGAAGAGTCCCTGTCGTGCAATGTCTTGGGGGATTGCCAACACCCATCGTTTTAGGCCTCCCTTGGTTGAAAAACACAACCCAGTCATAGATTGGCGGTCCAGAGAAGTAGTCAGCTGGGTTCAGTCATGTGAGGGCTGCAGTCCGGAGGCTGCTGTCTCTGCTGTCTTTCTACAATTGTCCGCCTTCTTCTCCAGTGGAAGCAACAGAGGTGCTGCCAGGGAGCAGGGGCAAGTCTCAACCCTCACCACAAGCTAACCCTGAGTGTCGGAGTCCTCTTAGGAGTAGGGGTCAGGGGAGGGTGGTGGTTCTTTCTGAGCATTGTGGGGGTGTGAGTGTGATGACACAGGGGTACGCCTCTGTTGTTGGTTCTGTAAAGAGTTCACCTTCTTGTGGCAAATGTTTGCATGGCAATAAACATTCAGGTCCAGACCTGTGTGTGAATGAATACGTATGGGTGTCCACCCAAAACACCCGGCGGAAGTATGTCACTGGGGCCTGGAGTTCTAGGTTAATCGGGCTATATCGGGTGTTGGCCATTCTCAGTCCGGGGACTTACCAGCTGAAGTTACCCCCAGTATTGCCCATACACAGCTCTTTCCACAGGTCGGCGCTCTGGAGATTTGTGGTGCCTCCAGAGCATACATTGTGGTCACTTTCATCAGTCCACATTTGCCATAAACCTGAGGGTCAGGTGACTGCTGAGCTGAACCCTGGTGGATCGAGGTAGTTTTCTGGTGAGGTCCAGGGTTGAGGGTCCAGAGGCCCCTCATTGAAATGAGGGTACCGTACTATCACGATCCGCTATTGGTTCTGTGGCAAATTAAAATTTTTATTTCTTTCAGGCCATCAGGGGTTAATGTCAGTTTTTTCCCCCGCTGGCCTGCTGGTGTAATTGCATTGCTGCTGGGTTTGCTGATGTGGATGGTGACCACTCCCACTATCCTTTAAAAGGTCACCTGATGCATCAGCTGACTGTCGATGTTAGTTCATTCTACTGCGACCAAGCTGCAGGAAGGTGTTCTCTGGGTGCTGGTGTGCTTTGCTGAGTTTGCTTGTCTGGTGCCTTACTCAGCTTTTCTCTGCTGCAAAGCATCACACAGCAAAGTTGTATTTTTGTTACCTTGTCCCTTTGGTGTCTGTCACGTCCCCCCTGTGTGTGTTATCTTCAGAGGTGAGGCTGGTGCGCCTTGCCAGCCAGGGCCGATCTAGGTGCCAATTAGGGGCGAGGTATCCTGATGTCGGCAGGGGGAAGGACCTACATAGGGTGTTAAGTCAGAACAGGGAGAGGTTCAGGTTGGAGCTCAGGAGGTGACCATCCCTGATTCCCTATTGTCAGGGCCTCCCTCTCCCCTTTTCCATCGGCGTCGTGTTGTTGACCTGTTTGGTGACTGACCAATCGTGGGGTCGTGTCACACCGCTTCGGTCACATCGTGACATTAGCCTTCTTTCCTTTCCTTTGCCTCCTGAACTCAGTGGGGGGATTTTCTGAAGAAAAAAAAAAAAAGCAAAAAACTAACTGCCAGCAAAATGATGTATCCTATGTATGTTTATAGAGTGAGGCTAAGGAAGGAGGATTTTCAGGAAGAGACAAATATAGAGGTGTTGCTGCTTTCTTTGGTACACGTTCGGTCGCCCTGTAGAGGCATACGTCTGAACACCCCTGCAAAACAGGATTCAGATCTATGCACCGACTGGGCCATAGACTACTATGTCTCAGTGTCCTCCTCCAGTAGGCTTACATGTTCGAAAATGATGCATGGCTAAGCGCACATTCTCTCTGTTGAAACCATTATAGTCTATGGCCCTGTTGGCGCACATGTCTGAATCACGTTTTGCTAGGTGGTTCGGACATATCTCCCTTGAGGGCCACCGAGTGTGTACTAAATGCAATGTGGAAACACCCTAATACTGCAGTTGGTGATATATAAAAGAAATATATATATATATATATATATATATTATTTTATTTATAGTAATGCACTTGCTTTTCTACGTATTTATTTTCATTAGGGTATATGCACACATTATTTTATTTTTTGGTTTTGCGAGTTGGGGATATATTCAGAATCTGGTGCAGACATTTGTGCAAACCAATATGCCTGATAAAACGATGTGAGGAACCTAGGGGTCACAGGAGCACCACACACCCTTTATTGGGACTCCGCCCAAAATCAAACGTTGATGGTCTATTTTTAAAATGAAAGTCACGAAAAACCACTTTTAATATATAGAGTAGTATAACATTTTGTGTGTTTTATGTATTGAACTTAACGGGAACCTGACATCAGAAAATTGCCTATTAAGCTAATCCCAGGCTCCTTCAGTCAATAACATAGTAACATAGTAACATAGTTATTAAGGTTGAAGGGAGACTTTAAGTCCATCTAGTTCAACCCATATCCTATCCTAACTTGCCCTAACATGTTGATCCAGAGGAAGGCAAAAAAAACCCATGTGGCAACAAGTAAGCTTCACATTGGGGAAAAAAATTCCTTCCCGACTCCACATACGGCAATCAGACTTGCTCCCTGGATCAACGCAATATTAAGGAAACAAGTGTATATACCCTGTAATATTATACTTTTCAAGAAAGGCATCCAGTCCATTCTTAAATTTTAGTAGGGAATCACTCATTACAACATCATATGGCAGAGAGTTCCATAGTCTCACTGCTCTTACAGTAAAGAATCCGCGTCTGTGAGTATGCTTAAGCCTTCTTTCCTCCAGACGTAGAGGATGCCCCCTTGTCCCCGTCACAGGTCTAAGAGTAAAAAGATCATTAGAAAGCTCTTGGTATTGTCCCCGCATATATTTATACATTGTAATAAGATCACCCCTAAGCCTTCGATTCTCCAAACTAAATAACCCCAAATGTAATAACCTGTCTTGGTATTGCAGACCCCCTAGTTCCCTAATAACCTTGGTCGCTCTTCTCTGCACCCGCTCCAGTTCAGCTATGTCTTTCTTATACACCGGAGACCAGAACTGTACACAGTATTCTAAGTGTGGTCGCACTAGTGACTTATATAGAGGTAAAATTATGTTCTCCTCATGAGCATCTATGCCTCTTTTAATGCATCCCATTATTTTATTTGCCTTTGCAGCAGCTGCCTGACACTGGCCGCTAAATGTGAGTTTGTCGTCCACCCATACATCCAGGTCTTTTTCAGTGACTGTTTTGCCCAGTGTTTTACAATTAAGCACATAATTATACATCTTGTTCGTTCTACCCAAGTGCATGACTTTACATTTATCCCTATTAAAGCTCATTTGCCATTTATCAGCCCAAGCTTCTAGTTTACATAAATCCTCCTGTAATATAAAATTGTCCTCCTCTGTATTGATTACCCTGCAGAGTTTAGTGTCATCTGCAAATATTGAAATTCTACTCTCTATGCCCCCTACAAGGTCATTAATAAATATGTTAAAAAGAAGCGGGCCCAAAACTGACCCCTGTGGTACCCCACTGCTAACCGTTACCCAGTCTGAGTGTGCTCCATTAATAACCACCCTTTGTTTCCTATCCCTGAGCCAGCTCTTAACCCACCTACACATATTTTCCCCTATCCCCATTGTTCTCATTTTATGTATCAACCTTTTGTGTGGCACCGTATCAAAAGCTTTTGAAAAGTCCATGTACACCACATCCACTGCATTCCCTTGGTCCAGTCCGGAACTTACCTCTTCATAAAAGCTTATCAGATTAGTCTGACAGGAACGGTCCCTTGTAAACCCATGTTGATATTGGGTCATGAGGTTATTCTTCTCCAGATACTCCAGTATAGTATCTTTTAGAAAACCCTCCAGGATTTTACCCACAGTTGAGGTTAAACTTACTGGCCTATAATTTCCAAGTTCAGTTTTTGTCCCCTTTTTGAATATTGGCACCACATTTGCTATACGCCAGTCCTGTGGTACAGACCCTGTTATTATGGAATCTTTAAAGATTAAAAATAATGGTCTATCTATGACTGTGCTTAATTCCTGCAGTACTCGGGGGTGTATCCCATCCGGGCCTGGGGATTTGTCAATTTTAGTGATTTTTAGACGCCGCCGTACTTCCTGCTAGGTTAAGCAGGTGACATTTAACAGAATTTTTTATCCCTGATCATGTTATCCGTCATGGGATTTTCTTGTGTAAACACTGTTGAAAAAAAGTCATTTAGCATATTGGCTTTTTCCTCATCCTCATCCACCATTTCACCCAGACTATTTTTAAGGGGGCCAACACTATCATTTTTTAGTTTCTTACTATTTATGTAGTTAAAGAATATTTTGGGATTATTTTTACTTTCTCTGGCAATGAGTCTCTCTGTCTCAATCTTTGCTGTCTTGATTTGCTTTTTACAGAATTTATTTAATCTTCTGTATTTAGTTAATGCCTCATCACTACCTATTTGCTTTAATTCGCTAAATGCTTTATTTTTGTCCCTTATTGCGCCCCTTACAGCTCTATTTAGCCATAGTGGTTTCCTCCTATTTCTCGCATGTTTATTCCCATGCGGTATATATTGTGCACAGGTCCTATTCAGGATGCTAATAAACGTCTCCCATTTTCTTTGTGTATTTTTATGTCTCAGGATATCGTCCCAGTTAATTCCACCAAGATCATCTCTCATCCGTTGGAAATTTGCTTTCCTGAAGTTTAGTGTCCTTGTAACCCCTCTACTACACTTCTTATTAAAGGATACATGAAAACTTATTAATTTGTGATCACTGTTACCCAAGTGACCCCCAACCCTTACATTTGATATGCGGTCTGGCCTGTTGGTTAATATTAGGTCTAGCAGTGCCCCCCCTCTTGTTGGGTCCTGAACCAGT
This sequence comes from Dendrobates tinctorius, assembly GCF_039654945.1. NCBI lineage: Eukaryota > Metazoa > Chordata > Amphibia > Anura > Dendrobatidae > Dendrobates > Dendrobates tinctorius. The sequence goes on from NW_027361694.1 coordinate 10,533,424, forward strand.
TGTGAAAGGTAATTGTCTCTCATAGTAGTCAAAAACCTATTACCTTTGCTGGAACTGCAGGTTTCTGTTCCCCAATGTATTTCAGGGTAGTTGAAGTCCCCCATAATAATGACTTCTCCTTGAGTCGCAGCTTCATCTATTTGCTTTATGAGGATATTCTCTGTTGCTTCCATTATTTTTGGAGACTTATAACAAACCCCTATCAGTAATTTATTATTTTTCCCCCCTCCCACATGATAATTAAACTAATATTTTTAGCTATACTATATGTGGTTTTGCTATAATTATCAAGTAAACACTGACCCTCAAGAATAGAAAACCTCTATCTTGAGTCATTGGGGTGGTAATAATAATAATAATCTTTATTTATATAGCGCCAACATATTCTGCAGCGCTTTACAGTTTAACAGCTTTAAACACCACAGTCATAAGTAACAACGTTAACAATGCAATAATTAAAGCAAAATAAGACGACCTTGCTCATGAGAGCTATCTACAATGAGGTGGGGGAGATACAAAGTACAGGTGTGTATTTACAATGATGGTCCAGCCATCTTGAGGGAGTGAGGGATAGATATAGTGAATGGGCTATACACACACACTTACACATAGAATGACTTTGATTAGGGAATGTTATAGGCCGCTCTGAACAAATGTGTTTTGAGGGAGCGCCTAAAATTGTGCAAGTTGTGGATGGTCCTAATTTCTTGGTGTAGAGCATTCCAGAGGATTGGCGCAGTGCGGGAGAAGTCTATGAGTCGGGAATGGGAGGTACGGAATAGTGCAGAGGTTAGTCGAAAGTCTTTTGCAGAGCGCAGCGATCGGCTAGGCCAATAGACAGAAATGAGGGAGGAGATGTAAGGGGATACCGCACTGTGGAGAGCTTTGTGGGTGAGAATGAGTGCTTTGAATTGGATCCTGTAGTGAATGGGCAGCCAGTGTAACGACTGGCGAAGAGCAGACATGTCTGAGTACCGATTAGCCAGATAGATGACCCTGGCTGCTGCATTAAGGATGGACTGGAGAAGGGAAAGTCAAGTGAGGGGAGGCCAATTAATATAGCATTACAGTAGTCCAGGCGGGAGTGGATCAAGGCGACAGTGAGGGTTTTCGTTGTTTCCATGGTGAGAATAGGGTGGATTCTAGAGATGTTCTTTAGGTGTAAGCAGCAAGAGCAAGCAAGAGATTATATATGCGAGTTGAAGGAGAGATTGGTGTCAAACACAGCACCCAGACAGCGCGCCTGCTGCCAGAGTGTTATTATGGTGCCAGGTAAATGAAAGATTTGGGGAGGTTAGTAGATGGCAGGAGCAGAAGAAGTTCAGTTTTGGAGAGGTTGATTTTCAGAGAGAGCAGACATGATGTTGGAGACTGCAGACAGAGTCATTGGCATTCTGTAGTACATCAGGGGTTATGTCAGGGGATTACGTGCATAGTTGTGTGTCATCAGCATAAAGATGGTACTGAAAACCAAATCTGCTGATAGTCTGTCCAATTGGGGCCGTGTAGAGAGAGAAGAGAAGGGGGCCAAGGACTGAGCCCTGAGGTACCCCAACAGTGCGAGGAAGAGGAGATGAAGTGGAGCCAGCAAACAAAACACTGAAGGAGCGGTCAGAAAGATAGGAAGAGAACAAGGAGAGTGCAATGTCCTTAATGCCTAGTGACTGGAGCCTAAAGATTAGGAGACTGTGGTCAACAGTGTCGAAAGCTTCAGAAAGGTCAAGAAGAATGAGCAGAGAGTGGTCACCATTACATTTTGCAGTCAGAAGGTCATTAGTCACTTTTAGTGCAGTTTCTGTCGAATGTAGAGGGCGGAACCCAGACTGTGAAGGGTCATTAGAATATATTGCAGCAGGTGAGGCAGCAAGCAGAAATGTGGAGTTGTACCACAACTTTAATTTTTAGGCTATGTGTGCACTTTGCAGATTTGCTTGTAGAAATTTCTGCGCGGTTCCTCTCTCTCTTGGCAGAAAACACAGTTAATTCCGTGCGAATTTGTAAGCTTGCAGGCTGCTGGGCTGGCTGCGCTCTTACTAATATCTCTGGTATACCTTTCAAAATACCATCAAAGCTACTGTCATTCATAATATCTCTGATCTGCGGGGCAATAAAAATACCTTCTTTAATCTTTGCATCACTTATTCTTGGAAATTTCTGTCGCAAGTAAAAAAAGGCTTTCAATTCTTTGTTCATTGCTTTGACAAAATTCTTCATAAGCCCAAGTTTAATATGCAAAGGAGGGAGAAATATCTTTGCTGGATCAACGAGAGGATTATGTTTAACATTCTTCTGTCCAGCAACCAGGTTTTCGCGGAGTGGCCAGTCCTTTCTGAAATAGTGCATTTCTCGTGCACGACTGTCCCACTCACAAATAAAACAACAATACTTGGTATGTCCAAGCTGCAGTCCAAGAAGAAGTGCAACAACTTATAAATCACCACATATGTTCCAGTTATAATTTCTATAATTAATGTGGGTCAACAGTAACTTCATATTCTCATATGTTTCTTTCATGTGTACAGCATGTCCAATTGGTATAGAAGGATAGAAATTTCCGTTGTGTAGTAAAACAGCCTTCAGATTTAAAACTGAAGAGTCAATGAAAAGTCACCATTCCTTCAGGTCATGTGCACATCCAACAGCACCAAACAACCCCAAGACGTCGTTGCAAAAGGTTAAACTGTCGACATGGTTGAAAAATTGATTAAGGTCTTATTGACGACTGCGAAAAACCGAAACTCTTGTTCCTGATAATAAGAGATTCTGTTTTTGTAGCCTTGATCCCAATAATTCTGCCTGCCTCTTTGACAATTTCAAATCTCTGACCAAGTCACTCAGATCAGCTTGACTGAACAGATGTGGAGAAGGCTCAAAGTCTGGGTCTGCAGCAGTTTCATTTTCATTTTCCACTGACATTGTTAGTTCATCTTCGTCGTCCTCCATTGTCCATACTTTGAGCAGCTTTGGAACACGAAGACTTTCATTGTGTGGCACTGGTCTTATGGATGAAGGAAGATTAGGATATTCTATTGATTTCTTCTTCTTTGCTGAATATCCTCTTACAGGTGTAAAGCAGAAGTAGCAACCTGTTACATGAGCTCCCTGCTCTCTCCATATCATTAGGACAGCGAATGGCATTGAATGTCGTGATCCATTCAGCCATGCTTTAAGTATGTCAGTATTGTCTTTTGATTCCTCCCCTGCCCAGGAGATGTGGTATGCTCTGTACACGGTCAGCCAAATGATTCACTGCGCCTGCGTGAAATTCACATAATATGTGCTTGCGAATTCATAGTTATGTTTTTTCAGTGGAAAATTCAGAATATACTGTTTCAGAAAAAGTTCATATGAGATTTTTAGAATTATAACAGAATATTATAATGTTTCAAATCATTTCTCTTACGTGATAGAAAAAATCTGAAGGCATTTCTGAAATCAGCATGAAAAAATCTATTAGGAACACTCAAAATTGTCAGAGGGACAAAACCTTGGTGACACAGTGTAATTATAACAAAACCACTACACATAAAGTTTTAGCTAGAGATGGGTGAACCCGAATAGTAAAGTTCGGCGTCCGTACCAAGCACTTACCGTTCGGCATTGACACCGAACACGGACTTCGCTCAGGAAGTCCGTGTTAATGTTTGGGTTCGGCTGCCTGAACACCGCGTGTTTGTCACGCTGTCATGTGCATGAGAGTGCGGCAAACACCCCTTCTGATCGGCGGTGAAATCATCCCGACGGTCAGACAGCCTGCACTTTAAATAAATACTGCGCTTTAAATAAATAATAATAATTTAAAAAATGGCGTGGGTTCCCTTGTATTTTTGATAACCAGGCAGGCAAAACTCACAGCTGGGGCTGCAACCCTCAGGTGTCAGCAAGGATGGTTATTAAAAATACAGGGGTCTCCACGTCGAATTTTTTAATTATTCAAATAAATAATTTTAAAAAACTATGTGGTCCTCCCATTTTTGACAACCACCATTGCTAAAGCAGACAGCTGGGGGCTGGTATTCTGAGGTTGGTAAGGGGCCATGGATATTGGACCCCCAGCTTCCCAAAAAAGGCACATCTATTAGATGCACCAGTTCTGGCTCTTTGCCCGGCTCTTCCCAATTGCCCTGTAGTGATGGTAAGTGGGCTTCATATTTGTGAGGATGATGTCATCTTTTTATTGTCCAGTGACATCAAGCCCACGGATTACTAATGGAGAGGCTTCTATAAGAAACCTATCCATTACTAATCTTCTAGTTATATAGTAAATAAAGACACAGCAAGTATAAAGTTCTTTTGAAATAAAGTTTTTCTCACACTGCTAGCGGAGATCTCACTGAGGTCATCGCAGTTCAGCCCGGCTGGGATTGCAGCCTCAGTGACCGGAGGTAACCTCGATGATGTCACCGACGGTCACTGAGGCTGCGCTCGCAGCAGTTCAGTCACCAGTGGTTCTCAGCATGGAGAGTCGCATCTTGGCAATAAACAGGTTGAAAACTGTTTATCCCCCAGACATGGATAACGGTGTGGGACAGAACGATGGATAGGTGATGGATATTGTTTTTTTGTTTCTTTTATTTTTTTTATTTTCACTTTATTGCAGGAGATGAGGGATTCAGTGTAATTAGGTGTTAGGTGAGTATAACTGTGTTTGTGATTTTTAAATAAACAAGTAAAAGTGTGTTTTATTTCAAATAAAATACTTTATTCTGGCTGTGTGTTTATTTACCATACAACTATGGAATTAGTAATGGAGAGGTGGCTTATAGACACCTCTCCATTACTAATCTGTGGGCGTGATGTCACTGGACAATACAAATGTGACATCAACCCCACAAATATTAACCCAACTTGCCACCGCTTCAGGGCAAATGGGAAGAGCCGGGCAAAGTGCCAGAATTGGCATATCTAAAAGATGTGCCTTTTCTGAGTGGCTGTGGGCTGCTATTTTTAGACTGGGGCGTGACCAATATCCATGGCCCCTTACCAGCCTGAGAGTACCAGCCCCAGCTGTCTGATTTAGCAAGGCTGATTGTCAAAAATGGGGGGACCCCATGCCGTTTTTTAAAATTATTTATTTAAAAAAATGGCATGGCTTCCCCTGTTTTTGGATAGCCAGGCAAAACTCACAGCTGGGGGCTGCAACCCTCAGGTGTCAGCAAGGATAGTTATCAAAACGGTTTTAAGTTGCCCTCTCCTCAGTTTGAAATATAATTGAGAAATGGCAGTTAACACGAACAGTGGAGGTCAAGATAAGGTCTGGAAGACCATGCAAAATTTCAGTGAGAGCTGCTCATAGGATTGCTAGGCAGGCAAATCATTACCCCTGCACGACTGCAAAAGACTTGCAGAAAGATTTAGCAGACTCTGGAGTTGTGGTACATTGTTTTACTGTTCAGAGACACTTTCACAAATATGGCCTTCATGGAAGAGTCATCAGAATAAAACCTCTCCTGCATCATCATCATAAAATTCAGTGTCAGGAATATGCAAAATAACATCTAAACAAGCCTGATGCATTTTGAAAACAAGTCCTGTGGACCAATGAGGTTAAAGTGGAACTGTTTGGCCACAATGATCAAAAGTATGTGTGAAGGAAAAAAGGGCACAGAATTTTGGGAAAAGAACATCTCACCAACCATGGGTGGATCAATCATGCTTTGGGTTTGTGTTGCAGCCAATAGCACGGGAAACATTTCACAAGTAGAGGGAAGATTGGATTAAATAAAATTTCAACAAATTCTTGATGTAAACATAACACCATCTGTAAAAAAGCTGAAGTTGGATGACTTCTAGAAATCCACAATAGACTACCTCAAAAGGCACAAGCTGAAGGCTTTACAATGGCCCTCACAGTCCTCTGATCTGAACATCATTGAAAATTTGTAGCTAGACCTGAAAATATCAGTGCATGTAAGACGACCCAGGAATCTCACAGAATTGGAAGAATTTTACAAGGAAGAAATGATGAAAATCCCTGAAACAAGAATTGATAGACTCTTCACTTGCTACAAAAAGCGTTTACAAGCGGTGATACTTTCAAAAGGGGGTGCTACTAGGTACTAACCATGCAGGGTGCCCAAACTTTTCATCAGTCCATTTTCCTTTTTGTAATTTTTAAAATGCCTAAAATACAAAGGAAATGTGTCATCTTTAACTTTAGGCCCCTTAGAGATCATTTGATCTTCAACTTGCCTAACTGTTCAAAATAAGTCATTTTGACCAGGGGTGCCCAAACTTTTCCACTGTAGTGATTTATGTATGAAAGTCATTACTAGTATTAAATTCCAACATGTAAAAGACCTTTTGGTCTTTAAGGGTATGTGCACATGATGCCTTTTTCAGACAGATTCCTTATAAATGTAAAAAATAGCTATGAACAGCAATGTGAAAATGACTTGCTGTTCATATGTTGTCATTTTCAACTAATTTTAACCACTTCAGGCTTCGAAAGAGGTTAAATTCAGTGACCTGAGCACTCTTCAGACAAGTTCTGCTTGTAAGCCACCATTATTTTGTATGTAAACATTTTTTAAAGAGTGCAGCTAAAAAAGAATACAAAACTGAAGCTTCGGGAAAAACACTGAGTGTTTTCCTGAAGCATTTTCAAAAATATGTAAGTCTAGAAGACACTGTGTAATTATAACCTTAAAGGGAACATGTTGGGTCCGATAAAACTATGAACCTCTAGATATGGGTTTAATCTGCAGGTTAATAGCGGTATGAAGAATCCCAAACTAGCCACAAATTAACTTTATCTCTCCTGGAAGCTCCCGGCTTTCTGTCACAGAGGCATGTCCGGGGCAGTTACAGTTTCTGTTCACAGCACTGAGAGTGACGTCTGGAACCACGTCCTGGCACTGTTGTACTGTAGAGCGAGCTGTCAGTCAATGCCTCGGCGTTGCTACATCTACAGCTCTCAGTTCTGTGAGCAGTGACTCTAATTGCTTCAGTCACGCCTGCATGACGGTAAGACAACAGCTACTGAGAGAAATTAAGTTTATTTTCTCCAAGGTGCCACACTTTCACTACTGCAGCCAGGCTCATTGCATAGCGCTATTGACTTGCAGATCAACTCTATATCTCAGATTAATAGTGTTATCAAACTTGACCGGTTCCCTTTTGGCTGTGCTGCCCATGAGGATTTTTTGTTGAGTACTTGATGCGGCATATTTTCACTGTGCAAAAAACGCAACATCTTACAATTTCAGCAAAGTGGATGAGATTTCTAGAACCCTTATGTCTGCTGTGCTTTTTTTACCCAGTGTAAACTAGAAGTTTTCAGTTAATGATATGCCAGTGCTCCGGGGCGGGACTGGTGAGTCTTATCTCTCTGCTCTAGACCAGAGAAACCAAGGAAAGACCTACCCACGGGCCGCCCCAAACACAAATATGTTCCTCATCATAGAGACCGAGAGACAGACTGTTTGTGCTTCGGGGCGGTCTGTGGGCAGGTCTTTCCTTGGTTTCTCTGGTCTAGAACACCAAGATAAGACTCTGCCTACAGTCCCGCCCAGGAGCACTGTCATATCATTAGCTGAAAACTTCTAACACTAATTACACAAGAACCACAAAATGGATTTCTTCACTCCAGGTATCATTTTAATCACTGTAACAGCAGCAACCTGACATGCCTGTGGTTTACTTGGCAAAATCCTGCAAACATGTTCACTTTAAGTGGATCAAAATTTCTGAGACTTTTACAATCTTCTGTTGCGGTTTTTCCTACAGTTAATTTGCTAGGATAAACTCTCAAATCCTGTAAATTGCATGATATGTATTTCTAAAGACCCTATCTGTAAGATATCACAATGTGAATGTGTTGATTTCTTTCTCCGATATTGATCCCCCCCGTTGTAAAGGTGAATGTATATATTATGCGTTTTTGGTTTCTGCTTACAATTGTCCTGCCTCTGGCAGTGAAGATGTTAATATCTTCAGGATGATTTTTGTTTCTCACTTTTCATACATTCAGTTTAGTGACAGCTATGGACTTCTGCCAGCTCAGATTTCGTGATTAGCTCGAATTTCGTGATTGTCCTTGACCACTAGTTGCTGAATGTCAATTTTTTCTTCTTTCTGTAGCGTAATCCCAATCTGCAAATTGATAACGGCGTCTTACTCATAAAAGTTATTGAACTATTGTAGACGGCATGACCTCAGATTGTTTTTTACATAAACCCCAGCTGATGCCAATTGCTTTCAGATATACAGTATGTAGTTAAGGGGCACTTTGAAAATTAATAAGACTTTCCTTTCATTGTATTAAGGGTGTAGGGTGTGCACTCTACAATAAAGAGAGATTGGAGAATATGTTAAGCCTGTTCACAAACTGGCTTTATGTACTAGCGAGAAAAAAAAAGTTCTGACAGATCAAAGCCGGTTATCACAAGAAAACATATGCTCCCCTGCAACTTCATCCCAAAACCTGGTTACTGGGCTGAACTAAAGCCGGTTATAGGCAACATCCAGGGAATGAATATTCTTTGCCTGTGAATAAGTCGGACAAATTCATAGGGTGATTAGGAAGAATATTGCTGGCAATATGCAACTAAATTGGCCAGTGCCTGCTGTATGCCTGAAGTAATAAGTGCAAATATTTCTGCAAACCAAGCATGTGGTGTATACAACTGTAGAGGGGAAATGGGATTGACACAATCCCACTAAAACAGGAAAATGTACTGTAGCGACTCTGGTGTGTAAAAGGGAACCTGACATCTGATACACCCTGCCCGATCCACCGGCAGCATGTTTCAGGCTCTGACTGTTTGACTTCATCCTGGTATGTTTGACACTGAAATACTGAAGCATTTCAGAAAAAAAGCCCCCGGGGACCGAAACCACGCTGTAGACTAGTTGGACAGTCGGGTCCTCAGCAGCTTCTCCCCACCCCCTGACCTGGAGTGTTGGGTCTCTGCCTACATAAGCATGGATTGGGCAGCATGTATTAGCTCTTAGGGTCACTTCACAGAAATGTCTTCAGTAGTGTTCCAACTACTGGAAACCTCATTAAACCTGAAAATAAGGACAGCTATGTGGCATATCAAATCGAAGTGCCTGCCTTCTTCATCTGTAGAACTTTTGTTTGTATGTACTGTAAATATATTTATCTGTAAAAAATAGAATGGAAGTAGCTACCAGCACTCCAATCGAAATAATGGAGAAAACCTGAAATGTCGCCTGTATGCGTGTGAATTATGTTCACCTTTTCACTTATTTCCATTGGAGTGTTACTTCCAATCTATTTTTTCTATGCTTGGAGGCTTTTTGGCTATTTCCTTGCAGAAGTATGGTACCAACAACATTAGGACTGTGCTGCTATTCTTCCATTGTTTTATATATGTTTTTCTGAATTTATTTGGTGGGAATACTATGAATTTGTCTTTTTTTCCAGTGTGATTTATAATCTAATACAATTTTTGTCATAAATTCTTACATTGCTAATCTAATATCTAAACAAAGAAACAACATTGAAATATGTGAGCAGATTGTTATTTTTTTCATAAAGGTAATGGTACCAGATAGGGGCATAACTGTCGTGGTTGCAGGGGTTGCCGTTGCACCCAGGACCTGGAGCCAAGGAAAGGCCCAAAAGTTCCTTTTGACCCATTTGAAAAGACCAATACTAGAGTATATCCTAAGAGTTGGGGGTCCTGCTGGAGATTTTGTATTGGGGCCCTTAAACTTCAAGTTACGGCACTGGTACCAGATGAAAGCTTTCTATATGTGTAGCTATCTATGGCTCGCTAATATGTCACTGGGAGGGTGTTCTGGGACTGGTTGTAACACAATGGCTCAACTCCCTAATATTAGAAGACATGTCTTCTGCTGACCTGTAACACTGTATTACTGCCCTATCTTCCATGTACCTGATGTTACGTGTTTGTAGAGGTAGCTGGATGTGTTGATCACCTGAAGGCTGCTGTTGTTGTCTACAGAAAGAGACATATTAAGTACTGATTTGTGGTCTTTTTCCTTTGATGTGTTGCAGGGGGCATTTACTTTCCATGGGAGTATGATAGACATGCCCTTGCTTAAGCAGGCACAGAACATCGTTACGCTTGCCACAGCCATCAAGAACGAATCATCTGTTAAATGAAGCTCGCGCCGGGAGTCCACTCCATACAGCGCTTGTCTTTGAAGACGGAGGGAGACTTGAGAAATGTTCTGAGGAACAGTGGAAGCCATTGATACTAGAATGATCATGATGCTTTTTTTTTGTACATGTATGTCATTAATTACAATAAAAGTCAACTCCAGGATCTCTCAGTCCTGACTTTCTTCTGGGCACCACCATTTATCCTGCTTTCCTACTATAAACATGTAAGAGAGGATGACAAGGGCTGAACTGCCATAAACTTGTGCAGGATGGCCCTGTGCAGCCACATTTACATGACACTGGAGATGCCACCACAGGTCATATGCTGTGTCTTGTTAACTGGCTTAGCCAAGCTGTTTTGGAGAGGTTAACCCAGCTTGTAGTGAGGGTAAATAAACATAACAAGCGGCCATTGTCCCCTATTCAGTGTGTACTCTTATATTCAGGGGTATTGAAGCTGCATAGGATCAGCTTGTGGTGCCAGAGGCCTCGAAAGAAGCTTCAAACAGCAACAATCAGACATTTTGTTTCTGCTCCTCATTAAATCATGAGGCTTTGTGGCCCCGGCACCCAGGACTGTTCTTAAAGAAAGGAGCAGAATAGAAAGTTCTACGCCACGCACCAACCTCTCTATGAGCTGCCCTTACACACTCGCCCCAGGATGGCCGCTCTGTTTATTTAAATGAGTAAATAGAAAACACCATTCATCTTCCCACTAGATGGGTGCCAACCCACTGTGCCCACTAAGGGTTCTGCAGGGTCCACGGGGCGGGCAGGGAAGGGGCAGCGTCTTCTTGCTAAATATATAAGCTCCCCAGGGCTGCGGTAATCAAGGAGAGAAGATTAACCCTCATATCATATATGAATTGTTCATATGACCATCCTATGTCCTGGAGAAAGGGACTGGGATGAGAAGGACATTACAAGGTGTCTGTACTCATAATTTCCCAGAGCGAACTTGGATAAGTGCTCTCCGGGTCTGATTAAACCGTCAGCTTTGTGACCCCATCAACAAGGATAGGGGAATAATTTGGGTCAGAGGTGACGGAGCTGAAACTATCGAAATGTCAGCAAGTTAAAAAAAAAAATCAAGATGGAAAAAATGCTCACATAGAAAAGTTTTATCTACCTGCTTCATGTGCACCAAAACGGTTTTAGAGATTTGATGTCGTTGTGACACTCCTCACTAAACTGTTTAAATGTTATTTAATGACTGATTTTCTCAAAATCGTGGCAGAAATGTACAACGACCAGAAATGTGCAACAAAATGTTATACATGTGATCAAACCATAATTAACCCTTCATCAAGAAACACACGTAAAAAGCTCGGAGTTTTCTAAGATAGTTTTCTGACACTTTTATTGGCATTTTAATTGGTAAAGTATGTTTGTTGTTGGCTTTTTATGCATTTTTAAGGCATATTAATAGGCATATTGAACCCTATGGATGAAAATGCCATCAGCTGAGGATGCAGGGTGCTGACACATAAAGATCTTTATCATTATCACATTGTAAAGTGGTCTTCTCGAAGAACATGGCCAGTATGTAATATATATAGTGGAAGTGAAAATTTGTCATAGGAAATCTGGTCTGGATGAAGGGTGGTCTTTTAGATAATCATCTGTCCTCAATGTTTTGGATAGAAAAACACATTAAGTAGTTGACTAATGTGTTGGCAAAAATATTTAACTTATTCCTTTTTCACCACAAAATATTTTTTACACATATGGTAAAAGACTAGGACATTTTCTCAGAAAAAATTAAACTCGAGAAATTCTTTTTCTTCTTATTTATGCCTTCTGTAAATAATGGTCCAGATTCATTGTTGTATTTTTGACTGTTTTTTGTTGAGTTTTTGCCATTTTTTCACCCTTTTTTTGTTATTTCCTTAATTATCTTTCCAAGTCTGTATTTTTTAAGTTTGCCATTGTGGGCAGGGTTAAGCATTTTCAGATGTTGTCACCTGATCCATCATTCGCGACTTTTCAAAATACACAACAGTTGTTGCAAATATACTCCAGTCCCCTCTAGAGTGATTCTTTTTATACCAGAATTTTTTTGCACAATTTTTGCAAGGCTTACAACTCTTTGTTCTAAAGAGTTGCAATAACAGGTAGAAAAAAAGAATACTATTTTTAGGCTGTGTGCCCACGTAGCGTTTTTTAAGCGTTTTTGATGCGTTTTTTGGGGTCAAACCGCATCAAAAACGCTTAAAAGAAGCATCCCATTCATTTAAATGCATTTTGGCCTTTTTGTGCCAATGGATGCATTTTTTACCGCTAAGGAAACGCTTAGCGGTAAAAAAACGCAGCATGTTCATTAATTTCCGCTTAGGTCCGCGTTTTTGACAATCTCCTATAGTCCAAAAGATGCGCGGAAAAAAACGCATCAAAAACGCACTTTTTTTGCACAAAAAAGTGCAAAAATGCGTGTTTTCTGGGAAGGAGAACCCGTTTCCTGAGAGTTTAAAAAACGCTACGTGGGCACATAGCCTTAATGTTGTACAAAACCCATGATTACCACATGCACCACGTTGATTAATTTGACGCAAAAAATTTCAACGACTACCACAAGATGAAAAAAGAAAAGTGACTTTAAAAAAAGAACGCTAATGATAAATCAGGGTCCGTAGATTTTAAAACGTTAACAGTGAATGCTTTCTCAAAATAAAAATTGCATTTTTATTAATTTTTTTTTTGCATCTTTGTCAAAAGACATTATAGTGTGATGAAAGCTGAAGCCGAAAATTGCACTGCACTGTATGTTCTGGATGTTTTTTTTTCTGGTGGTGTCTTTTTTTTCTTTTTTTCTTTTTTTTTTTTTTTACCTTAATTGCATTTTTCTGTGTTGGTTCTTGTTTTTAAAATTGCAACAGGCTCTAGATTTTGCTTTTTTCATCCACGTTGTTAATTTTTTTACCGTAGCCGTCCATTGTTTTTTCTTCTTGTTAAAAAAGCACGTGTTAACATTTTTTTTTTGTATTTTTGGTTGCGTTTTTGATATTACAAATCAATGAATGACATTACTTTTTAACGCTAAAAATGAAGCGTAGAAATTAAACAAAGGTAGGCTACGTGGTATATACATGGGTGGAAAGAGTATATATTGCAGTAACACCCAGGGGAAGTAGTTTTGAGAAAGAACAAGCGTAATCTACTACTTGTTACTCATGTGAACACAATATTTTTTGCTCTGTTTTGGACTTGTTTTTAACAATAAATTGGACTTGAACTTGCAAAGCTGGACCTTTTTTCTTTTTCCTTGGTTACTGTGTGAAGACTGCACGTGGTCTGGGCTATCCACTACACATGCCTTCAGGTGAGCTGGCTTCTTTTTCTCTTTTTACATATATATTGTCACTGTCTCATTTATCTGAATGGAACTTGCAGAAATCCATGCGATTTAAGGAATAGGCAGAAGAGGTACGAGTCTTTCTACTAAAGTTTTTTCTTTTCTCTATAGGTCCCATTCCTAATTTTACCTTACTTACAAATACAAAACATTGATCAAAATTCTGCAGGGTGAAAGTAAACTAAGGCTGTGGCCCACAATGAGTTTTTGGTGAGTTTTTGACCCTACAAATTTTTGTTGCTTCAAAAACACAGCGTCTTAGGGTGAGTCTCCACGGGCCGTATTGTCGACGCTTTGGACGGAGCGGAAACTCCGCTCTGCCCAAAGCCCCGCCCCCTTCTGCATGCGCAGTGATTCCGGATGTGCTCATTAAACACATCCGGAATCGCCGCATCGTATACATAGATTAGGCTATTTGCCTTGCGGAGACGCTCAGTAAACAGACATGCTGCGGTCTAAAAAGACGTGCCGCATGTCCGGAAACGAGGGGCCGCTGGATGTGCGTTCGCACGCATAGTGGAGACGGGATTTCATAAAATCCCCTCCACTATGCTGTAACATCTGGACGCTGCGGATTGAACACTGCGGCTGTAAGCAGCCTTCAATCCGAAGCTAATCCGGATGTAATCCGGCAAGTGGAAACATACCCTAACAGTTCCAGGAAAGTGGATGAGATTTATAGAAATCTCATGCCCACTTTCCTTTTATTTTATGCAGCATAAACTGTCTTGTGGCATGTCTCACAAGCCCACAACTTGTCATCTTCTCTTGCAGGTACGTGGAGTTTTGTGTGCAGATTTTTCTATTGCATTAGATACGGAAAATCTGCAAGTAAAAAACGCACATGTTTTATATTGCAATCCCGTGGTGGAAACATCAAAAACACAAATATCAAGAAAGTTTAGTCAAATGCAAATATCAGGAAGTTTGGACAGCAAAGCAGCTTTATTTAAAACATAAAAAACCAAGACGAGACAAAAATGCATTGCCAAAAATGTGATAAAAATGCATGCAAAAAAAAACCGCACTAAAAAACAAGATGAAAAAACGCAAGTAACATAATTTATGCAGAAATGCTGCAGAAAATCTGCAACATCAAAAACGCCAAAAGCTCATCATGTGAACATGGCCTAAGGCCTCTTTTACACACATTATTATACATTCATAACACAGATGCGCAATATGGATGAACAATGACAACGATGCACCAGTTTTTGGTCAGATTTTGCCCAATAGAAAATAATAGCAATTAATGCAAATATGGAGGTAAAAACTGATCAAATGCTGGCAAAGCCATATTTTACGCATCTGCATAAACTTTAAGAGCTGTAGTCTTATCTGTAAAACTGATCAAAATAGCACACGCCGCATTTTATAAAAATAGAAGTGAAAAAAAAACGGACCATGTGAGCCGACGATATGTTTTTGCTGCTTTTTGTTATGCAAATTTTAGTCTGCGTTTTACAGCACCAGCAAAAGCTATTAGATTTAAGAAATGTCATGCGCACAGCTTGCCGTTTTTTTTCCTGACTTCATTGGAAAATTTTTGCAAACTGCAGCATGTCACTTCTTTCACCGTTTTTGCGGCATTTTTTCACCCATAGGTTATGTTCACATTTTGTGATTTTGCCACTTTTTTAATACAAAATATAAGCTGCTTACAAAAAGCACATTTCGCTGGGTTTTTATTTTTATTGCTGTCTCTTGTGCATGTTGATAAAGTTTAGTGGCCCAAATAAAAAGTCTGATTTAACTTCCTTAGGTTTTTGCACCAAAAACGCAGAAAAAAACTGATACCTGCGTTTCTTGCTGCGTTTTTGCGCTTACCCATTGTTTCCTATGGGTGAAGAAATAGTGAAAGAAGGACATTCTGCAGTTTTCCAAAACCCAACAGTTTTCCAAATCAGTCAAGAAAATAAATCCAATGTGTGTGCATGAGATTTCTGAAATCTCATAGACTTTGCTGGGACTGTAAAACACAGCTTAAAATTTACAGGGAAATAAACACAGCAAAAAAATGCTACAAAAACGTGTGAACATAGCCATAGAAAGCAATAAGTACAAAAAAAACACAGGTATCAGGTTTTCCTGCATTTTTCATGCTAAAATCTTAAGGAAGTTGCATCATGATTTTTGGGGGGGAATTAAACTTTATCAGCATGCACAAGAGATAACAAAAACACAGCAAAAAAACAGCAAGCCCCACTTTCTGTAAGCAGCTTCTTACTGCCAGGAGACTGCCAGATTTTGCCTGCAGACCAAAAAGCAACAAAAATGCCACATGTGAACTTAGCGTTAGTGTCCGTGTAGGCAAACCCCATTTTCCATAGAAAGATTTATGAATATACTAAATAGTATGTGATATTCACTATGATTGATATAGAATGAAGTTCACACAGGGGGTTTTATGTCATGGAGCTGACAGAGAGGCATTTGTCTCTGCTTCTCCGCGATTCCATAACCCAATTTGGGTCATACTCGGTGCACTTTAGGCATGGTCTTCCATTGAATCAATTAGTTTATTTCACGGGTATTTTAAAAATGTTTATGTGGATTTTGGTCCAGAATCCACTGCTACGTCAATGTAAAAAGACAAATAACCTGTGTGTGAACACTAGATGATCAGACATATGAAGATCAATTCTGTACAGGGACAATAAATAATGTATGAATCATAAATGATATAGTTATGCTGCTTCAATTTACACCGGTTATTAGTACAATTGTGTATATAGAACTATATATGTATATATGAATAGAAACATTCTTTTTAGCAAAATATTTGATACATCAGATGGATGATTATATAATTGCCATTATTACACTGCTATTGTGTGAATTATTATACTGCTATTGTGTGTATTATTACACAGCTATTGTGTGTATTATTATACTGCTATTGTGTGTATTATTACACAGCTATTGTGTGTATTATTATACTGCTATTGTGTGAATTATTACACTGCTGTTGTGTGTATTATTACACAGCTATTGTGTGAATTATTATACTGCTATTGTGTGTATTATTATACTGCTGTTGTATGTATTATTATACTGCTATTGTGTGTATTATTACACAGCTATTGTGTGTATTATTATACTGTTATTGTGTGAATTATTACACTGCTGTTGTGTGTATTATTACACAGCTATTGTGTGAATTATTATACTGCTATTGTGTGTATTATTATACTGCTGTTGTATGTATTATTATACTGCTATTGTGTGTATTATTACACAGCTATTGTGTGAATTATTATACTGCTATTGTGTGTATTATTATACTGCTGTTGTATGTATTATTATACTGCTATTGTGTGTATTATTACACAGCTATTGTGTGAATTATTACACAGCTATTGTGTGTATTATTACACAGCTATTGTGTGTATTATTACACAGCTATTGTGTGTATTATTACACAGCTATTGTGTGTATTATTATACTGCTATTGTGTGAATTATTACACAGCTATTGTGTGAATTATTATACTGCTGTTGTGTGAATTATTACACAGCTATTGTGTGTATTATTATACTGCTATTGTGTGAATTATTACACAGCTATTGTGTGAATTATTATACTGCTATTGTGTGTATTATTACACAGCTATTGTGTGTATTATTATACTGCTATTGTGTGTATTATTACACAGCTATTGTGTGTATTATTATACTGCTATTGTGTGTATTATTATACTGCTGTTGTATGTATTATTATACTGCTATTGTGTGAATTATTATACTGCTGTTGTGTGTATTATTATACTGCTGTTGTGTGTATTATTATACTGCTGTTGTGTAATAATTCACACTGCTATTGTGTGAATTGTTATACTGCTATTGTGTGTATTATTACACAGCTATCGTGTGAATTATTATACTGCTATTGTGTGAATTATTACACTGCTGTTGTGTGAATTGTTATACTGCTATTGTGTGTATTATTATACTGCTATTGTGTGAATTATTACACTGCTGTTGTGTGTATTATTATACTGCTGTTGTGTGTATTATTATACTGCTGTTGTGTGTATTATTACACTGCTATTGTGTGAATTATTACACAGCTATTGTGTGAATTATTATACTGCGATTGTGTGTATTATTACACAGCTATTGTGTGTATTATTACACTGCTGTTGTGTGTATTATTATACTGCTATTGTGTGAATTATTACACTGCTGTTGTGTGAATTATTATACTGCTGTTGTGTGTATTATACTGTTATTGTGTGAATTATTACACTGCTGTTGTGTGAATTATTACACTGCTGTTGTGTGTATTATTACACTGCTATTGTGTGAATTGTTACACTGCTATTGTGTGAATTATTACACTGCTGTTGTGTGAATTATTACACTGCTGTTGTGTGAATTATTATACTGCTGTTGTGTGTATTACACTGCTGTTGTGTGAATTATTACACTGCTGTTGTGTGAATTATTACACTGCTGTTGTGTGTATTATTACACTGCTATTGTGTGAATTATTACACTGCTGTTGTGTGAATTATTACACTGCTGTTGTGTGAATTATTATACTGCTGTGTGTATTACACAGCTATTGTGTGAATTATTACACTGCTGTTGTGTGAATTATTACACTGCTGTTGTGTGTATTATTACACTGCTGTTGTGTGTATTATTACACTGCTATTGTGTGAATTGTTACACTGCTATTGTGTGAATTATTACACTGCTGTTGTGTGAATTATTACACTGCTGTTGTGTGTATTATTACACTGCTATTGTGTGAATTGTTACACTGCTATTGTGTGAATTATTACACTGCTGTTGTGTGTATTATTACACTGCTGTTGTGTGTATTATTACACTGCTATTGTGTGAATTATTACACTGCTATTGTGTGAATTATTACACTGCTATTGTGTGAATTATTACACTGCTGTTGTGTGTATTATTACACTGCTATTGTGTGAATTATTACACTGCTATTGTGTGAATTATTACACTGCTGTTGTGTGAATTATTACACTGCTGTTGTGTGTATTATTACACTGCTGTTGTGTGAATTGTTACACTGCTGTTGTGTGTATTATTACACTGCTATTGTGTGAATTATTACACTGCTATTGTGTGAATTATTACACTGCTATTGTGTGAATTATTACACTGCTATTGTGTGAATTATTACACTGCTATTGTGTGTATTATTATACTGCTATAGTGTGTATTTGCATGTCCCTGCAATGTAGTTTAATAGAAACAGTTGGTTGGACAGGGACTATTTCTATTGTACACATAACTAATAAGTACTGAATAATACACTTTTGGGCTGTTTTGTGTTATTACAATTAGTGGGAAAAGTAGATGGAAATATTTGTGATGGTGTAAACATGCATTTTCAGGGGTGTGAGGACTAATGCACCTTCTCCTCAAGCTTCCAGCGCCTTCCACCTGAGCCCTCTGTGAGTCCCCCTGGCACTGACTATTGGGACACCTCTTCTCTGGCCTGTGTCAGTCTGTCCTCCTCCATTACACGGGATTGAGTAGATTACAGTCCTGAGCCCTGAACGCTTCTGATAAATACACAGAAAATCCGCTTGGAATAATCAGAAATTGACTTATATAATCCTCACTGGTCAGTGTGAATGGCGCCGGCTCTT
>NW_027361694.1:11235000-11350000 GCF_039654945.1 Dendrobates tinctorius
TCACTGCGCACTGGGTTAATGTGGTGGATGCAGGGTCCACAGGGGACAGCGGTGGTGGGACAGTGCTGCCTAGCCCATGGTATAGGAAACAGTTGGCTGTAGGCGTTCGACCCTCCTCCTCCTCCTCCTCCAGAAGCGAAAGCTCGTCCACAGAGCGCAGTCGTACGAGCACTCCATCTGCAGCTGCCACTGTTGCACACGATGTGTCCCCCTATCGAGCAGCTAGTGGAAAGCGTCAGCAGGCTGTGTTGCAGATGATGTGTTTGGGCGACAGACACACCGCCGAGGTGCTGGCCGAGTACTTGAAGCGACAAACTGAGTCATGGCTGGGCAGTGTACATCTTGAGGCAGGCAAGGTAGTTAGTGATAACGGGCGTAATTTTGTGGCAGCCATAGCCCTTTCAAAACTCAGCCACATATCTTGCTTGGCTCACACCTTGAACCTGGTGGTGCAGTGCTTCCTCAAAAATTATCCGGAGTTAACAGCCCTGCTCCAGAAGGTGCGAAGACTGTGCGCGCACATCCGCCGGTCGCCTGTACACTCCGTTCGTATGCAGAAGCTGCAGCGTTTGCTCCACCTTCCCAACCACCGCCTCATTATCGACATTGCAACAAGGTGGAACTCCACCCTGCACATGGTGGAGCGGCTGTACGAGCAGAGGCAGGCCATAATGCATTTGTGGGAGGATACACGGCCAGGCACTTTGAGAGCAGACATGGAGTTGACAGGCGTGCAGTGGTCGAAGCTGAAAGACCTTTGTAAAGTCCTTCAGTGTTTTGAGGAATGCACACGGCTGGTAAGCGCAGACTACGCCATCCTAAGCATGAGCATCCCACTTATGCGTCTGCTCATGCAAACTTTGACGCACCATAAGGAGCAGGCGTCTGCAGCCAATGTTGATGAGGAGGAAGAGGAGGAGGGAATCCTTGATGACATTCAGCCATTGTCTGCTCAGGGACCTCTCCTGGACGAGGTGGAGGAAGAGGAGGAGGAGGAGGATGATGGGGATGATTACTTAGGGGAGGAGGATGCATCTCGTGGGGCAAGTGAAAATGTTGGCGTGGCAAGGTCTGGTACAGGGTTTGTGCGTGACTGGAGGGATGTGGATTTGCCAGAAAGTGCTCCTCCACCCAGCACTCGCAGTGCATCATTGACACCGGGAACATTGGCCCACATGTCAGATTATGCCTTGCGGATCCTAAAAAGGGACCCCCGCATTGCCAAAATGATGAACGATGACGACTACTGGTTGGCCAGCATCCTGGATCCACGCTATAAAGGCAAATTACAAAACATCATGCCACAGGAGAACCTTGACCTAATATTGGCTAATAAACAAGCAACTCTGGTAAATCGGTTGCTTGAGGCATTCCCAGCACACAGCAGCGGTGATGGTTCTCACACGAGCCGTACGGGCCGGGGGCAGCTTGGCAGAGGTGTTCGTGGTGCACACAGCAGAAGTGGCGTTGGAGACAGGGGTTTCATGACAATGTTGTGGACTGATTTTTCAAATACCGCTCACACAACTGGTAATACTGCATCGATGGAAAGTGACAGGAGACAGCAGTTGTCAACTATGGTTACAAACTACTTTTCCTCCCATATCGATGTTCTCCCACACAGGTCATTCCCCTTTGACTATTGGGCCGCTAAACTGGACACCTGGCCTGAATTGGCCCAATATGCCTTACAGGAGCTCGCTTGCCCAGCTGCAAGTGTGCTATCGGAAAGAGTCTTCAGTGCAGCTGGATCAATCCTGACAGAAAAAAGGACCCGTCTGTCAACCCAAAATGTGGATGATCTAACCTTCATTAAAATGAACCACGCATGGGTTTCCAAGGATTTTGTCCCACCTTCACCTGATGACACATAGGGTGACAGAAAAATGGCTTGCTTTGGTCCACCTCTTCCTGGTACTTCACCTATTTCGCCTTTTGCATCAGCTGAATGTCCAACATCAACATATGCCACTTTCTAAAACTCCCTAACTGTGCTGCCTCCCCCCCCATGGCCGGGGTCACCACCTAGCGCACGACACCGTGCGAGTGCCGTTGCCCTGGACAGGTGGGTAGGCCGACTCTTGGGCGCGGGCACTGGCACAGGGTCCCTCATAGTGCAATCAAGTGTCTCTGACGGTGGTGGTGCACACCCGCCGTCAGACACACCGCTGTACTATGAGGGGCCCAGTGCCAGTACCGACGCCCACGAGTGGGCCCCCCTTGCTTGGGCAGGCCCCCAGCATTTGCAATCTTTACCTCTCCCTGCTTCTCCGCTGTGTAATCTGGGCCGTCAAATCCATACTGTGCCTGACACCGTCTGAGCCTGCCTCCTGAGACATATATTTTGAATGTGTACGCTATCCATACATGTTATCCGGGGATACGGTACCCTTTCTAACCTTTGTGCAATCACGTGCAATCCATACTGGGCCTAACACCGTCTGAGCCTGCCTCCTGAGACATATATTTTGAATGTGTACGCTATCCATACATGTTATCCGGGGATATGGTACCCTTTCTAACCTTTGTGCAATCACGTGCAATCCATACTGGGCCTAACACCGTCTGAGCCTGCCTCCTGAGACATATATTTTGAATGTGTACGCTATCCATACATGTTATCCGGGGATACGGTACCCTTTCTAACCTTTGTGCAATCACGTGCAATCCATACTGGGCCTAACACCGTCTGAGCCTGCCTCCTGAGACATATTTTGAATGTGTACGCTATCCATACATGTTATCCGGGGATACGGTACCCTTTCTAACCTTTGTGCAATCACGTGCAATCCATACTGGGCCTAACACCGTCTGAGCCTGCCTCCTGAGACATATTTTGAATGTGTACGCTATCCATACATGTTATCCGGGGATACGGTACCCTTTCTAACCTTTGTGCAATCCATACTGGGCCTAACACCGTCTGAGCCTGCCTCCTGAGACATATATTTTGAATGTGTACGCTATCCATACATGTTATCCGGGGATATGGTACCCTTTCTAACCTTTGTGCAATCACGTGCAATCCATACTGGGCCTAACACCGTCTGAGCCTGCTTCCTGAGACATATATTTTGAATGTGTACGCTATCCATACATGTTATCCGGGGATACGGTACCCTTTCTAACCTTTGTGCAATCCATACTGGGCCTAACACCGTCTGAGCCTGCCTCCTGAGACATATATTTTGAATGTGTACGCTATCCATACATGTTATCCGGGGATACGGTACCCTTTCTAACCTTTGTGCAATCACGTGCAATCCATACTGGGCCTAACACCGTCTGAGCCTGCCTCCTGAGACATATATTTTGAATGTGTACGCTATCCATACATGTTATCCGGGGATACGGTACCCTTTCTAACCTTTGTGCAATCACGTGCAATCCATACTGGGCCTGACACCGTCTGAGCCTGCCTCCTGAGACATATATTTTGAATGTGTACGCTATCCATACATGTTATCCGGGGATACGGTACCCTTTCTAACCTTTGTGCAATCACGTGCAATCCATACTGGGCGTGAGAACGGCTGGCGAGCTGTTAAGCAAGCTACAGCACCTGTCCAGACAAGTACAGGGATTCCCTAGCGAGGAGACTTATTTGATTGTTTTCAATGTTGGGACAGCAATTTTTGGGGAGCACTATTCTCTGGAGAATGATAGATGGGGCCCACCATACACTGGAACATTCCAAAGGTGGACATCAGACACTGGAGCAGCATTTACAGGGCCCATTATACACTAGAGCATTAGAAATGGGGCCCATTATGTTTGGAGCATTATTTGGGCCCATAAGACAGTGGAGCTTCATCCATGGGGACCAACATATACTGTAGCATTATGTGGAGCTCATCATATACTGTTTCAAACATTATATGGGACCAATGATTCTGTATGGAGAAATAGATGGGCCTCGTCATGAGATGTAAAAAGTGAGGTATTTTTCATTGTACTATACCGCTATTTATCTGCCGTATCGGAGCATGATGAGTTGTGGTATGTGTTAAAGGGGCGCTCTTTCGCCCAGGGCACATGAAAACCTGCAGCCAGCCTCCCCCCCCCCCCCCACAACTTTAGCCAAATAACCCCCATTTTTCAGTGCGTAACTTATATTATGAAGTTAATTAAGGTTGACAAGCTTAAGTAAGAAGAATTGATGCTTTTGGCATTCAAATGGGCACTGTAGGTGTGTTTCCTGTCCTCTCACTGCCGACTTTTATTCCCCATTGACTTACATTGGGTTTCGTGTTTCGGGACGACCCCGACTTTTCCCTATAATCGGACGATCTTGCTCGACCCGACTTTTGGAAAAGTCGGGTTTCACGAAACGAAACGCGACCCTAAAAAACCAAAAGTCGCTCAACTCTAGTGTATATATGCTCGACTCGCGTATATTGTGTGTGTATATATAATATATCTATCACACACACTATACGCGAGTCGAGTATAAGCCGAGGCACCTGATTTGTCACGGGAATAAGCCGGGTCTACATGCTTCCTATTACAAAAAAAAAACAAATATCCTACTCACCCTCCAGCGTGCCCTCACAGAACCTCATGGCACCGCTCATTAACCTCTTCGCGACCGCCCACAGTAGATAAACGTTGGCGCTTGCTGGGCTTTGTGCAGCGCCGACGTTTATCTACTGTCGGCGGTTTTGTGCCCCCCGAGACCCCCTCATACCTTATAACGCGGGGATCCCGG
This sequence comes from Dendrobates tinctorius, assembly GCF_039654945.1. Classification (NCBI taxonomy): domain Eukaryota; kingdom Metazoa; phylum Chordata; class Amphibia; order Anura; family Dendrobatidae; genus Dendrobates; species Dendrobates tinctorius. The sequence goes on from NW_027361694.1 coordinate 11,239,709, forward strand.
TGCACAATGCATGCTGGGACCCCCGACGTCATCGAGACCTGATTGGTTCAGGTCCTGATGACGTCGCGTCACAGCAGCCAATGAGAGAGCTCGCTGGGAAAGCTGCTTGTTTCCCGGCGATCTCCCTCATTATAACGCGACTTCTCCTCTGAGCTCATGCTGACAGATGAGCAGAGGTGAAGCAGCGTTACAGTGTGACTAGATCGCTGCCTGGCACAGCTGATCGCTGCCTGGCACAGCTGTGTCAGGCAGCGATCTTGTCACACAGTAACGCTGCTTCTCCTCTGATCATCTGTCAGTGTGAGATCAGAGGAGAAGTGGCGTTACTATGTGCCGGGCAGCGATCTTGTCACATAGTAACGCTGCTTCTCCTCTGATCATCTGCCAGTGTGAGATCAGAGGAGAAGTGGCGTTACTATGAGTCAAAAATACAAAAAATAAAAAACACAAATGAAAAAAAAAGTAGGCAGGCTAGGGTTAGGGCTAGGGTTAGGGCTAGGGTTAGGGTTAGGGCTAGGGTTAGGGTTAGGGCTAGGGTTAGGGCTAGGGTTAGGGTTAGGGGTGTGTTGGGGTTAGGGTTAGGGCTAGGGTTAGGGGTGTGTTGGGGTTAGGGTTGGAATTCGAATTGGGGGTTTCCACTGTTTAGGTACATCAGGGGCTCTGTAAATGCAATATGACGCCCGCAGACCATTCCATCAAAGTCTGCATTCCAGAATGTCACTACTTCCCTTCCGAGCCCCACCGTGTGCCCAAACAGTGGTCCCCCCCCACATGTGGGGTACCAGCGTACTCAGGACAAATTGGACAACAACTCTTAGGGTCCAATTTCTCCTGTTACCCTTGTGAAAATAAAAATTGGGAGCTAAAAGATCATTTTTGTGGAAAAAAAATGATTTTTTTATTTTCACGGCTCTACATTATAAACTTTAGTGAAACACTTGGGGGTTCAAAGTGCTCACCACACATCTAGATAAGTTCCTTGGGGGGTCTAGTTTCCAAAAAGGGGTCACTTGTGGAGGATTTCCACTGTTTAGGCACATCAGGGGCTCTGCAAACGCGACATGACACCCGCAGACCATTCCATCAAAGTCTGCATTCCAAAACGTCACTACTTCCCTTCCGATCCCCACCGTGTGCCCAAACAGTAGTTTTCTTCCACATATGGGGTACCAGTGTACTCAGGACAAATTGGACAACAACTTTTGGGGTCCAATTTCTCCTGTTACCCTTGTGAAAATAAAAAATTGGGGGCTAAAAGATCATGTTTGTGGAACAAAAATGATTTTTTATTTTCATGGCTCTACGTTATAAACTTCTGTGAAGCACTTGGGGGTTCAAAGTGCTCACGACACATCTAGATAAATTCTTTAAGGGGTCTAGTTTCCAAAATGGGGTCACTTGTGGGGGTTTCCACTGTTTAGGCACATTAGGGGCTCTCCAAATGCGACATGGCGTCCTATCTCAATTCCAGCCAATTCTGCATTTAAAAAGTCAAACGGCACTCCTTCCTTTCTGAGCTCTGCCGTGTGCTCAAACAGTGGTTTAGCCCCACATACGGGGTATCGGCGTATTTGGGAGAAATTGCACAAAAAATTTTGTGGTTCATTTTCTGTTTTTACACTTGTGAAAATAAAAAAAATGGTTCTGAAGTAAAATGTTTGAAAAAAAGTTAAATGTTTATTTTTTTCCTTCCACATTCCATTCATTCATGTGAAGCACCTGAAGGGTTAATAAACTTCTTGAATGTGGTTTTGAGTACATTGAGAGGTGCAGTTTTTAGAATGGTGTCACTTTTGGGTATTTTCTGTCATATTGACCCCCCCAAACTCAATTCAAATGTGAGGTGGTCCCTAAAAAAAATGGTGTTTGTAAATTTTGTTGTAAAAATGAGAAATCGCTGGTCAACTTTTAACCCTTATAACTTCCAAAAAAAAAAAATTATGTTTCCAAAATTGTGCAGATGTAAAGTAGACATGTGGGAAATGTTATTTATTAACTATTTTGTGCTATATCACTCTGATTTAAGGGCATAAAAATTAAAAGTTTGAAAATTGCAAAATTTTCAAAATTTTTGCCAAATTTCGATTTTTTTAACATATAAGCGCAGTTCATATCTAAGAAATTTTACCACTATCCTGAAGTACAATATGTCATGAGAAAACAATGTCAGAATCAGCAGGATCCGTTGAAGCGTTCTAGAGTTATGGCCTCATAAAGTGACACTGGTCAGAATTGAAAAAATTGGCCTGGTCACGAAGGCAAAAACAGGCTCAGGCGCGAAAGGGTTAAGGTAATGAATATTTCCTCCACGCCTATGGGAGCAGAGACTCATGCATATTCATTACCTTAATGAGCGGTGTCATGTGATCGCTCGGCACAGGAAGAGCTCCAGGAAGCCGGCACCAACGAGATTGTTTTTTTCAGTCAAGATGGGGTGCAGTACATTAATGAGAAAAAAAATAACTTTTTTTGAATTTACCAAATGTTGGCAATGCCTTCCGTACCCACTGTAGGTATGTTTGTGTATAAATGAAAATGATAGGTCTATGACAGCTATGCCCCAGTGTATGAGTGTAGATTTTATAAGGTTTGCTTTTTTTATTTTTACATCTGAAGAGGAAAAAAATAGAAGTTCTGAAACCAGCACAAACACCACTTTAGCTCTGATACAAATAACAAACTCCATCATACTCTCATATTATCACCTGAATCCAGTGCAGGCCGCCCCGTAGTGTACATAGAAACTTGTGGATATCTTGTAGTTTACATGACGCTCCGTCACACGACCTCTGTTTTATTTTACCCAAGCAACTCCTTTAAAATTCATTAGACTTTGATAAGTGTTAAAAGGAACGTGTCGGGATGATTTTTCTAATCAAACTAGGGGAATGTATGTAGAGGTCTAGTACAAGGTTGAAAATGATGCCAATCTTGTAATCCGATGTGCCATCTCCCAAAAAATAATGCTTTGAAATCACATGCAATTTAACCTGGAAGCGAATAGTGGGAATGTTCATGCACTTTAAGAGCATTGACACCCCCCAGTGTCCTTCCAGGCTCCTTTACATATGGCTTCAAAGATGATTACACATCATGTTTTGTCAAGACAAGTATATTTTTTTTATTCTACAAGCTATTCAGCCATTCCGCTAGTTTCATTAGTAAAATTGTCTAGACAGGTTCCCTTTTAGATAGCTGCAGCCAAAACTGAAATAATTCGCCCTACTGTTACTGATACTCTTTAATTTAGCACTTCCGTTTCATTGTCATTTATGCAAATGGCCTAATTGTACTATAGATACGAAACACATGCCATCTGGTTTGAGGAGCCTACAGTATTTTTTAACTTTCAGTGCATTGGTAAAGCTCTTGGGGTCGATTGAGATTTTAATAATTTGACTGTGTGTGTGTGTGTGTGTGTGTGTGTGTGTGTGTGTGTGTGTGTGTGTGTGTGTGTATCTTTTCCTTAGATGATCACTGGGTAGCAGTAATAAAATATGTAAAAAAAAAAAAAAAAAATCAACTTTTGTAAGTATGCCTTAAGTTCCCATGATCAGACCATCTAGTGCTTTTTTTCCCTCCATTTGTGGAGGCAATAAAAATGAAATCTTCTTGCCCACACCTTTTGTTAGACTGCAGAAATTTCTGCATGGTGTTTGTAGTCTGGCTGAAGCCATGCCCTCTTGACCAAGGGGCCTGGCTTAACAATCTATTGTCCGCCTGCATGCAAGTCACAGCAGGGAGGCTCCGGCAACTTGTCTTGCATAAACTCAGGACAGTGAGCTGAGCTACTGAAACCCACAAAGAAGAATTCTCATAGATTTCTTCTTTTTTCTTCCACTTCTCAGATTTAATTGTAATATGAGACAAAATGGTTATCAAAGGAGGCAATTAAAAGTAATCTGTATTGTAGTGTGACCAAATATTTACATACACCTTCCCACATGCTTGTGTTGCATCTATCCCCACCCCTCTCCCCTTCTTTAATTGACAAATTTGGCTTGATGGAGCCAGAGAAGGGCCGGAGATATAGATGGAAAAGAAGTAGGTGGGAAGGGGAACTTAGATGATTGGCCCCATCATGATGTATCGAGCGCCTGTACTTAGTTTGACAATTCATTTTGTGCTAAGTCTAGCCTACTTATTTTCTCTTTGATTAACAACTTTGGCTTTATAGAGCCAAAGAAGGGCAGCAAGGGTTAGGTGGATGGGAAGGTGCATGGAAATGATTGGCCATACCAAGGATGCATGAGTGCCTGTACTATCTAAATAGTAATTCTGTGCTGACAGAATGTTCTGGGATTTGATCTGTGTTTTTAGTGTTGTGTTTTATTTTTTCCTTTTATCTCTTCATTTCTTTTGATTTTTTTTTTTTTTTTTGTCATGGATCACAATTAAAGCACCACTCCAGCATTTTGTTTTATTTCAGTACTGAAGTGGTGCTTAAAATGTAAGCCCCCTGGTCATATACTCATCCGGTGTTTTCAATCCCGTGACACCATCTTGTGAGCACAGCTTCTGACTGTCCAGAAGTCAGAAGGTACGTCACAAGCAGTCAATGCAAGTGTATGAGAGCCAGAACCCTTTGTATTCAAAGTTGACCTCCGCGCCACTCCATGAAATGCTGGATCTGCTAACAGGTCACATTTCAATGGGGATGGATTGGAGTGATGCTGGAAAATGATGAAGGTGGTGGCAGGTGAGCATGAGACAGGGGCTGGAGATTTACATCTGCTGCTTTAAAGCTATGAAATATATTAAGAAAACTTTTCTCTTGGTTTCTGAACATGAGCCATGCTTCTCCTTCCTTCTTGCTGACCTGTGTCTGATTGTAAGACTACTAGCAGCAGCAGAAGCTTCTGTAATTGCCCTTCCTATAATGGGGTAAAAATACTCCTCAGCTATTGAATGGATCAGCAGAAGGTTATCCCACGTGTTCTCTGCAGAATTTCTACAAGACTGATTGTTCAGGAACATGCCGTAAATCCAGCAGACTGCTAAAAATTGTATAAGCAAATTAGGATCACAAAGTCAGGAAGTCTATAGCACATGAAAATAATTTACACTTGGTTGTGCCACTCCATTTCATACTACCTCTTGTAACAACTTTTACACAAATATTTGTGAGAGCATTCTACTAATGGGCTCTTTGTATCAATGCAGATGTATTCTCTGCAGTGAATCATTTTCATTTGGAACGTTGATAAATTTCCGTTTGCCATGGAAATTCTTTCTGCTAGGATATTTGGTGATGTGAAGTTTTCTGGATGAGGAATAATGACATGTGTTGACCTTTTAAATTTTATACCAGGCTATGTGCGCTCCTGTAGGTGTAGGATCCAAGGCTTCTTATTATCCGAAAAAGGTTTTTAATATTTCTCAAGAAAAAGCACATACAATGCGTTTCTTCAGTATAAAATGTCTTCCTCAGGTATATTGTGATGTGTTCCAAAATTGTGGATAGCTTTATAAGAAGTAGTATTATGCTAAACAGGGTGTGGATCACTAAAATGAGTTCCTAACACACCCACTATAGAACTGCTAAACAAGTTAGAAATCTGCAAGAGGGCATAATAGTAATAGCAAATGCATTATATAAATATATAAAAAAAATGTTAAAATTAGATTGTAACAGATAATACATAAAATGTTAATCAATATCATAAAATTACTATATAATTATATAGCGAATTTAAATGATTATATGTGACTAAAATATATTTATAACACTGATTATAAAAGCAGTGCTAATTAGAGTTATGGAAAACACTTTATTATTTTTTTTAATGTTTTTTTTCATATACTCCCTCAATGACTTAATTTAATCCGTCCGGATGTAAAGTCCCCATTTTAAAAATCCAATAGGATTCTTTGCGATTTAATTTATCAGTGCGACTAGAGCAGTTCTCTGGAATTTGCTCAACTGGTGTAACTTTTATGTTGAATTGTTTGTTGTGCTTCAAACATAAGTGTCGAGACAAACTATGTTTCATGAAGCCATTTTTTGCATTGTGCCTGTGGCCATTCATACGTGTTCTCAGGGACTGTGTAGTACGACCCACGTATTGAACGCCACAGGCACATGTAATAACATATACCACATATTGGCTGTCGCAGGATAATTTCTGTGTAATTGGGCAAAATTCTCCTGTGCTGTTAGTGAATCCCAGTCGCATTGTGATCTATGATTTTACGGCAACAGCACTTTTTTGAATTGCATCGCAAAATACCAGTTTTTTTTGTTATTTTTATTCATTTTATCCATTTTTTTGTTAGATTAATTTTCTGTCCCCCCTGTGATAATTGTTTTAAGTGGCTGGGGGCAATCATGCCTCTTATAGTTTGTGCCCTACAGAACGTGATATTAGGTTTTTCTGGTAGAATTTTTTTCAGATATACATCTTTTTTCAATAGATACCAATATTTAGTGAGTATCCTCCTAATATTATTGTTCCACTTGTATGCTGTTATGAAATTGTATTGCCATTTATTATTTTTCCTAATTCCATTATTGTTTTGTTGTACTTCATCCTTTCGTTTAAATAAACATTCGTCCTGCGTTTTTTTCAAAATTGTTTCATAGGCACTCAGAACTAATTTTTCCCGTCTCCCATGACGGCACATATGAGAGAGGGGATCCGCCCAGTCAGGACAGGAACCCTACTGAAGATAAAAGGGGCGGTACCTCTCGCTCGCATCAGTTGGGTTTCCTGTCCTGAAAGGGACCAGTGTACTGAAGAACACGTACCTGCCCCTCTCTCGTGCCTGCGTGGAAGAACAGGCAGGGTCCTGGGCGCTGTACGTCGGGAGGGGGAAGCGCCGTCCAAGGGTCCCCAGGGGGCTCAGCGTCCGGGCGCAGAAGCAGCATGGCCTGGGGTCCTGGGGCTCTGCCGTGGCTGCCGCGCCGCCCTCTCCCCTCTGCCGCATCCAGGAGCAGCACAGCAGCGTCAGGGAGCGGCCGCTTCTGGGTCGCGCCCCTCTGACATCGCACGCAGGGCACGCTGGAAAGGGGCTTGCCCGCGTGATGTCGGGAGGCGGCGCCGGTATCCAAGATGGTGGCGCCCATAGGAAAAAACGCCGGCCGGCAAAAGAAGATCCCGGCGGCATGGCGGGGGGAGGGGCTGTGGGGGTAACCGGAGGAGGCGGAGAGTGCAGTGGATCCCCCTTACATAAGGGGGATGACCACAGAAGACGCACTCATGCCCACGGCTTCACAATGGAAGTGGGGCAAGATGAGCAGCATCAGCAGCAGCAACAAGAGCTCTCGCCAGATGCCAGGCCGAGCAGCCAGCATACCAGGAGCAGTCGCTCGAGTGGTGGGAGCGGCAGTCGTATACGCGACCGGCATGACTGAGAAGTCCAGAAGAAACATCACAAGTGCATCTGAGGAGCCTCTGAGATCGGTACACCTGATTGACAGCGGTGGTGAGCGATCTACGTGAATGAATGTCACCCTTATGGTAACGGGGTTCCATTTTCTCTGTTTGATCACTAGGGGTTGAGGAAGGCTAGCAGCAAAACCAAGAATAGGGAATGCGGCCTATGCAAACACCCGCTGGCAGATCAGTGGCAGAAAGACCTCTGCGCTGACTGTATAAATAAAACTATACAGTAGGAAACCTCTGATTTGGTGACTAGCCTTAAGGCGTTAATACAACAGGAGGTGAAAGGTTCCCTAAAGGCAGCCCTTAAAAAGGATAAAGGAAGCTGTAGAAGAGATTCTGATTCAGAGGCCTCGCCAGTGCAGAAGGGGCGGGAAAGATCCTTGTGCCCCTCCACCTCCTCTTCCTCTACTCAGTCCTCAGAATCCTCCTCGGACAGCAGTATAGGCGGCCGTCTATGTTTCCCTACAGAGGACGTGGAAAAGCTTGTCAAAGCTATCAGAGCTACAATGGGCCTTAAGGAGGAAAAAACTCCTAAATCATTGGAGGATGTGATGTTTGGAGGACTAGAGGAAAGGAAAAAAACGTACCTTCACTGTAAATAAGATAAGAGCCCTAATTGACAGGGAATGGAAAAAACCTGAGAGGTCAGGGGGCTTATCCATTTGTGCTAAAGGATTCTGAGACCTGGGAAAAAGTTCCAAAAATTGATGGGGCCGTAGCCAAATCTTCAAAAAAGGTATCTCTACCATTAGAGGACTCTGGCGTGTTGAAAGACCCGCTTGATAAAAATGCAGACTGTTTCCTAAAGCATATCTGGGAAGCTTCGGCAGGTGGATTAAAACCAGCGATAGCTGGTACCTGTACCGCTCGTGCCCTCTTGGTCTGGCTACAACAAATAGAAGGCCAGATCAAGGACAGAGTTCCTAGGGACGAAATTCTGTCTAATCTGACACTGGTACACGGAGCAGCGTCTTTCCTTGCGGATTCCTCTGCAGATTCCACAAGATTGACAGCTAGAGCAGCAAGCCGGTCAAATGCGGCAAGATGAGCCCTGTGGCTTAAAGGGTGTCCCGGAGATTTACCATCAAAACATAGGTTATGTTCCATTCCATGTGATGGCCAATTCCTCTTCGGAAAAAAACTAGAAGAGATTTTGGAACATGCGGGGGATAGGAAGAAAAGCTTTCCCCGATTTCCGGGAGAACCTAAAAAGCAGCCCTCTCGGAGGAGGAGATTTAACAGGGGTCGTCCCCCGGGAGATGGGAAAAACTGGGACTTTAAAGAAAGGAGAGGATCGGGCTATATGTTTAAAGGGCCCTCCACTTCCTCCAAAAAATCTCCCCAATGACATCGGGCCGGAGGTAGGGGGAAGGCTTTCTCTCTTCCTTTCTGGCTGGGCAAATATCTCCCCCAGTACATGGGTCCTAAACATAATAAAGGACGGTTTAAAAATAAAATTCATCCGTCCGCCCAGGCATATCTTTATAATGACACCCCTAAGGAAAGCCCAAGAGCAACAGCTGGCCCTGGAGACGGAAGTCTTGGGACTAGTGCAAAAACAAGTCTTAAAGGAAGTCCCAGTGCAAGAAGAAGGAAGGGGGTTCTACTCTCCCCTCTTCTTAATACAAAAACCCAGACGGCTCTTGGAGAACCATTGTCAACCTGAGGAGACTCAATCAGTGGGTAGACAATTGCTACTTCAAAATGGAGTCAATCAACACGGCCACAAAGATCCTGTTCCAGCATTGCCTCATGGCAGTGATAGACTTAAAAGATGCCTACTATCACATCCCAATTCATCGAGAGTATCAAACCCTTGAGAGTTGCGCACTATGTCCAGGGGCAGGTGAAACACTACCAATACGCAGCCCTTCCGTTTGGCTTGTCTACAGCCCCCCAGAGTATTCACCAAAGTGATGGCCGAAGTAATGTCTTTTCTTCGTTCCCGGGACATAGTGATCGTCCCATACCTAGACGACTTTCTTGTAATAGGGAGGTCGGAGACCCACTGCGCACACCAAGTGAAGGAAGTGATAGCAACTCTAGTAGGACTAGGATGGATAGTAAACATCCCCAAGTCAAGGTTAACACCAGTAAAAGAGCAATCCTTCTTAGGGTTGATATTGGACTCCGAGCGACAACGCTGCCTCCTGCCAGAGAACAAAGTGACCAAGATAAGGGGCCTAGCTCGCACAGCAATACAAAGACCTGCTGTGACACTGAGGAACGCAATGTCCCTTTTAGGCTCGTTGACATCATGCATACCCGCGGTAGCGTGGGCGCAGTACCACTTAAGACAACTACAGTGGGAAGTTCTGTCAGCACAGAAACAATTAAAAGGGCATTTAGAGGGCAAACTGTCTCTCCGTGGCTGTAAGAGATTCCCTGCTCTGGTGGACTGTAGAAAAGAATCTAACAGCCGGAGTTCCGTGGCAAAAAACAGTTGAGGACATCATTACAACCGACCCCCATACAGGGGACCTGGTCCTCGCTAGAAAAGGATCAGGGTTCAAATGTAAAAGAACTATGGGCAGTAGAAAAAGCTGTGAAACATTTCCTTCCCTTCCCTCGGGGTCGGGCCGACGGACAATCAGGCAGTAGTAGCCTACATCAATCACCAGGGGGGGACGAGATCTCGGGGCTTCATGCAAATATCGGATCTACTTTTCCAGCTGGCAGAACAACATCTGTTATCCATCATAGCACTGCATATAAAGGGGGTAGAAAATACACAGGCAGACTTCCTGAGTCGCAGGAATTTAAGACAAGGGGAATGGTCCCTAAACCCCCAAGTCTTCCAACAAATAGTTCAGGCCTGGGGCAAACCAGAAATAGATTTGTTCGCTACCGCACACAACAGGAAGGTCAGGAAGTTCTGCTCACTGAATCCAAGGGAAAACCCCTTCGCAGTATATGCCCTACAAATACCCTGGAAGTTCATCCTGGCCTATGCATTTCCCCCGATAACAATGATCCGAGTAGTGGTCAGGAAAATCAGGGAGGATCAAGCGAGAATAATTCTTATAGCTCCGTTTTGGCCGAGGAGACCTTGGTTCTCCCTTCTGAGACTCATGTCAGTGACAGATCCATGGATATTACCGGAGATTCCAGACCTGCTTTCCCAGGGACCAGTGGTCCACTCTCGTGAAGGGCTTCCATCTAGCAGCCTGGAATTTGAGAGGGCGCTACTGAGTCGCCAGGGATTCTCTCCAGGGTTAGTCTCCACCCTGTTGAAAAGCAGGAAACCTATAACATCCCAAATCTATGGTAGAACATGGAAAAAGTTCCTAGACTTCCTGGGGGAACCCTTGGGGGATGTAGTTCCAGTGGGACCTATCCTAGAATTCCTACATTCGGGGCTGCAACTTGGGTTAGCCACTAAGACACTCAAAGTCCAAGTCTCAGCTTTGGGGGCCCTATATAACTGCAACTTAGCAGCCAATAGATGGGTCTCCCGGTTCATAGAGTCCTGTGGCAGGTCAAGGCCGGTCATTATCCCAAAGACACCACCCTGGGACCTCAACCTAGTCTTCGAGGCCTTAACCAAAGATCCCTTTGAACCACTACTAGAGCTGTCACCAAAGCTACTTACACTTAAAACGGTGTTACTTGGTAGCCTTAACATCAGCCCGGAGAGTGAGCGACCTACAAGCTCTATCTATATGCCCTCCATATACGCAGATCTTGGATGACCGAGTGGTTCTAAGACCAGACCCGGCCTACCTCCCCAAGGTAGTCCAAAAGTTTCATAGGACTCAGGAGTAGAGTTGAGCGACTTTGGTCGGATCGGGTTTCGTGAAACCCGAATGAAACAAAATAAGTTTCAGATGAAACTCGTCCGACTAGAGCAAAACAAAGTCGGAGTTTCGTCCGAAACCCGACCTCAATGCAAGTCAATGGGAAATAAAAGTCGGACGAAACTCCGACTTTTTTTGCTCTAGTCGGACGAGTTTCATCTGAAACTTATTTTGTTTCATTCGGGTTTCACGAAACCCGATCCGACCAAAGTCGCTCAACTCTACTCAGGAGGTCTCCTTGCCATCTTTCTGTAATAATCCTAGAAACCCGGGGGAGCAAACGTTCCATACATTAGATGTAAGAAGAGCCATATTACAGTATATGTCAATAACTAGTCAGTGGAGGAAAGATCAGTCCCTTTTTGTAGCCTTTCAGGGTAGTAGAAAAGGGTACGAGGTAGCTAAGAGTACCATTGCCAGATGGATCAGGGAGGCCATTATGTTATCCTACTCTGCAAGTGGCGCTCCGGTTCCAGAAGGCATCAAGGCTCACCCACCAGAGCCGTGGCTACCTCCTGGGCAGAGAAGGCTGAGGTATCGATTGAACAAATTTGTAAAGCCGCTACTTGGTCCTCACCTTCACCCTTTTTTAAGCACTACCAACTTGATCTATCTTCCTCTACTGACCTAACCTTTGGTAGAAGGGTGCTGCAAGCGGTGGTCCCTCCCTAAGGTGTCTTATTCTACAAAAGTCTCTCGTGTGCCGTCATGGGAGACAGGAAAACACCAAGGTTACTTACCGGTAGCCGTTTTTTCCGGAGCCCATGACGGCACCTGTATATTTTTCCCCCCCCTTTTCACTCCTTTGGTGTGCACTATATAGTTTGGGTGCTTTTTAGTTAGAAATAATGTGGTGATAGTTTCACCATGTGTACTAACCCGGGGAGGCCTCTCATGCTCTGTAAACCAACTGAAGCGAGGGAGAGGTACCGCCCCTTTTATCTTCAGTAGGGTTCCTGTCCTGACTAGGCGGATCCCCTCATGTGTGCCGTCATGGGCTCCGGAAAAACCGGCTACCGGTAAGTAACCTTGGTGTTTTTCGGATACTTTTTATCATAAAATTTTTTAATTAAACTTTTGGACTGTTCAATGTAGTCATCTGTATTTGTATTATTTTTTCTAATTCTATGAAATTGACAGAAAGGAATATTGGTTTTCCACTTTTTATAATGCGCACTGTTGTAATGTAGGAAGCCATTACTATCAGTTTTTTTTGTTTTTTTTTTTAAAAAGTTTTACTAATTTCCTTATTATGAGACCATTCCAAATCTAGGAAGTCTATTTTTTCATTACTTATCTTAGCGGAGAATGTTATTCCCCACTGACTCGCATTTATCTCACTGATGAACTGCTCTGCTTTCTCCTGACTTCCCCTCCAAATAATGATCAGATCGTCTATAAAGCGACGGTATAGGATTATATGGTTAACATAATCACATTGGGTGATTGGCATGAGGACTCGAATAGCCCCATAAATAAATTAGCAAAACTTGTGGCTACCCGCGTCCCCATCGCGGTACTGAGCCGCTGTATGTATAGCTGTTCCTGAAATTTAAAAACGAATACATTTTAAACCTTTCAATAGGATTTCTCTTTGGGAGTCTGGCATTTCCTTAATACCTTTTAGGTAATGCTCCACTGCTTTTATTCCCAGATCATGCTGAATATTGGAATACTTTTACAAAGCATTTACATCCATGGTAATAAAAAGAAAATCTTCCTCCCATAAAATATTTCTAATTTCATTAGATAGGAGAGCAAGGTTTTTACTAATTCTTGTAAAAACAAGTCGATGTAATGGGACAGCTGACTGGTGAGAGAACCAATGCCTGCTATTATAAGCCGACCTTGTGAATTTTTCAGGCATTTGTGTACCTTAGGGAGGTGATAGAATATTGCAGTGTTGGCATTCTTATTTGTCAGGAATTTATTTTCTTTTTTATTTACCAAAAGCTTCATTAAATCATGATATTCGTCTGTAGATTTTTTGGAAGGATCTGAATTTAATTTTTTATAATATTTCTCATTGGCAAGTATATTATTTGCTTCTTTCAAATATATATCCCTATCCTGAAGCACTATTTCCCCCCCCCCCTTTATCAGCCTCCCTTATTACTATTTTGGCATTATCCTTAAGATTTTTTTTATGGCACCTTTTTCTTCCTTCCCTAGAGATGTTATTTTTATAGCCTTTTATTTTTAAAATTTTTGGTTTTAGAAGAATAAGATTCTTTTTAGTAAAATTATTTTTTTTTCCTCACTCATGTGTCTGAATTCTTCATTTACCATTGAAAAAAATGTTTCCAAGTTACTACCCCGATGATGAATCGGGTTGAAATTAGACTGTGGACATACTTCCTTGTGTTGACCCTTTTGATTCTAGTGAACTCTCCTGAAGAAAATCTTGTCCAGATTCATTATGACACTACCTAAGTGCAGAAATCATGTGGTACATAAGAACTTGGGAAGCTCGACCCTAACTTCAATCTCAGCAGATCTCTTTAACCTGAATTAGCACACTGGTTACAATAAAGGTTTTCTTGCCACGTATTAAAGGGGTTTTCTTATCTTGTTTTCAAGAGTGGTCCACTCCCCAGTCTCCTTGCTCCTGTTTGCCTAGGGGCACTTCGGACTAACTGTGCACTTCCTGCTGCTGCAAACATAGGCAGTTTTTGCCTCGGCAACCTCAAAGGAGTGCAGTGGCAATGAAGATGGGCAGATCCATCCAGACAGCTTCTGAGCAGAGCTTACAAACTCTATAATAAAAAAAAAAAAAAAAAATGTAAGCGCTGCGCTCCTTGCCTAGGAGACCGGCCACTTGTGTTAAACTTCTGAAGTGAAGGGTAAAATAGGCAATGAGAATTAAATAAAGTTTTAGCCTGCGGAATCGCATAGTGGAAAAATATGCAGCATGTTCATTCATTGTGTGGAATCGCGGCGAATCTGCACCCATAGGATTGCATTGAAAACACTCACTTTACGCATATGGCTGTGCCCACCATGCGTGACGTGAGCGCTTCATGTGCTGATGGTACCCAGGGTCTGGAGGAGAGGAGACTCTCCTCCATGCCCTGGGTACCATAATCCTGTAAAAAAAAAAAAAAAAAGAATTAAAAAAATCGGGATATACAGTGCCTTGTGAAAGTTTTCGGCCCCCTGGAACTTTTCAACCTTTTCCCACATATCATGCTTCAAACATAAAGATAGCAAATGTATTTTTTTTGTGAAGAATCAACAAGTGGAACACAATTGTGAAGTTAAACAATTTATTGATTATTTTCAATTTTTGTGGAAATTAAAATACTTAAAATTGGGGCATGCAATATTATTCGGCACCCTTACTTTGTGCAGTAAACTCACTCCAGAAGATCATTGTGGATCTCTGAATGATCCAGTGTTGTCCTAAATGACTAATGATGATAAATATAATCCACCTGTGTGTAATCAAGTCTCCATATAAATGCACCTGCTCTGTGATAGTCTCAGGGTTCTGTTTGAAGCACAGAGAGCATCATGAAGACCAAGGAACACAACAGGCAGGTCCGTGATACTGTTGTGGAGAAGTTTAAAGCCGAATTTGGATACAAAATAATTTACGAAACTTTAAACATCCCATGGAGCACTGTGAAAGCGATCATATTGAAATGGATGGAGTATCATGCCACTGCAAATCTACCAAGATCTGGCCGTCCCTCTAAACTTTCATCTCAAACAAGATGGAGAAGACTGATCAGAGATGCAGCCAAGAGGCCTATGATCACTCTGGATGAACTGCAGAGATCTACAGCTGAGGTGGGACAGTCTGTCCATAGGACAACAATCAGTCGTACACTGTACAAATCTGGCCTTTATGGAAGAGTGGCAAGAAGAAAGCCATTTCTCAAAGATATCTGTAAAAAGTGTCATTTAAAGTTTGCAACAAGCTACCTGGAAGACACACCAAACATGTGGAAGAAGGTGCTCTGGTCAGATGAAACCAAAATCAAACTTTTTGGCAACAATGTCAAACGATATGTTTGGCGCAAAGGCAACACAGCTCATCACCCTGAACACACTATCCCCACAGTCAAACATGGAGGTGGCAGCATCCTGGTTTGGTGCTGCTTTTCTTCAGCAGGGACAAAGAAGATGGTTAAAATTGATGGGAAGATGGATGGAGCCAAATACAGGTCCATTCTTGAAGAAAACCTGTTGGAGTCTGCAAAAGATCTGAGACTGGGACAGAGATTTCTCTTCCAACAAGACAATGATCCCAAACATAAAGCAAAATCTACATTTGGAATGGTTCACAAATGTATCCAGGTGTTAGAATGGCCAAGTCAAAGTCCAGAGCTGAATCCAATCGAGAATTTGTGGAAAGAGCTGAAAACTGCTGTTCACAAACGATCTCCATTAAACCACACTGAGCTGTTTGCCAAGTAAGAATGGGCAAGAATTTCAGTCTTTCGATGTACAAAACTTATAGACATACCCCAAGCGACTTGCAGCTGTAATCGCAGCAAAAGGTGGCGCAACAAAGTATTTAGTTAAATGGGCCAAATGATATTGCACGCCCCACTTTTCAGTTTTTGAATTTTCACAAAAATTTAAAATAAACAATAAATTTCGTTCAACTTTACAATTGTGTTCCACTTGTTGATTCTTCACCAAAAATTTACATTTGGTATCTTTTATGTTTGAAGCATGATATGTGGGAAGAGTTTGAAAAGTTCCAGGGGGCTGAATAATTTCACATGGCACTGTACTTACCCTCTGATGGCCCCCGGAGTCCTTCCCGCCTCTCACCACATTGCCGGCATCTTCCGGTCCCATTGATGCTTTGCGCGAATCACCTGAGATGACGTCGCGCTCTCGCGAGCATGACGTTAGGCTGGTTTCACACTTGCGTTTTTTTGCGCTGCTTTTTGGCACAAAAAAAAAATGCGTTTTTCCCCTATACTTTAACATGGGTGCGCATATGTGCGCATACGTATGCGCACGTACGCGTTTGTATGCGCATGCGTTTTTTTTGCATTGTGCGCTCGGGCACACAAAATGCATCCTGTTGCAGTATGCGCAAAAAAGCATGCGTTTTTAAAAAAAAATGCACCAAAACCCGCAAAAAACGCACACAAACACCTCATGCGGTTTTTTCATGTGTTTGCGCAAAAAACGCGCAGCAAAAAAACGCAAGTGTGAAAGTAGCCTTACAAAGTTCCTTCGCGCAAAGCATCACTGGGACTGGAAGATGCCGGGAGCGTTGCTGAGGGCCGGGGGCTGTCGGAAGGTGAGGATAACCATTTTTTTATTTTATATTTTTTTTATTTTTAACATTCTATCGTTTTACTATTGATGCTGCATAGGCGGCATCAATAGTAAAAAGTTGGTCACACTTGTCAAGCACTATGCTTGACAAGTGTGACCAACCTGTCAATCACCTTTCCAAACGATGCTTCAAATCGCTTGGCAAGCTCAAGCATTCTGCAAGCTAAATACGCTTGCAAAACGCTTGTGTTTACCGGGAAAACGAATGCGAATTCCGCATGCGTTTTACCCTCAGCGGGAGTTGCTGAAATTTCCGCAGCATTTCCAAACGTGTGTACACAGCCTAAAATCCCTCCATTATTGAGAACTAGAGGATTTTTAATAACTGTTTAGTTGCAGCGTTATTTGTATACACCTATTTATATTGATGAGACAACCCCCTAAAAGTTTCAGTGCAATTTGTCATTATATGGACTTGCTTCTTGTTTACATCTGTATACAGGTCACCAACTGTGATCACATCCTAGTTCACTGCTCACATGTCTCTTGAATCGGCATAATATTGTGTATCTACCATTTGTGCGCTTTACCATGTTTATCTAATTCAATATAATACCAACTGTTGGATACAGTGTAATAAATATTGGATTATCGCACAATTCTTCTGGTACCCAACCAAATTCTGATCTGTGCAGGTTGCAGTATGTCTGGTTTGAAGGATGTGGTAAAGTAAATGTCCTACATTATCAGAGTAATCAGCCAAAAGCTTAGCGTTGCCTTCAATTAACACATGGTGGGCTTAGTTTGCATTTAATCCCACTTGGGTGAGCAAGTGATTATCTACTTGTTCTTTAAGGGCCTGTCACACTAAGCGATATCGCTAGCAATATCGCTATAACATCACTGGTTTTGTGACGTTATAGCAATATTGCTAGCGATATCGCTATGTCTGATACTTACCTCCGACCGGCTCCCCCGCTGGTTATCGCTTATCGCGCGAGAACGTCCTGGACCGTTTCTCGTCGTCAGCTTCCTGCTGTGGAGACGAGCGGCGCGTGGACGCGGGCGGGAGGACGTCAGGATCGCCTCGTCTGACAGGTAAGTAGCGACCCCCGACCCCTGTTGTGTCGCTGGTGAGATCTGCCTATGTGGCAGCTCACTAGCGACCACTTAGCGATGCACCAGCGATCCTGACCGCGTCATATCGATGGTCGGGATCGCTTGTGCATCACTAAGTGTGACAGTACCTTTATACACTTAATGAGTCAAAGAAATGTTGCTGTGGTTTTGTAGGTTAAAAAAATATTTGTATCTAGCCAATTGTAGTTTCAGTAGATGTGTACCTCATACCTGTTTTTAGTCGCTACATTTCAAAAAGGTTAGCCTAATAAAAAAAAAAAAAATGTTCTTTGTATATTGTTGCCTTGTTGTTAAGCAGGGATGTCAAACTCAAATACACAGAGACCCAAAATTAAGAGTCATTGGCCAACCTTGATGTTTGTTTAAAAAAAATGTCTGCAATTGAGGAAGTTTGTCCTTATCAAAAGAAACTTGATGGGTTTTCCGAGGAGCAAAGTGCATTTTAATAGATTAGAATAAAATAAAATATTTGAATAATATGTTTAAGTAAGAGAAGTAAAAAGCATATGGCCCAATGGCCTAATTTAAATATGTAATAACAGGATAAAAAACCTTGAATAACACAGATAAAGTAAGATGCAAACAAAAGTGACGCCAAACACAGTATACCTTCACAGTGAATTCCTCCACAGTACCCTCCACACGCACGCTATGATGACCCTACTATACCCCCCCCTCATTCTCCAAAGGGAAAGAATGTTGGCCCCATCATAGTATAATTCCCCACACAGCCCTCCATACAGTAGAATGGCCACAAAATTGCTCCATACAATGGGCCACGCATAGTCCTTAATGCAGTATAATTAGCTCACAGTGTTCCCTACAGTATTTATTTTACTCATTTATATAGCGCCATTAATTCCACAGCGCCTTACAAACATTATTGGCTCTGTCCCTGATGGACAGTTTTCCTTGCAGTTGAGTATGAGTCCTAAGTGCACAACCAGCACCAGAAACGCATCAGGTTTTTCTATTATCAACATGTGGATTTTACTTTTATAGTTTTAGATGGATTAGAGCTTGAAAATTTTAACTCTGGATGTGCCAATACAATTTATTTCCTACAATATACAATGGGTACATGTTATATCCGTGAATAACATGGAAAGAACACTTCCATGTAACACGGAGGATACTTTTAAATGCATCCTCTCTCTGGTACTTCTCACACCTCACCGTGCCAAGTCTCCCCAATTCAGTGCAGCAAACTGTCCAGGATATTCTTGATGACTTACTTTTTGTAAAACCTAACTGACACAGGCAACCTTCTTAGGTTAGGTACCCCCATTTAATTTTATTTATGGTATGTTGTTTTGAAACTAAAGCCAAGAGTGAATTTTTAAAAAATATACATTTTACCAGGGGACTTCTATTTATGATCAGTTTCCAATGTATGCGGTAAGTTCTGGCTCTACAAATTATATTTGCATGTATAATCTATAAAATCCAAATTTTGTATAAGTGCAGAGCATTTCCACTTACTGTACTTTTTAGGCAGAGTTATAGAACAATTCTGATTTAGATGTTTCAGCTTTTTTATTGGATAGTCAGCAGACAGATCAAAGTGTTTACAGTATACCATGGACTGACCGTAGCGTTTACGGTCTCTGAGTACCTGTACCCTGCAGACAGCAGAGAGGAGAAAAGTACCATTAAAATTCAGTGCAATAATAGCATAGTATGCAGTAATGATTCTAATAGTAGTGGCTACTGGCTGCTAGCCAGCATGTCATTTTTTTCCATGCACGTCAGGGCAGCAGGACTTCCAAGCTTTAAAAAAATTGCCTGAAAGCCTTTTACTCTTTAGCCTAAAAATGTAAAAGAAAAATTAGAGCTGAGGCTGTTATTGCTTTGAAATATCAAAATAAGCAGCATTTACATGCTGAAGCCCACATTGCTCCTGCAGGAAGGGCTTCAGAATAAAGGCATCCCTGACTCAATTTTTAATGACACCAGGCAATGCCTGTGTGAGGTCAAATAATTATTTTTTGTCAGCTATTTTAGTGGCCATCTTCAACCTTTTAATGGAACCTCAGTCTTGTTTTTTGGATAAACATTATATACATTATTATAATAAGAGTAAGAAAATTTGTAAATTTGCATTATACTCTGCACAACATTGAAATCGCAACACCAAGTAGAAAAAGTCATTATGGAAATCCTATCATCAATAGATGTTAATGATATGCAAATGATGAAAAATGTCTTGATGTATTGTGTATGAAAGTCACGCACAGAAATACACACTTTCACGCCTTGGAAAGCGATCAATGAGGTTATTAACCACTTCCTGACATTTGATGTCTGCATATCGTGATCAGCAAGGTGTTCCCACAAGTTGATGTACATTTGTGTCATTGTGATTGTGCAGGCACAACTCCTATGTCTGCATAATCACCACTTGAAGCTCTGCTGAATTGGCTGGTTAACCCACTAGATACCACAATCAGTTGTGATCGCAACATCCAGTGTGTTGTGAGAGGAAGAGTGCTCCTTCTCTCCACCCATTGGCACGCCCGCAACTCGATTGCAGAGAGCAGATGATTGTCATGGCACCTGGCAAGTACAGTGGCCTTTTAGGCTTTGCCATAAGCAGACTTCTAAAATGTGTTCTGTCATTGTGAAACTGGCAGGCCTAATTCTGTGCAGTGCCAAAGCAGCATTGCAGGGTATTAGACCAGCAATTGCATCAATGAAAGTTGATGTTTCATAAAGCGATTAAGTAAAAAAAGTGAAAAAATGTGAAAACATTAAAAATACCGTATAAAGAACTTAAAATGAATTTTTTAAATGTAAACCAGAAAAGTACACCTATTTGGTATTGCTATATCTGCAACAGCCAGATCTATAAAACTCACATTATTTAACCCCTTCACGACATACACTGTACATGTACTGCACAAATAGGAAGTGGGTGCATGAAGCTGGCCCATACCTGGCCGATAATGGCTGTTTTACAGCCAGGACCTGCCTCCAAGTCACCCATTGGCATGCCTGTGACATGATCGTGGGTCTCCAATGAGTTGCTATGACAGCAGAGGGTCTGTGTAAGACCTCCATGCTTGTCATTAGAGTTCCCGTGAAAACTAACCTGTGCAGGGTGTCAAGGAAACCGTAATTTTCACTGTATGCAGCATATACTGTAGTATTGCTATATATATATATATATATATATATATATATATATATATATATATATATATATATATATATATCTCGCAGAAGCGATCAGATGATGGCAAGTACATATTCATGAATGTTATATTCACTAACAAGTAGTGAAGTTGTTTTTTTTACTGTTCATAGTTAAAAAAAAAAAAAAAATTCCTCCATTTGAAAATAAAATAAAAAATTCACCGCTTGCAGAAAAGTCCACTCTATGAACACATAAAAATAATTAACCCTATCGGTAAACACTGTAAAAGGAAATAATTCAAGAACAGTATTTTTTTTTTTTTTTTTTGTTAAATCGCTGCAATACCACAAAAAATGCTTCCAACAATTGTTCAAAACATCGTATCTGCTCCAAAATGGTATCAATAGAAAATAAGCCATTATACATCTCCAACAACCGAAAAGGTTACAGGTCTTAGAAAATGTCTACAAAACTCCCTCAAATTTTTTTTAAAACTTCTTCCATGTTTTTTTTTTTTTACTATTTTAGTGGTGAAAAAAAAATATCTGAAGTGTTTGGAATTGCCATAATCTTAAGTTACAACAAACGATGTCATAATTGCCGTATAAACTCGAGTATAGGCCGACCCGAGTATAAGCAGAGGACCCTAATTTTGCCACAAAAAACTGGGAAACCTTATTGACTTGAGTATAAGCCTAGGGTGGAAAATGCAGTAGCTACTGGTAAATTTCAAAAATAAAAATAGTTTCCAATAAAAGTAAAATTAATTTGAGACATCAGTAGGTTAAATGATTTTGAATATCCATATTGAATCAGGAGCCCCATATAATGCTCCATACAGCTCATGGTGGGCCCTATAAGATGCTCCATACAAAATACCCCCCATTTAATGCTCCATAAAGTTCATGATGGGCCCCATAAGATTCTCCATACAAAAATATCCCCATATAATGCCTCACAAAGGTTAATAAGGGCCCCATAAAATACTCCATATTAAAATATGCCCCATATAATTCTGCACAGAGGTTAATGATGGCCCCATAAGATGCACCATATTAAAATATGCCCCATATAATGCTGCATAAGCGGTTAATGATGGTCCCATAAGATGCTCCATAAAGGTTGATGGCCCCATAAGATGCTCCATAGAATAATATGCCCCATTTGCTGCTGTTCTCATCGCTGGGGGCTAGGTGCCGGTGTCCTGAGCAGGCTGAGACACCGGCGCGCTATGGGGGCCAGGTGCCGGTGTCGCCGCTGACTCAGGCCCCCGCCACTTGCGATATTCACCTGTCCCTGTTCCACCGCTGCGTGCCGCTGTCTTCCGGGTCCTCTGACTGTGACTGTTCAGGCAGAAGGCACGCACTAAACACATCATTGCGTCCTCTGACCTGAATGTCACAGCCAGAGGACACGGAAAACAGCCCGGTGGTGGAACGGGGACATGTGAATATTGCATGGCTCACCCTCCCCCGTCATACTCGCCCTCCTGGTGTGGTCTCTGCACTTCCCTGCTTCTCCGTTGTCCCGGGGCCAGCAGCTCCTTCCAGTGCAGAGTGGTCACATGGTACCACTCATTAAAGTAATAAATATGCGCTCCACGCCTGTGGGAGTGGAGTCGAGTGCATATTCATTAGTTTAATGAGCGGTACCACATGACCGCTCAACACAGACGCTGCAGGCCACGGGACGGAGATACAGGGATGGACACCAGCGATGGCACGGAGGAGGGTAAGTATAATCTCTTCGGCGACTGCAGCTGCTTCCCCGCACCCCATCCCCCCCCCCGCTAGCGTATGACTTGTGCTTTAGACGAGGGAGGCGTTTTCAGCCCCAAAAAGTGATGAAAATCTCAGCTTATACACGAGTATATACGGTACAAGTTTTTTTTTGTTTTTTTTTACAATTTCTCGAATGAGTGATGTCATTCAAAAGTACAACTCGTCCTGCAATAAAAGCCCTCATACATTTGTGGACAGAAAAATAAGTTATTGCTCTGGGAAGAAAGTGAGGGAGAAATTGAAAATGCAAAAAATGTAAATTGACCACGTCGTGATGGGGTTAAATCCCCAAAGTGAACACTGTAAAAACATAAATAATTAACAGCTCAAAAAATTGCTTTTATTTCATCACACCTCTGCACAAAAAGTGGAATGAAACGCAATCAGAAAGTTGTATGTAAATAAAAACTACCGTATTTTTTTGGATAAGATGCTCTTTCTTCCCCAAAATTTGGGGGGAGAATGGTGGTGAATCTTCTAATCCGAATGTAGCTTACCAGGGGGCGGCTGAGGTGGAGCTGTGTCCAGGAGGCAGGGTCACTGCTTAAGGAAGCTGGCTGCGGCAGCAGGAGTGGGGTGAAGCTACGGTCTTTGGGCTGGGAGGAGGGGGTATTCAGCGGTGCGAGGTTGCAGCGAGATCTGGGATTTCACAATATGTTGGGAGTTCTCTTACTTCCCATCCTTTTCTGTTATGAATGGGCACCGAGGAGGATAGCAGGCCCAAGCTAAGCCACAGAAAACCAGAGAGGTTGGTAACTAAGCGGATGCAGACCCCTGATCCTGTCCACAAATTTAGCAGTAGCCGTGGAGCGTGCCTACGATGATCCTAGATGTCTCGGCACAGCCGGAGAGCTAACTAAGCCTAAAACAAGAAGGGAAATCTAAACTGCCCCGGAGCAGACCCCAAAGGAATAGATAGCCCCCAAACATATATTGTCGGTGAGACAAGATGAAAACACAAACACAGCCAGAAAAATAGACTGAGCAAACGATGGGGCCCACACTGACTAGACAGGACAGGAAAGGAAAGACACTGTCTGCAATCACGCAAAAAACCCTGCAAAAAGTCCAACACGTCTGATGCACAAAAAACACTGAAGTCGCACGACTTCCCCCCCACTAAATCAGCACTCTGGTATATTCTGAAAGCAAGCAAAAAGAGACCAATATAACGGGACAAAACAAACTGGCACATGCGGTAACATATGGGCGGTGATTCAGCACAGCCCCAGCCGGAGCTGGCTCACCCACACAAAGCAGAGTAGACAAAACCAGATCAAATGCAAACAGAATAATAAATGATCCACTTAGCTGAACCATGCAGGGAAAAGAGCAGGAGACATCAGACCTCAGAAGGTCCAGGAAGAAAATCACCAGCAGGGATAGAGGGAGTCAGCCGTCTTAAATCCCAATCAGAAACCCCAGATCTCCAATCGTCTTCCTCATTATCAGGTGGCAAGCCTCTGTCAATCAGATCAGCTCCACTACCTCCAGTAACCACCAGAGGGAGTCCAGAAAGAGAACTCGCAACCCCTCTGTCCATCTGACCAGCTCCACTACCTTCAGTAGTCACCAGAGAGAAGCCAGAGAGAGAATTCACAACACTTTTCACTGCAGTGGACTTAGGGGAAAATGGCCGGTGGAGGCGGACATGCTCAGATTGAGATATCGGGAGCTAAGATCTCCTCTTATGAGATCTCAATTTGCGCATGCCCCTCCTACAGCGGCCATTTTTCTGAAGTCCACCACATTGAAAAGGATGGAAAGAGAGGGGACTCCAGACATTTTCTAAGCCCGGAACCCGCCGCAGCCTTGCACTCCTCGAACCCCCTCCTCCTAGCCTGGGGCCCCAGCATCACTTGTATTCACCACCAGTTTCCTACAGCAGTGACCCTGCCTCCTGGGGCCCCAATCCACCGCATGCCACCCCCCCCCCCTGTAAAAGTGGACTATACAAAAGCACCACCACTTTATTAAAAAAAAAAAAGTTTTCCTCCCCAGTTTTTTATAGTCCGCAAAATACGTTGTATGACTGAAAACATCTCTTCCAGCAAAAATCAAGCTCAAACGTAGCATTGTTGGCAGAAAATTATAAAAGTTATACCTCAGAATTTGGTGGTGCAAAAACAACATAGCTGTCTTTTCAAACCCCATGGTGTATGGTGTAAAAAATTAAATAAGAAAAACGATTAATGAATTGCTGTTGTTTGATTATTCTTGCTCGCAAAAATCTGGATAGAAAGCGATCAAAAATACAGTAGGTTATGTTTCACCAAATAGTAACCATAAAAAAGCAAAACCTCGTATAGCTGTATTAGTGGAAAAATAAAAAACGTTGGCTCTCAAAACTATTAAGAATTTGTGTTTAAAAAAAAAAAAAAAAAAAATTTAAAGTAGCAAACTATAAAAAGAAAGCAAGTCTTGAATTTCTTTAATTGCACTGACCTGAAGAATAAAGCGGTGTCACTTTTACTGCAGTGAACGGCAATTTAATTTTTTGCTAAACTTCTGTCTTATTTGTTCATTCTCCCTCTCAAAAAATCAGTATAGGGCTGCATTCACATTTATCTTATGCCCTTCCCTGATCATTTACTTTTGATGTTTCTTTCTTAAGGTACTGTCACACTTAGCGATGCACCAGCGATCCCGACCAGCGATCTGATCCGGTCAGGATCGCTGGTGCATTGCTAAGTGGTCGCTAGTGAGCTGCCACACAGGCATATCTCACCAGGGACATAGCAGCAGTCAGGGATCGTTACTTACCTCTCAAACGAGGCGAACCTGACGTCGTCCTTCCCGCGTCCACGCATCGCTCGTCGGCGCCACAGGAAGCTCAACAGGAAGCGCCCGACGAGAAACGGTCCAGGACGTTCTCGCGTGATCAGCGATAATCAGCGCGGGAGCCGGTCGGCGGTAAGTATCACACATAGCGATAGCGATAGCAATATCGCTGCTGCGTCACAAAACTAGTGACGTTATAGCGATATTGCTAGCGATATCGCTTAGTGTGACAGGCCCTTAAATGTCTGAAAAAGTGGATTCAGACGAAACACCCTATAGAACATTCACTGAAATACTGAACAGCGCCAGACTGTCACTTTGGATTTCATCGCCTCTTTACTGGCGGCGTCCCATCTTTTTAGGCATGCATAACTCGTAAAAATGGAACAGAGTCCATTGTAAATCTGACTGCCTCATTATAGTGTGTGGCTCTGTTTGAATAGTGTGTTTTGGAGACTTTGGTGGAAACCTTAAAGGGAACCTGTCAGGTCCCCGTGTCCCAAGAACCACCAGCAGTTGTTTTTTTACATAGATAAATACCCTGCATAACAATCCATTTATTACATTACACATAGACAGATCTTTAAAAAAAAAAAAAGTAGTTCTAAAGTCTGTTTATGATATAAAAATGAGGCCTTTGACTGGTCGATGGGGTTTTAGTGACCCCATACTAGTCGGGCCACTTGTTATCTGTGCACATATTGATATGACTTACTGTCATGGTCACGTGTGTCTGGACGCAGCGACTACCGCAAGGCGAACCCATGTGATACATGTGACCCTGGATACACCGCCTCCAGTGGGGCGAATTTAAATAATAAACACATGCAGCTGGATACACCGCCTCCAACTGGCGAATTTAGACATTACACGTATATACAAGTCTGGAAACCCTGCCTCCAGTAAGGCAAATTTAAACAATAAGGGAAACCTGGGAAACATTAAAAATGGTGGGCCCTGCGATAGGGAATAGGGAAATGGAGACCTCCTGAGCTCCCCTGAGCCAGTGTCCCTGCACTCCTAACGTTCCCTATGCCGGTTCCGCACCGGGCGTGCAACAGGAACCTAAAAACCCTAGCTCGTCCTGACCTAAACCCTCACTAGGGAATTGGTCGGTGCGGAAACTAATCCCACCACTGCACTAAAACACACATGAGGAAAGATGACAAAACAGGGGAAACACCACTTAGCTTTGCTCTGTTGCGTACGCTCCTAGCAACAGAGCCCACCACCTGTTTTCATCTTCTTCACCCGGATCCATTACCATAACTGGATCCTTCACCGTAGTGCAGCCTTGGAGCAGAGTCCACCACCAGTTGCAGCTGTCCAGTAACAGAGTCCCAAAGATGAGTTCAGCTCCTGCCCAAAAAGTCCAGCATGCTTGAGTGCAACTCTCTCCATAGTTGTCACTCCACCACGCCATGCAAACACTTCCTGCCAACACCATAAACTGTGACTCCACCACGCCATGCCAGCCCTTCTTGCAGACCACCTAGCTGCCACTTGTCCCCTCAGGCTGGGCTGCACAGGACTCATGCTCCTTCCTCCCCCAGGCTTACTTGCCAAATGAATACACAATATCACCCACCGTGATTTAACACACCTGGCTCCCTTTTATAGAGCCTAACACCTGATTTGTAATTAAGTGCACATTAAACCAAAGAAACTAAAGTGCACTACCGCTCACCACCACCAGGGCAACTTAGAATGAACGACACCACGTGTAATAATTCTAATGGCCACCGGGGGCAATCAACCCACTTTGGCACCAAGCCAAAGAAAAAAAAAAGTTCACTTTGTGCATTTAAACTGTCAGATCCACCTTGGATCATGACACTTTCAAGCGCTGGGGTCGTTGCCAGCGCTATACATACCTTGCGCATGCACGTTTTAGAACTTTTCAGTTAGATATGCTTGTGCTCCGGGGTGGAACTGTAGGCAGTCTTATCTTGGTGCTCTAGGCCAGGGAAGCTAAGAGACCTGCCCACAGGCTCCACCTCAAAGCACAAACATGGTTCTCATAGAGACAGACAGACTGTATGTTCTTCTGGTTGGGCCTGTGGGCAGGTCTTTCCTTGGTTTCTATGGCTTAGATCAGGAAGAGAAGACCTTGCCTACAATCCCGGAGCACGGGGGCATATCATTAGCTGAAAACTTCAAACACTGAATACACAAGAACTACAAGACTGATTTTCCCTTCACCCATGATGGCACACCTGAGAGAGATCCACCCAGCCAGGACAGTAACCTACTGAAATAAAAGGACAATACCTTTCCCCTGCTTCTGTTGGGTTCCTGTCCTGTCCCGTACTGAAACCGGAGGGTAACTAACCTATAATGGGTTAAAGGAAAGGTCCCAGGCCAGGCCCGTCCCGTCATCGGAAGAACAGGTGTCGTACCTGTGGTGCCGGCCTTCAGGTGTCTGGAAGCGCTGTCCACTGGTCCCCCCCCCGGGGGCTCAGTGTACAAGCGGGTGGCACAGTCGGCTCTATCTTGGTTCGGTCCACCGTGCTGCCCTCCCCCTGCTGCTCTCCCCGGGCCGGCTCCCAGCTGATCTCAGCATGGTAGAACAGCCGGGGTATCTTCCGGGTACCACCGATGTCACAGGCGCAGGGCACGCTGGGTAGGCGCATCGAGTGACATCAGGAAGGTGCGCCGGAAACAAAATGGCGGAGGCCTACACGACTCTGGCTGGTATATTGGAACAGGAGCATGCCTGGACGGCTTTTGTGTGGGAGGGCAACCATCAGAACCAGAAGGGAGGCCCCACAAGATGGTGCGGGCTACCCTTTCTTAAGGGCAAGCATCGGAGCAGGTAACTGTTGAGGCCAGATCGTCGCACCAGCTGAAGATGGACCGGAGGAATTTGCAGCAGCCAAGATAGCTAACTGCTCACCATCAGCGTGGACACAAGGGAGGCAGTCCAAGTGGCAGGAGCAGCAGCCGTCCCAGCCAGAGGAGCAAGGCATCCCTGGACTTCTGTGTCCAGAGAGGATGTTATGTGTCCCACTACAGCCCCCGAATCCGGTACCCTAGAATGACAACGGGTGGTGCGTGATCTCCGTGAATGTCATCATTTTGTTAATGGACCCCTATTGTTTGTTTAAATCACTAGGAGAGGCCTAGGAAAGTTGTGGTAAAGAAGAGGAACAAGGAGTGCACACTATTCAAAGGCCCCCTAGCGGTGGATTGACAGAAGGACCTCTGCTCTGACTGCATCCACAGGACCATTAGTGAGGAGACCCTGATTTCGCAGCAAGCCTTCCATCCATTATTAGATTTGAAGTGAAGGGCTCCCTTGAAATCCTGTAGAAAAAAGGGAAGAGAAAGCATAGAGAGGTATCCTCTAGCTCGGACTCCTCTTCAGACTCATCGCAGGGTCAAAACTGTGCTGTATAATCATCCTCCTCCTACTCGGACAGTGACACAGAGGGTAAACCGTGTTTTCCTGTGGAGGACACGGATAGACTGCTTAAGGCCATTAGGAAAACTATGGGTGTAAAGGAGGAGAAAGCAGCCAAGTCTCTTGAAGACGTCATGTTTGGAGGATTAGAGGAAAAGCGAAAACGAACCTTTCCGGTCAACGCCAAGGTCCAGGACCTTTGTGTCAGTCAGCTTTGATTTGATGTTTAGTGGTTGGACTCGCAAGTGTGGGGTCCCGTGACGTGGGTTGCGAGTTTGCGTATTGTGGCCATAATATTAACAAACACCTTACATATATTGATATATTTTTGTGCACTTTATCTATTTTTCAGGATGCAGTAGGGCCCAGATGGCTCTGTAACTGTGACCTCTGTTCACACAGGATGCATTTGGGAGGCACTGGGCAGTCCACATGATCTTAAAGTATGGGCGTTAATAGGCTGTAAGCCGGATGCTCTGCATTAGCTGTGTGAATAATGCCATATACAGATTAGAATTTTTTTTTGTGTGCACTAATATACTAAATAATCACCCCCCTCCATAGGTTGGTAGGTTGAGTGATTGCGATATTGGTATTGCTGCACCTGTGTTGCTGCCATAATTACTTGGGTCCACTGCACCCTGATAGTGCATTTGTTTTGAGCCCTAGGCAGGTAAGCATTTCTGCCTTTTTTTCATTGATTCTTCCTGGGCCTTGTTCTTAACTCTGAGCTACAGACTTGTTTCTTGCCTGAAGACAAGGTAGAGAAGGTGGTGAACATAAACTCGGCAGCCATAGAACTCCCACAGATGACCCTGAGGTAAACAATGTCCCTGTTGGGAACCTTAATGTCCTGAATCCCAGCAGTCAAATGGGCCCAATACCATACCAGGCAGCTGCAGTGGGAGATACTGTCCGCACAAAGATCACTAAAAGGACATTTAGAAGGGAGGATATATCTTTCTTCAGAGAACAGAAACTCTATTAGATGGTGGACAGACAGGGCGAACTTGACATCAGGGGTTCCATGGGAAAGGCCAGTAAGTGACATAATCGTGAAAAACGTGAGCATCTCAGGGTGGTGGGCACATCTGAGCGGTCAGGCGATTCATGGGTCTTGGGCGCCTCTGGAGCTAGAGACATTATAAAATCTAAAAGAACTGTGGGCGGTAGAAAGGGCTCTAGGAAGCTTTCTCACTCTCCTCCGGGATCGCCACGTCTGCATTTTGTCAGACAACTGAGCCACAGTGGCATACATCAATCACCAGAGGGGACCAAGGTCCTGCTCCCTAATGGTAGCAGCCATCAACATTCTCCTGGTGGCAGATCAACATCTCTTGTCTCTTATTGCACAGCACATAAGGGGGCAGAGAACGTCAAGGCAGAATTCCTAAGCCGCAACAGACTGAAGCAGGGGGAATGGGCCCCAAACCCCAGAGTTTTTCAGCATATAGTCCATCTATGGGGACGGCTGGAAATTGATCTGTTGACAAAAACAGGAAGGTAAAAAGGTTCTGTTCTCTAAACCCAAGAGAAAACCCATAATAATAATAATAATACTTTATTTTTTATATAGCGCTAACATATTCCGCAGCGCTTTACAGTTTGCACATATTTTCATCACTGTCCCTGATGGGGCTCACAATCTAAATTCCCTATCAGTATGTTTTTTGGAGTGTGGGAGGAAACCGGAGTGCCCGGAGGAAACCCACGCAAACACGGGGAGAACATACAAACTCCTTGCAGATGTTGTCCTTGGTGGGACTCGAACCCAGGACTCCAGCGCTGCAAGGCTGCAGCGCTAACCACTGAGCCACCGTGCTGCCCATTTGCATTAGACTCCCTCCAAATTCCCTGGAACTTTAAAATTGATTATGCTTTTCCTCCAGTAGCCATGATTCCAGCGGTAGTGAGGAAAATCAGAGGGGATCAGGCGAGCGTGATTATGATTGCCTCTTCTGGC
Source organism: Dendrobates tinctorius (assembly GCF_039654945.1). Lineage (NCBI taxonomy): Eukaryota > Metazoa > Chordata > Amphibia > Anura > Dendrobatidae > Dendrobates > Dendrobates tinctorius. The sequence goes on from NW_027361694.1 coordinate 11,270,339, forward strand.
CAAAAAGACCTTGGTTTTCCCTGTTAAGGACAATGTCTCTCAGACCCATGGATCCTGCCAGAGATTCCAGACCTTCTTAGTCCAGGGCCAATATTCCACACTCAAGGGCTTCCATCTAGCAGCATGTAATTTGAAAGGGCACTACTGAGTAGCAGGGGGTTTTCACCATGGCTAGTTTCCACCTTGCTGAAAAGTTGGAAACCCATAGCAACGAAGATCTACAGCAGGACATCGAGAAAATTCTTAGAAGTTTTAAGAAGGCCATTAGGCCAAAAGCCTCCAGTCTGTCCCATCCTAGAGTTCCTGGAGTCGGGGTTTGAACTGGGGTTGGCTACTAGTACCCTTAAGATCCAGGTGTCTGCCTTGGGTGCATTATATAGTTGTAACCTTGCAGCAAATACATGGGCGGCAAGGTTCATAAAATCCTGTGATAGATCCAGACCAGTCCCTATCCCAAAGGTTCCCCCATGGGATCTGAACTTGGTGTTAGAGGCTCTGACCAAGGAGCCATTTGAACCCGTACAGGATTTATCATTGAAATGTCTTACCCTAAAAACAAGCACGGTGCTTGTGCGGTGCTTAGAAACCCTCTGTGTACCTTAGTTACCAGCACGCTGATGCAGGGAGCTGGTAACCAAGGTACACATCGGGTTTCTAAGTGACGCATGCCCCTTAGAAACCCGATGTGTACCTTAGTTACCAGCTCCCTGCATCAGCGTGCTGGTAACTAAAGTACACAGCGACGCCGCGCACTCGGCGTCACTGGTGCTGATTGCTGGTGAAGCTGTCTGTTTGACAGCTCACCAGCGATCATGTAGCGACTCACCAGCGATCCTGACAAGTTGATATAGTTGTCGGGATCGCTGGTGAGTTGCTATTTGTGACGTGGCCCTTAGAGTATATATCGGTGACTAGCCAGTGGAGGAAGACCCAGGGTACTATTGCCAGGTAGATTAGGGAGGCCTTTAGTGTAGCTTACTCTACTAGTGTACTCCAATCCCTGATGGCATCAAGGCTCTCTCCACCAGAGCTGTGGCAACCTCCTGGGCAGAGAAAGCGGAGGTATCGATTGACCAAATCTATAAGGCCGCTACCTGCTCCTTACCAGCCACCTTCTTTAGGCACTATAGGTTGGATCTATACTCCACTGCTGACTTGAACTTTGATAGAAGGGTGCTGCAAGTGGTGATCTTTCCCTAAGGTGTTTCAGATTCTCCAAAAGTCTCTCAGGTTTGCGGTCAAGGGTGAAGGTAAAACACCAAGGTTACTTACCAGTAGCTGGTTTTTCCAGAACCCATGACAGCACCTGTATATTCCCTCCCCTTTCTCACCATATGGGTGTGCATTATAGTTTGAGTGTTTTGATGATGTGGTGTTGGTTATATGTGTAAATTAACTGGGAGGTCCTCTCATGCTCTGTAACCAACTGAAGCGGAGGAGAGGTTACTGCCCTTTTATTTCAGTAGTTCCTGTCCTGGCTGGGCAGATCCCTCTCTCAGGTGTCTTGTCATGGGTTCAGGAAAAAATGACTACCTGTAAGTAAACTTGGTGTTTCTTCACACTGAGTATCATTTTAATCAGTTTAACACTGCCAACCTGACAATGCCTGTAGTTTACTTACAAAATGCTGCTGACAGATTTGCTTTAACGCTAGTATCTCACCTTGCTATGTGCCAGGAGGCCTCAAGACAAACAGGTAAAGCTGGACCTAGCCCTGATCATTTCACACTTACCGATGAATAGGAAAATTGATAAGACGCACAGGTCAAAAAGGGAACCACTCCTCAATATGTACAAAGTGAATGGAACTAAAGCAAAACCGAAGAAATGAGCCAGCGCTCCTATTTGTGTAAGGGCAATGTGTAGGTGCACATTCACATTGTAGCCATTAACCAAACCGAATATAAAAATAATGCGCAAATACCCTGCAGTAAATAAATAGTACTAGTACAGGTAAATAACATAAAGTATTTTTTAGTTGACATTATTTGCTCAAAAGATGAAGGTTGTAAAGTGTTTTGCCAAAACTATCAAAAGTCGTTTGCACAACATTGGTCAACAAGCCAGACATCCAGCTCCAGGTGTTCCATTGCCCTAATGCAAGTGCTTCAAAGACTGGAGCAAGACTACGATTAAGGATGGAATGGCGTTCTATCCTCTTCAAAGAGGCTCTCACTAAGGAACATCACACTGATACTACTCCCAGAATTATGGTATGAGGTGACATATAATGTACTGCATCTAGACCACTCTAGTCTTCATTCCAGGTACACCAACAGCTCGGCACTACATTGATTTGGAGAAATGGCCATGACTCTGGTTCAATGACCAAAGTATTCCAGCATCTTTTTTTCAATACATCAGGCTTCATGTTTGTGTTCCAGATTGTGCTATTATGGCCTACAGCATCTTCATAATTGTCTCAGATGTGTTCAATGAGACATGATTGGTTTGCAATTGCAAAGGGAGCTGGCAGCAGTGGATTTTGATTTGTGTGATGTGCATTTGGCATGGCAAAACGTTCCTCAGACAGCCATTAATAACCTCATTGACCGCTGCGAAGGCATGTTAGTTTGCGTATTTCTGTGAATTTCGCTCATACTCAGGATTACAATATTTCGAGAAGTTTTGAAAGTTTTGTTGCAATTTTTTCATCATTGGTATAGAATTAACATGTTTATCCATCCCATGTTTTTTGTAATTACATGATTTTCTGGTGTTGCAATTTCAATGTTGAGTGCATGTTAATACATATATGTGATCCTTAGTTTTACAAGACAGTTACTGCAAACACTTTGTAAAGTTACTTTTTCATACCCTGCACTTTACAATTGACAAAGAAAACATGCTATTCAGGAAAATCTGTTTATTATGACAACTTCCACTAAATATTGAAAACTTGCAACCTTTATATGTTTGTGATAACTGAGAATTGCTTCTTGTGTATTTCTTTGTCAGTTATAAATATTTCTTTCAATGTGGGGCTTATTTAAAATGGCAGTGTTAATGTATTATGTCATATTATGTGGATTTTCCAGGTCACAAGTTTGTTTGCGTCTGCAGGCTAATAAAAAATGGATACAATCAATCATGACCACAGGGGTCGTCCAGTGGGATATTTCAGCAGTATGCTTTGATGCTTTTCCTTGTACGAAGATAAAGAGTCAATGAGTTGAGTCTCTATTGATTTAAGTCTTCATATTGGAAGGAATGCAAAGCTTAAACTGCTGTGAGGATATAATATTCTGGTTAACAAAAGGGGAGAAAGGAGCTCCTGGAAAAATGAACACTATACATATGTATACAAAAAGAACGTGGTCCTTCCAACCCTCCCCCAACAAGTGGTGTTGGGTAGAGAAGGATTGGACTTTTGCAACTTTAATGGATACCGTACTTTTTTTTTATTTTTTTTTTTTTATTTTTTATTTTTTTTTTGGAGGGGGGGGGGGGGGAGTAAGATGCTGCTACAGGAATTAATATTAGTCACTGCCAAGTACTGGTGCAGGAGATGCTGAAAAACATGAATTTAATTGTAAACTCTGCCTTGTTTTTTTTTTTTAGGGAGAATAGTTAAGGTGGGATCATTTTAGAGGAGCTGTGCCACCATCATATTTATATTTAATTATGATTTTCTTAATTTTTAAAAATGGTCATTAATTTTTAAATCCAATACATGATTAGAAAATGTGTGTTTTTACCACTAGGATAGTAACAAATGTACCGTATCTTTCGGACTATAAGACACACTTTTTTCCTTCCAAAATGTGGAGGAAAATGGGGGGTGCGACTTAGTCGGGAAGTACAGGCTCTGACTGTGAGGGAGCGGTTTTCGATGGAGCAGCAGGTCAGAGGCAGGAGCCGGTGGCTTTGGCTAACTCCTGTGCCTGCTGCTAAAAAGAAATGAATATTCACTGCATTCCACACCCATGGGTGTGGAGGGCAATGAATTTTCATTTCTTTTAGGCATCCTGGTATGATTGGCCCCATCTCGTTCTTGGTATGATTTGCCCCATCCCAATCCTGGCATGATTGGTCCTTTTCTTATCCTGGTATGATTAACCCCATCCAGTTCCTAGTATGCATGGCCCCATCAGAAAAGATTAAAAGAAACAAACCATTGCAATTACTTTCCTCCGCTCCATCACAGTGTCCTGCTCCGTTACCAGCAGCTGCTTAATGCTTCTAAGCTGCGCATGGCAGGGATGTCATGCCGGAATACTCATCGGGACTGTTCATCGCAGAGAGCAGTGAGTATTCATTGCTCTTCAGTAGCATGCAGTGTCAGCCGGAGCCTTCCTGCTGCTGCCGGCGGTCACGTGTTCTGATACTTAAAGGGAATCTGTCACCTATTTTTTCGACTATCAGCTGCCGTCACCGCCATCAGGGGCTTATCTACAGCATTCTGTAATGCTGTAGATAAACCCCCGATGTAACCTAAAAGAAGAAAAGCGAGTTATATTATACTCACCCAGGTGCGGTCTGGGTCCGGCTTTGGTCTGATGGGTGTCGCTGTCCGGTCCGGCGCCTCCCATCTTCTAACGATGATGTCCTCTTCTTTACTTCCCGTCGCGGCTCCTGCACAGGCGCACTGCTCTGCCCTTTTGAGGGCAGAGCAGAGTCTTGCAGTGTGCAGGCGCCGGACCTCTCTGACCTTTCCTGTTGCCTTCGCACTGCAGTACTCTGTTCTGCCCTCAGCAGGGAAGAGTAGTGCGCCTGCGCAGGTGCTGCGACGGTAAGCAAAGAGGAGGACATCATCGTTATAAGATGGGAGGCGCCGGCCCGGACTGTGACACCCATCGGACCAGACCCGGACCTCCCCTGGGTGAGTATAATATAACTCGTTTTTCTTCTCTTTCAGGTTACATCGGGGATTATCTACAGCATTACGGAATACTGTAGATAAGCCGCTGATGGCGGTGCCGGCAGCTGATAATCGAAAAAATAGGTGACAGATTCCATTTAAGAGAAATGAATATTCTGAATATTCATTTCTCAAGTATCTGCACACATGATCGCCTGTAGCAGCAGGAAGCCGGTGACTGACACTGCGCGCTACTGAAGAGCAATGAATACTCACTGCTCTCTGTGATGAACAGTACTGGTGAGTATTCCGCCAGCTGTGCTCTGCTTGTAAGCAGCGCATGATGTCCCTGCCATGCGCTGCTTTCAAGCATTAATCAGCGACACTGTGAGGGAGAGGAGGAAGGTAAGTGTAATGTTTCTTTTTTTTTTTTCCAAGTCTTTTCTGTTGAGGCCAATCATACCAGGATAAGGATGAGGCCATGCATACCAGAACTGGGATGGGGCCTGTCATACCAGGTTAAGGATTGGCCCTGCGTACCAGGATAGGGATGGTGCCACGCAAACCTATACGAGATGGGGACCCTGCATACCAGTATAGGGATGAGTGATCATTCCTGCCAGGATAAAGATGAGTGGGACCATTTCTGTCAGGATAGGGATGAGGGGGCCATGCATGTCAGGAGAGGGATGCGGGGGCCATGCATACCAGGATAGGGGATATTAAGTACAGAATTGACCACATTTTTTGCTTCAGTTTTTTTTCCTTATTACTACCTACTTGGTAGCTTTTTGTGCATTCTCAGCCACCTAACATTTACAGTACATAGTCATTCATTATCTTTGTCATTGTAGCTACACATAACTGTACAAGTATGATTCTCTGTCCCAGCCAGCTCTCCTACTGCAAGGGATAGTACAGGTGCATCTCACAAAATTAGAATATCATCAAACAGTTAATTTATTTAAATTCTTCAATACAAAAAGTGAATGCAGATTATATAGTCATTACAAACAGTCATCTATTTCAAGTGTTTATTTATGTTAATGTTGATGGTTGTGGCTTACAGCCAATGAAAACCCGAAAGTCATTATATCGGTAAATTTAGAATAATTAAAATACACAAGCAAAGGCTTCCTAAGCATTTAAAAAGGTCCCTTAAGGCCCCGTCACACTAAGCAATCTCGGTAGCGAGATCGCTGCTGAGTCACAACTTTTGTGACGTAACAGCGATCTCACCAGCGAGATCGCTGTGTGTGACAGCGATCAGCGAGCGGCCCCCCTGCTGGTATCGCTGATCGCTGGAAGAAACCTCTGGACATTTCTTTGGTCACTGGTCTCCCGCTGGCCAGCACGCATCGCTGTGTGTGACAGGCGGGAGACTAGCGATCAGGTGTAAAAAATAATAAAAAAAATAAAAAATAGTTATTCTCACCTTCCGACGTCCCGTTCAGCCATCCTGCCTCTCTCCACGCTCCGGTCCCAGTGATCCTTTGCACGAATGACCGCGAGACTTTGTTATCCCTCGAGACCGTGACATCTCGCGGTCATTCTCGCAAAGGATCACTGGGACCGGAGCGTGGAGAGAGGCAGGATGGCTGAACGGGACGTCGGAAGGTGAGAATAACTATATTTTTTATTTTAATTCTATTTTTTACAGGGATGGCCAGCGATGCCGGGCGCTCGGCATCGCTGTGCTGATCGCTGGTGAAGCTGTCTGTGTGACAGCTCACCAGCGATCACATAGCGACTTACTAGCGATCCTGACACCTTGATATCGGTGTCGGGATCGCTGGTAAGTCGCTTAGTGTGATGGGGCCTTTAGTCTGTTTCAGTAGGTCCACAATCATGGGGAAGACTGCTGACTTGACAGATGTCCAGAAGGCAGTCATTGACACACTCCACAAGGAGGATAAGACGCAAAAGGTCCTTGCTAAAGAAGCTAGCTGTTCAGAGTGCTGTATCCAAGCATATTAATGGAAATTTGAGTGGAAAGAAAAAGTGTGTTAGAAAAAGGTGCACAAGCAACCTGGATAACCGCAGCCTTAAATGGATTGTTACGAAAAGGCCATTCAAAAATTTGGGGGAGATTCACAAGGAGTGAACTGCTACATGAGTCATTGCTTCAAGAGCCACCACACATAGACGTTTCCAGGACATGGGCTACAAGTGTCACATTCCTTGTGTCAAGCCACTCATGACCAATAGACAACACCAGAAGCATCTTACCTGGGCCAAGGAGAAAAAGAACTGGACTGTTTCTCGGTGGTCTAAGGTGGTGTTTTCAGATGAAAGTAAATTTTGTATTTAATTTAGAAATCAAGGTCCGACAGTCTGGAGGAAGAGTATAGAGGCATACAATCCTAGCTGCTTGAGGACTATTGTGAAGTTTCCACTATTAGTGTTGGTTTGGGGAAGCCATGTCATCTGCTGGTGTAGGCCCACTGTGTTTTATCAAGACCAAAGTCAGCGCAGCCGTCTACCAGGAAATTTTAGAGTACTTCATGCTTCTTTCTGCCGACAAGCTTTTTGAAGATCGAAATTTCATTCTCCAGGACTTGGCACCTGTCCACACTGCCAAAAGTACCAATACCTTGTTTAAAAACAGTATCACTGTGTTTGATTGGCCAGCAAACTTGCCTGACCTTAACCCCATAGAGAATCTATGGGGTATTGTCAGGAAGATGAGACACCAGATCAAACAATGCAGACAAGCTGAATGCTGCTATAAAAGCAACCTGGGCTTCCATAACACCTCAGCAGTGCCACAGGCTGATCTCCTCCATGCCACGCCTTATTGATGCAGTAATTGATGCAAAAGGAGCACAACCAAGTATTAAGTGCATTTACTGAATATACATTTCAGTAGGCCAACATTTCGGATTTTAAAATCATTTTTCAAGCTGGTGTTATAAAGTATTCTAATTTACTGAGATAGTGACGTTTGGGTTTTCATTGGCTGTAAGCCATAAACATCAACATTAGCAAAAATAAAAGAGATCACTCTGTAGTGACTCTATATAATGAGTTTCACTTTCTGTATTTAAGAACTGAAATTTAACTTTTTGATCTAATTTTGTTAGAAGCACCTGTATATACAAAGCTGTCTGCAATGAAGGAATCTACTTGTATTGCTGCTTGTAGCTTCCAGCGCTTGCTTAACCATCTGTGTTGTCACTGTAGCTGCACGCAGCAGTAAAATTAGTTTCCTCTGTTCTTGTTGGCTCTGTGAAGGCAATTTTTAAAGTGACTTATGATTAACCCCTTAATGACCGTCAATATGTCTTTTAACAGCGACAGTTAAGGGTACTTATTCCTCAGCCCTGCTTTTTAACGGTGCTGAGAAATAAGTGTATAGCGCCCCCCAGCGTTGTAAATTCTCTGGGCTCTCAGCTTCCGGGGATAGCTTAGACCCCGGAGAACATGATTCGGGTTGGTTTTTATTGATACCAGTGATGCGATCACCCTTATTCACGCATTAACTGCAACAACAAAAAAATCTGATTTCCCATTTAATTTCTCTCTCCTCTGATGTGGTCTCGTACAACAGAAGAGAGAGAAATCGGGTCTTCCGAACCCTCCGGTACCTCCAGTGTCTCTGGACTCTTATGCATCCTCTGGTGTTGTCCCCCAGCATCTTCTTCCAGGAAGAAAATGGCGGGCGCATGCACAGTGCGCCCACCGAGCTCTGCCGGCCGGCACCCGGCAATATTAGGACATTTTTCCTATTGGTTCATTTTGACCACTGTGATAGGGTCTGTCCACAGTGATCAAAATAAAAAAATAGTAAAAAACCCCACCCTTTTATCACCCCCTTAGGTACAAAATAATAAAATAAAAAAGTTCTTACCATTATTCCGGTTAGGGTCGGGGCTAGGGTTATGACTGGGCTAGGGTTGGGGTTGTGGCTATGATTGGGATTACTGTTAGGCTATGTACACACGTTGCAGATTCACCTGCGGGTTTTTCCGCGCGGATCCACAGGTAAAATCGCAGGTAGTGACCTGCGGTTTTCCTGCGGTTTAGCCCTGCGGTTTTACACCTCTACTATGTTAAAGGTGTGAAACCGCTGAGGAATCCGCCCAAACAATTGACATGCTGCGGTTTGTAAACCGCGCGGAAAAAACCGCAGCGTGAGCACAGCGGTTTTGAAAAGCCATAGGGTTACATGGTACTGTACCATGTCTGCGGAACTGCTGCGTTTCCGCAGGGCCAAAACCGCTGCGGAAACGCAGCAGAATCCGCAACGTGTGCACATAGCCTACGGGTTGAGATTACGGTTAGGGGTGTGTTAGGGTTAAGGTTATGGTTAGGAGTGTGTTGGGGTTAAGATTGGAGTAAACATTGGTTGGGTTCCACTGTTTTGGTACAACAGGTGGTCTCCAAGCACAACATGGCACCCACCATTGATTTCAGCCAATCTTGCGTTAAAAAGTCAGTGTTCCCTCCCTTCTGAGTCCTTTCATGTGCCCAAAGAGTGGCTTTTTCCCACATATCGGGTATCGGGGTACTCGGGAGGAATTGCACAACAAATTTTGTGGTCTATTTTCTCCTGATACCCTTGTAAAAATAAAAAAATGGGTTCCAAACTAAATTTTTTTGTGAAAAACGTAAAATGTTTATTATTTCCTTCCACATTGCTTTAGTTCTCGTGAAGCACATGAAGGGTTAATAAACTTCTTTGAATAATGTGGTTTTGCGCACCTTGAGGGGTGCAGTTTTTAGAATGGTGTCACTTTTGGGTATTTTCTGTCATATTGACACTCACTTCAAATGTGAGGTGGTCCCTAAGAAAATATTGTTTTGTAAATTTTGTTGGAAAAGTGAGAAATCGCTGGTTAATTTTTAACCCTTATAACATCCTAATAAAAAAAATTGTTGCTAAAATTGTGCCGATGTAAAGTTGACTTGTGGGAAATATTATTTATTAACTATTTTGTGTGACACCACTCTCTGGTTTAATGGTACAAAAATTAAAAATTGCTAAATTTTCAAAATTTTTGCCAAATCTCCAATTTTTTCCTAAATAAACCCAAGTTAATTCGAAGAAATTTTGCCACTTACATGAAGTACAATATGTCACGAAAAAACAGTCTCTGACTCAGTGGGATACGTTGAAGAGTTCCAGAGCTATAACTTCATAAAGTGACAGTCAGAATTGTAAAATTTGATCTGTCACTAAGTGTTTAATGCAGTTTTGCGGTCAATGCAAGGCAATATTAAATGAAGGATAGATTATACTGGAAAGACTCTACTTTTCTTTAATAAACTACTCTTTAATTTCTAAAACTGCATAAAATTGTCTTTTTTAAAAGCACCCAAAGGGTGAGGCCACATCTTGTGGCTGTTGTTGGGATATCAAGACTTCTGTTTACGTACTTGTTGCCTTGCAGACCATGCACAGTGTCTGTCTCCTAGGCATCGAGCAATAAACAAAAGAAAGGCAATATTACTGTTGCAAGATGGTAAGCAGTGAATTGCAAAAGTTCATTTTTATAAGCACTATCTGACACTACCCATTTATGAAGATGGGAATAACCCTTTTAATGTAGTCATTGAGTATTTAGATAATTTTGACAATTTTTGTCTTGCATTGGTAACCTCCTGACTCCATACATGTTCTATTTCAATAAATCTGTTGCAAACCTTTGTTATTCTGTCTTCTACAAAGAAAAATTAAGTCATATACAGTGGGGCAAAAAAGTATTTAGTCAGTCAGCAATAGTGCAAGTTCCACCACTTAAAAAGATGAGAGGCGTCTGTAATTTACATCATAGGTAGACCTCAACTATGGGAGACAAACTGAGAAAAAAAAAATCCAGAAAATCACATTGTCTGTTTTTTTTTTTCATTTTATTTGCATATTATGGTGGAAAATAAGTATTTGGTCAGAAACAAAATTTCATCTCAATACTTTGTGATATATCCTTTGTTGGCAATGACAGAGGTCAAACGTTTTCTGTAAGTCTTCACAAGGTTGCCACACACTGTTGTTGGTATGTTGGCCCATTCCTCCATGCAGATCTCCTCTAGAGCAGTGATGTTTTTGGCTTTTCGCTTGGCAACACGGACTTTCAACTCCCTCCAAAGGTTTTCTATAGGGTTGAGATCTGGAGACTGGCTAGGCCACTCCAGGACCTTGAAATGCTTCTTACGAAGCCACTCCTTCGTTGCCCTGGCGGTGTGCTTTGGATCATTGTCATGTTGAAAGACCCAGCCACGTTTCATCTTCAGTGCCCTTGCTGATGGAAGGAGGTTTGCACTCAAAATCTCACGATACATGGCCCCATTCATTCTTTCATGTACCCGGATCAGTCGTCCTGGCCCCTTTGCAGAGAAACAGCCCCAAAGCATGATGTTTCCACCACCATGCTTTACAGTAGGTATGGTGTTTGATGGATGCAACTCAGTATTCTTTTTCCTCCAAACACGACAAGTTGTGTTTCTACCAAACAGTTCCAGTTTGGTTTCATCAGACCATAGGACATTCTCCCAAAACTCCTCTGGATCATCCAAATGCTCTCTAGCAAACTTCAGACGGGCCCGGACATGTACAGGCTTAAGCAGTGGGACATGTCTGGCACTGCAGGATCTGAGTCCATGGTGGCGTAGTGTGTTACTTATGGTAGGCCTTGTTACATTGGTCCCAGCTCTCTGCAGTTCATTCACTAGGTCCCCCCGTGTGGTTCTGGGATTTTTGCTCACCGTTCTTGTGATCATTCTGACCCCACGGGGTGAGATTTTGCGTGGAGCACCAGATCGAGGGAGATTATCAGTGGTCTTGTATGTCTTCCATTTTCTAATTATTGCTCCCACGGTTGATTTCTTCACTCCAAGCTGGTTGGCTATTGCAGATTCAGTCTTCCCAGCCTGGTGCAGGGCTACAATTTTGTTTCTGGTGTCCTTTGACAGCTCTTTGGTCTTCACCATAGTGGAGTTTGGAGTCAGACTGTTTGAGGGTGTGCACAGGTGTCTTTTTATACTGATAACAAGTTTAAACAGGTGCCATTACTACAGGTAATGAGTGGAGGAAAGAGGAGACTCTTAAAGAAGAAGTTACAGGTCTGTGAGAGCCAGAAGTCTTGATTGCTTGTTTCTGACCAAATACTTATTTTCCACCATAATATGCAAATAAAATGAAAAAAAAACAGACAATGTGATTTTCTGGATTTTTTTTTCTCAGTTTGTCTCCCATAGTTGAGGTCTACCTATGATGTAAATTACAGACGCCTCTCATCTTTTTAAGTGGTGGAACTTGCACTATTGCTGACTGACTAAATACTTTTTTGCCCCACTGTATATATATTGGCTGAAGAGCCCGGCGCTGCCCGGGCATAGTAACTAACTGTGGTTATGTCCAGGATAGGCATCCGCACCGTCGCAGCTACAGCCACAAAATTTGGCAGTCACCCGTCTGGACCCCGAGAGCGTCCTAAGCTATGTTGTGAGGCGAAATTTTAACCCCGCGCGTTCCAATTCCAATTCAAGACCCCCCCCCTCATTATGATGTCATAATGGTTGACTATGGGATGGAGGATGTGTGATGGGTATATGGGCACTGGACTGTGGGATGGAGGATATGTATGACGGGTATATGGGCACGGGACTATGGGATGGAGAATGTGTGATGGGTATATGGGCACTGGACTATGGGATAGAGGATATGTGACGGGTATATGGGCACGGGACTATGGGATGGAGGATGTGTGATGGGTATATGGGCACTGGACTATGGGATGGAGGATATGTATGACGGGTATATGGGCACGGTACTATGGGATGGCGGATATGTATGATGGGTATATGGGCACGGGACTATGGGATGGAGGATATGTATGATGGGTATATGGACATGGGGCTATGAGATGAAGGATGTGTGGGTATATGGGCACTCGACTATGGGATGGTGAATATGTATGATGGGTATATGGGCATGGGACTATGGGATGAAGGATGTGTGATGGGTATATGGGCACTCGACTATGGGATGGCGAATATGTATGATGGGTATATGGGCACTGGACTATGGGATGGCGAATATGTATGATGGGTGTATGGGCATCGGACTATGGGATGGAGAATATGTATGATGGGTATATGGGCACGGGCTTATGGGATGGTGGATATGTATGATGGGTATATGGGCACGGGACTATGGGATGGAGGATAATTATAATTTGTTATAACTAACCCCACTTTGTTACTATGCCCGGGCAGCGCCGGGCTCTTCAGCTAGTCTAATATATAAAGCTCAATGTGTGTGTGTGTGTGTGTGTGTGTGTGTGCGTGTGTGTGTGTATGTCCGGGATTGGCATCCGCACCGTCGCAGCTACAGCCACAAAATTTGGCACAGTCACATGTCTGGACCCCGAGAGCGTCATAGGCTATGTTGTGAGGCGAAATTTTTAACCCCGCGCGTTCCAGTTCACCAAACAATTTTGCCCCTATCTACATAATGGGGGAAAAAGTGTCAAGCCCCGCCCCTCATTATGTCATAATGGTTGCCATGGCGACGCTGATGTCGTCATAGGTTGCAAGCACCGCCGCTCATTATGATGTCATAATGGTTGACTATGGGATGGAGGATGTGTGATGGGTATATGGGTACTGGACTATGGGATGGAGGATATGTATGATGGGTATATGGGCACGGGCCTATGGGATGGAGGATATGTATGATGGGTATATGGTTAGTTACTATGCCCGGGCAGCGCCGGGCTCTTCAGTGTGTATGTGTGTGTGTATGTATGTATGTATGTATGTGTGTGTGGAGCCCCACCCACTCCGCATAGCCACATTCACTGTAATATCCCACATCATCCCGTCAGCCAGAGCTACTGGACAACAACCCCTAATATCCCACATCGTCCCATCAGCCAGAGCCACCGGACTACTACTCCTAATATCCCACATCGTCCCGTCAGCCAGAGCCACCGGACTACTACCCGTAATATCCCACATCATTCCGTCAGCCAGAGCCACCGGACAACTACCACTAATATCCCACATCATTCCGTCAGCCAGAGCCACCGGACTACTACCCCTAATATCCCACACCATTCCGTCAGCCAGAGCCACCGGACTACTACCCCTAATATCCCACACCATCCCATCAGTCTGGGGTCAGAACCAGAGCGCTAACCGGAATGGTCCTAACTTCCATACCGGGGATCCCTTTAAGAGAGGCCTGGTGTCAGAACCAGAGCGCTGAGTGGATTTACCCTCACTTCCATACCAATGATCCCTTTAATATACCCCTAGGGTCAGAATCAGAGCGCTGAGGGATTTGACCTAACTTCCATACAGGAGATCCCTTTGAGAGAGCCGAGAGGTCATTACCAGAGCATTTGAAGGCAATTCCCCTGACTTCCATACCGGAGATCCCTTTTAGAAAGGCCTGGGGTCAGTACCAAAGCCCTGGATGGATTTGCTCTGACTTCCATACAAATGATCCCTTTAAGAGGGAAAATGTGCCTATTGGATGGAGGATGTGTGATGGGTATATGGACACAGGAGGGGGGGGATTCATTTGTCATGTGCTCTGTGCTCCTTTTTGGGGGGCAGACAGTGGCTGGGAGCTTATGTTTCCGAAGATGCTAGTTTTCTCCCACCATGTCAGTGTCTGCTGAGGTGTTGTCAAGTGGGAAAAGTTGCTCATAGCTACCAGATCACAGCTCATCTTCTTTTAACCAGCTCTGGTGAAATGAGATGCTTAGTGATTGGTTGCAAGGAAAACTGTTGCTCATAGCAACCAATCGTAGCTCCGCTTCTTTTGAACAGCTATGTTGAAATGAAAGATGCTTCGTGATTGGTTATTGACACCCCCCCCACACACACACATTCAGTTTTATGTATAGAGATAGTCTGCAGTGTTCTGCGTTTTAAAAATACTTTGAAGACCATGTGAACCACCCCTCTAGTATGTACTAGATGACAGCTAAGGCTGGTTTCACACTTGCGTTTTTTTTCGCGGTATTTTAGCGCTAAATAGCGCATGCGTTTTTTTTTCCTATACTTTGCATGGGATGCGCTTATGTGCGCATACACATGCGTTTGTACGCGTTTTTCTGCGCATGCGTTTTTTTGCGGTATGCGCTCGGGCGCACAAAATGCAACCTGTTGCATTTTTTGGGCGTCCGACTTGCCTCAAAAAAACGCATGCGCGCGCAATGCGTTTTTTTACAGCAAGACACCCATTATAAGTCTATGGTGAGCATATGTGCGCATTGGCATGCTTATGTATGTGGTTTTTTGCACATGCGTTTTTTTTTTTTACCATTAGTTTAGACAATGGAATTTAGGGGTTTGGGTTAGAGTTAGGGTTAGTTAAGGGGGGTTAGGGTCAGGGTTAGGGTTAGGATCAGGGTATGGTTTGGTTAAGGGTTAGGGTCAGGGTCAGGGTTAGGGTTAGGATCAGGGTTAGGGTTAGGATCAGGGTATGGTTTGGTTAAGGGTTAGGGTCAGGGTCAGGGTTAGGGTTAGGATCAGGGTATGGTTTGGTTAAGGGTTAGGGTCAGGGTTAGGGTTAGGATCAGGGTATGGTTTGGTTAAGGGTTAGGGTCAGGGTTAGGGTCAGGGTCAGGGTTAGAGTTAGGATCAGGGTATGGTTTGGTTAAGGGTTAGGGTTAGGGTCAGGGTCAGGGTTAGGGTTAGGATCAGGGTATGGTTTGGTTAAGGGTTAGGGTCAGGGTTAGGGTTAGGATCAGGGTATGGTATGGTTTGGTTAAGGGTTAGGGTCAGGGTTAGGGTTAGGATCAGGGTTAGGGTTAGGGTCAGGGTTAGGGTTAGGATCAGGGTATGGTTTGGTTAAGGGTTAGGGTCAGGGTCAGGGTTAGGATCAGGGTATGGTTTGGTTAAGGGTTAGGGTTAGGGTTAGGGTCAGGGTATGGTTTGGTTAAGGGTTAGGGTTAGGGTTAGGATCAGGGTATGGTTTGGTTAAGGGTTAGGGTTAGGATCAGGGTATGGTTTGGTTAAGGGTTAGGGTTAGGGTCAGGGTTAGGGTTAGGATCAGGGTATGGTTTGGTTAAGGGTTAGGGTTAGGGTTAGGATCAGGGTATGGTTTGGTTAAGGGTTAGGGTTAGGGTCAGGGTTAGGGTTAGGATCAGGGTATGGTTTGGTTAAGGGTTAGGATCAGGGTATGGTTTGGTTAAGGGTCAGGGTTAGGGTCAGGGTTAGGGTTAGGATCAGGGTATGGTTTGGTTAAGGGTTAGGGTCAGGGTTAGGGTTAGGATCAGGGTCAGGGTTAGGGTCAGGGTCAGGGATAAGGTTAGGATCAGGGTATGGTTTGGTTAAGGGTTAGGGTTAGGGTCAGGGTTAGGGTTAGGATCAGGGTATGGTTTGGTTAAGGGTCAGGGTTAGGGTCAGGGTTAGGGTTAGGGTTAGGATCAGGGTATGGTTTGGTTAAGGGTTAGGGTTAGTGTCAGGGTTAGGGTTATGGTTTGGTTAAGGGTTAGGGTCAGGGTTAGGGTTAGGATCAGGGTATGGTTTGGTTAAGGGTTAGGGTCAGGGTTAGGGTTAGGGTCAGGGTCAGGGTTAGGGTTAGTAAAGTCATGGTTTGGGTTAGTGTGAGGGGCCACCTAATGTTTGGAAAAAACGCAAACGCAGTAAAAACGCATACAAACGCTGCGTTTTTTTCATGCATGCTCATAAAAATGCTTGAAAAAAACGCAGCAGTTGTATGCTTTTGTATGCGTTTTTTCAATGCGTTTTTTTGCGGGAAAAACGCGCTGCAAAAAAAAGCAAGTGTGAAACTAGCCTAAGACTTGGAAATACGTTTTGTTAACGAACAGAAATCTCCTATGAGAAGCACTTAAGCTCAATAATAGTAAATGTATTGCATGAATTGTGTGTCTGTATATGATGAATATGCCCTGGACAGCCCCCTCAACTGACTGTCATTGACTATTAATCGACTTGGTCAAGTAGCAATGAGTGTTTAAAAGCTATATGTGCTCAGTAAACATGAAATCAATTGAACTTAATCTCTATGTCATTGATACTGTAAGTAATTTCGATAGCGTACAAATTCTCAGCCCTGGCCCCCTCTCTGTATTGAGTTATGCACATAACTAATGTGCACCTCCAGCAGTGAAGCCATCCTGGGGAATGCTGTAGATTTTGTAGAATGTTAGCTGGTGCATTGTGCATGATGACTGTTTCTTTTCGTTGCACTGCTCATCACAGACCTGCTTTCCATAGATGATCACACAGCTAACTGTAGTCTGTTTTACTTCAGCAGAAAAAAAAAATTCAAATACGTTATTAATTTTATTTTCTATTGTCATTTTAAATGAGAGGCTTGCAGTTACCGTACTATGACTTTAATCTGTAATTGGTAGTGAATTGTTGCATTCAGTGAACACCGAATTAAGTGGAAATGGTTTTCATCCATTGAATAGTTTTTCTTGGCTTCTGCTAATGAGCAACTTTCATGTTTAGCTTCTTAGCACGTCAGTAATTGACTTTTCATTGTTGAGCAGTGGTTCTTGTTGAAGAACTGTTTCCTTGACTGATGAATATGTGTATTAGTTATACATTTATATACACATGCACTCATTTAAACAATGTGTGTATTTTTTTTTAAATTTTCCTTGAATATCTCCAATCAGTGGCATATGACACCCTTGAGAATTCACGGTTCATCAAAGGTTAAAGTATTAAAAGTATTAAAGCAAAGGGATCCTTGTAACAATCCCTTTAAATTGCTAACCTATGAATTTAGGATGTACAAAGGTGTGGGGATTTGGACAAAGCAGTCCTTTATGGTGTATACTTTTGTTTTTTCCAAACACATGTAAATGAAACAAAAAGTTCCCATACAACTTTAACTGCTCTTGGATAGCAATGCCCCCCCCCCTTCACCCTCACATATGGACTTTCAACTAAGGCTACTTTTTTTCTGAAAGGCAGGATCTGGAGTCGCGCCTAAGCGACGGATCCGGCTCCATCCGGCTTCTTTTTTTGAAAACCTGATGAAACGGTTCCGGTTTTCCGCCGAATCAGTCTACCTGATCCGGCGGAAAACAGGATCCGTTTCATCAGGTTTTCCATCCTTTTCTTCCGGGTTTTTTTATCCGTTTTCTGACAGATCCGGTTATTAAAAAAGCCCATGGGAGGCTCCCAAACGTGATTGGCTACTGAAAACCTATATATACAATGCTCCGACAGGCCATATTTGACAGGTTGTAGAGGAACAAGTGCATGTTGTAGAGGAGAGCAAGTGTCTGGCGAAGATGGAAGGTGTGATAGCAAACATTCTGAAGATTAACGTTGATTTTACTGTTGAGGCAAATCGTTTGAAAGCGATTGTTGTGGAGAAGGAGCGAGAGAGACAGCAGTGCATCAAGTATCTGCACTGACGACGTTTGTGGATCCACCCCATCACAGCTAAGAGAATGACGCGTGGGGTGTATTCTACACTATACATGGAGCTACGAGGAAACCCTGTGAAATTTTTCTCATGTTCGGATGCAAATGGAGAACTTCGATGATATTTTTTTTTTTTTTTTAATTTTTTTTTTGGTGGAATGAACTGGACACCTCATCAAAAGTGACACATATTGCCGCTTCTCCATTTCACGACCGGAGCGTCTGATGGTGACTCTTCGGTAAGGCATTTTTATTGTATCTCCTCCTTTTAAAGCACACTTCTACTGTAATGTTTTTGCTGGTAGTTTTTAATTGTTTTTAATATATCTCTAACTGTTAAGTTGACTTATAAGTGTAATGTTATTTTTTATGTACTAATTTTTCCCTTTTTTTTTTTTGGTCACAGATTCCTTGCAAGTGGAGAATCTCTTTCGTCACTCCATTTCCAATTCAGACTTAGGATTTCCACCATCTCCGGAAATGTGAAGCACACATGCCGTGCATTGTGGGACACTTTACATGACGAGTTTGTACTACATCCAACATTGGAGAGTTGGCTTGAAATTGCAGATAAATTCCAACAAATCTGTCAGTTTCCCAATTGCTTGGGTGCAGTGGACGGGAAACATATCTGCATCGTCAAACCTGGTGGATCTGGATCGGAATATTTTAACTATAAAAAATATTTCTCCATTGTGCTCATGGCCATTGCTGACACTGAATACAAGTTTATAGCGGTTGATATTGGGGCCTATGGCCCGCCAATGATTCCCAAGTTTTCAAATTGTCTGCAATGGAGCGTCATCTCTATGGAAACGCCTTCTAATTTCCTCCCCCAAGACCACTGCCTGAAACCCCTGGGCCACCAATGCCATTTGTTTGTGTTGGGGATGAAGCCTTCCAACTATCGGAACACCTGCTGAAACCATACTCCGCTATCAACCTGAAGACTGAAACTGTGGACGAGGTGGTGAAAGCTTGTGTGGTTCTGCACAATTTTGTTATATGCAAGGAACTGATTTGCATTGATGACCACAATGAAGAAACCACCTTGCATGATTATCACAACATTATGTATAGAACTTCTGTGTCCGTTTCAAGAATGAGGGACAAATTTGCTGAGGAGGAGGGACAGTGGCTGGAGGTGGGGGGGCAGTGTGGGAGGATGTACCGTGGTGGGTGGAGGGGATTGGGAGCTAACTTGCGCTAGAGCAGACTGGCACGATTGCATTACATGCATCTGCTGGTCAGGAGATGGTTTATCCATGCGCTCGAGTACAGACTGGAAAAATGTGTGGTTTGGAGCTTTACTTTCATCTGAATGCATCCTAACCAGAAGTGTGTGCAACTCAAGAATACTGTTGTTGAGCAAATTAAATCCTGCGGCCATTTGCTCTGACAACAGTTTCAGACAGTTCTGGAAGGATGCATTCAGATGTAAGAACTCAGGCGCATAGCTCTTTTCCTGACCCCTCTGGTGCTGCCGCCCAGAACCCACAGGTGTACTAGATGTGGCAGCAGCAGAGGCGTGGGGTAAAGGAAAAGCTATATCCTCACCAGCAGATTCATGCAATGCAGGTGGCCATGATGCTCCAGCGCAAGGGGGTGGTACCGAAGGAACAGATGTGAGGGAAGGCTGAGAAGTTGCAGATGGTCCAGGACTGTCGAAGTGTCCCTCGGTGGCGGACTCCTCAGGGATCGCCCCAGAAGTGTCCAACGGTGCAGGCTCCCGAGTGCTGCAGATGATGCTGTGGAATAAAGAGGAAAGGCCATGCGAAACCCAGAAGAACCGGAAGGCCATGCGGCGCAATTCGGTGCTAATACAATTCAGTGAGACAAAACTGGATCCGGCGGCAGATTTCGCCGGATCCGGTTTTTGAAAAAAGAGCCAGATCCAGCCTGTCAGAAAAAAAACTGATGTGTGAAAGTAGCCTTAGCGATGCAATCATGTGTTTTTTAATAGTGATAGGAGATAGACCGTTAATAGCATAGGCTTGTCTCTCTGGAGGACAAAATAATCAGGCATTTGAATTCAAACTCCTTGATTCTAATCTTCCTTCATGTCTTCTGTTACTTGAAAGTTGGGATTTCACAATGCACCTTTTAAATTTTGGAAGGTCTCACTGGAATAATTGGGTTCAACCAATTTTAATATAATGTGTATTAGGGCTTTAACCCACAGAAAAGAACATTATATGACTATCCATTTTCTTTCCATATTTGCATTAACTCTTGACTAATGTAGGGGTGCCCATTGTCCTTAGATAAACCTAAAGGCCCCGTTACACATAACGATGTCCCAGCGATCCCACCAACGATCCGACATGGATGGGATCACTGGGACATAGTTAGGTGATTGCGGGTGAGCTGTCACATAGACAGCCCCTCCAGCGATCAGGACCAGCGAGCAAGCAGGTTTCCAATGTAAACATCGGGTATCTAAGAGCCGCGTGGCTCTTGGATACCCGCTGTTTACCCTAGATACCAGCATGTATGCTGGTATCTAAGGTAAACAGCGGGTTTCTAAGAGCCGTGTGGCTCTTAGATACCAGATGTTTACATTGGAAACCAGCGTCGCTGATCACTGGTCTCTCGCTGTCACACGCAGAGATGCGCGCTGGCCAGCGGAAGACCAGTGATCAAAAAACGGCCCAGGACGATAGTGCACGATCAGCGATACCAAGTGGGGATCCCCTTCACACACAGTGATCTCGCTGGCGAGATCGCTGTGGCGTCACAAAATCAGTGATCTCACTAGCTGTGTGTGACGGGGCCTTAACAAGTAAATGGAGAGTAACCTAGATTAAAATTTGCTGAATATGCTTATCTTAGGCTGGTGTCTTGTGACCATTTACTACATATATGGATTCTTTGAACTCCTCCCCACAGATAATGTTTTGGGGGGGATAAGCGATCAGGCAGTGTGAATTACCCCTGGGCCCTTTTGTTTTCCTTGGAAATAATCCATTGCCAGAGGTGTCTGGGAGCATACTCCATCGCTCTGTTAAAATCAAATGATTCAGATTTTTGGAGGAGTCGGGAGAGAGCAGTCAGCAGAAATCTTACAGGTAGTGCTTTGTGGGAAAAGATATGTATATTGGCTATCCATCAGAAGGAAGAAGGTTGGCGTTCTTCAGCCAGACGCTCTTTTGCAGAGAATTGTTTTGGAGGTGTTGAGTTTCATTAGTACAGCGGAAGATACGCTTGGCTAAGCTGTATGCCTTTACCACAGACTGTAAACATATGAAAAAATTTAGAAGTTGTATGAAAAATAACTTGAAACATAAGAAATATTTAGTTATGGAGAAGAATGTGAATGTATTCACAAAAATGTGATGGAAGCCATCGCTTATAAAGTGCTGATATATTCTTTTCTTCAGCTTCAGCGATGCGTGCTGGCCAGCAGGAGACCAGCGACCAAAAAATGTCCAGGGCTTTCCAACAGTGATCAGCGATACCGGCAGGGGGGCTGATCGCTGTCACACACAGCAATCTCGCTGGTGAGATCGCTGTTACGTCACAAAACTTGTGACTCAGCAGCGATCTCGCTAGCAAGATCGCTATGTGTGACTGGGCCCTTAAATAGAGTAGTGACCTCCAGATTGTTCCAGTACTTGCTGGGCTATCTGGCAGTTCACAACCTGCAGACGACTACCAGAATGGCACTGGGAACAGATGAAGACTGCGACTGGTAAGTATATTACTAGGAGCAGGGAACTTGCTTTAGGAGCACCACTTCTTCATGGAACTAAAAAAAAAAAAAAATCCTGGTGTGCAACTTTATTACTGAAAGAGATGGATATACAGATGGACAGGGCATCTGCATTCCCATGCAACCTCCCTGGCCTGTGCTGCTCATGAAAAGTCAAGTCTTGGACTGCCTGAAACCACCCAGTTACCTGGGAATTCTTCCTCTTCTTTTCCCTCATCCATCTCAAAGGTGCATGATTCAATACTAGCCTGAACGTTCTGCCTAACAGGTAGTATCTCAGGGTGTCGATTGCCCACTTGATGGCCAAGCACTCTTTTTCTACGATGGCATAGTTCGTCTCACAAGAAGTTTCCTACTCAAGTATAAGACCGGACGTTTGTCCACATCTATTTCCTGTTACAATACAGCTCCCAAGCCGACCTCTGAGGCGTCTGTCAAACTCTTTAGTGAAGTCTGGTGTGACCAAGACCGGCTGTCTGCACAGGTTGAGCTTGAACTCCTGGATTGCTATCTCCACTTCAGAAGACCATTTGACCATAGACTACTTTGTACCCTTGAGAAGATTCGTCAGGGAGGCAGCTATCATGGAGAAATTCGGGAAAAATCGCTGATAATATCTCATAATTCCCAGAAATGCCCGAACCTGCTTTATGGAGACTGAATGAGGCCACTTTTGGATTGCCTCCACTTTGTCTATGGCTTTATTTTGCCCCTTCCAACGATATAGCCCAAGTACTTTACCTCTTCTTTCCAGAGGGATCACTTCTTTGGGTTTATAGTAAACTCTGCCTTCCTCAGTGCATCCAGTACCGTCTGAACCTTTCGCAGGTGACTTCCCCAATCTGGGTTGAAGATCACAATGTCGTCCAAGTAAGCGGTGTTGTAATTCTTGTGAGGGACTAGTATTTGATCCATGGCCCTTTGGAAGGTAGCTGGGGCTTCCTGTAATTTGAATGGCATCCGTGTATACTGAAAGCATCCATCAGGTGTAGAGAAGGCAGTCTTCTCCTTGGCACTTGAGGACAGTAGAATCTGCCATTATGCTTTCGTTAGGTTCAGGGTGGTGATATATCTGGCTGACCCTAGCCTCTCAATGAGCGCATCAACCTGGGGCATTGGATATGTGTCAGACTTGGACACCTCATTTAGCTTTCTGTAATCGTTGCAGAAGCGCCACTCTCCATCCGGCTTTGAAATAAGGACAATAGGGCTTGACAAACCACTCTTAAACTCCTCGATGACCCTCAGGCTCAACATTCTCCTCTCCGCTTTGGAGATAACCTTGCGGCGGGCTTCAGGAATTTGTTAGGGCTCTTGATTCACCCTTACATGTGGTTCAATCAGGATTTTGTGCTCCACAATCTGCTTATAACCTGATAGGTCCAATAACAGGTCCCGGTTCTGCTAAAGCAGCTCACGGCACTATTGTTTCTGGGCCGGCGAGAGTGTCTCTGCCACTGTGACAGCCGCGACCCTGGCTTCAGGACTAGCTCCATGGCACACAGCCTCCCCGTTTCCTGGTCTCTCCATGTTTAGATTTCCCCTTTTCTTGCTTTAGGCTTATTTAGTTCTCCGGCTGTGTCAAAGCGTCTAGAATCATCATAGCTACACCCCACGGCTACTGCTAGTTGTGTGGATAGGATCAGGGGTCTGCAATCTGCTTAGTTACCAACCTCTCTGGTTTTCTGTAGCTTAGCTTGGTCTTGTTTTCCTCTTCGGTGACCCAATCATAACAGTGGCCCTTATGAGGGTCACCAAACTCCCTGAGTCCAAGAGTCCTGACACCAGTGCTCTGCTTTATTGTCATGGGACTCCCCCTATGGCCCCTCACCGGGATGATAGTCCACACTGCAGGTGGGATAGGCATAATAAGAGCAGCGCCTCCCTAGGCTGCAGTCAATCTTTTTGTAGGACAAGGGACAACCGGCGGCTATATGTCCCAGACCGTGACATATCCAGCCAAGCAAGTCTTTACCCATGGCCCTTGACAACCTCTCAGTGACCCCTTGGCCTCTAGGACTCACCCCCCCCAGTGGTGTCTCTTCTACCCCTCTTTTTGGGGTCACATATGGGGATGCACAACCCCCTGGCTTTCTTAGGGACCTCTTAACCACTTGTTACCGTTCCACTAGGCCCACCAGTTCGTGTACATTTGGGGATCTCCCTGGGCAACCCAGGTCTTCACTGGCTTAGGAAGGGAGTGTAAGAACTTCTCCATGACAACCTGCTCGACCACCTGGGCTGGAGTGGAGGATTCCGGGTGCAACCACTTTTGCGCAAGATGCAGCAGATCAAATATTTGGAATTGAGGTGGTTTGTCCCCATAATAATTCAGTGATATGAACCCCTTTCTGCTCTGATTTGACAAAGTCACTCCTGCACTTGCCAAAATGTCAGGTTTTTAATTTAGCATACTCCTGCGCATCTTGTATTGCCAAATCATAATAGGCCTTTTGGGGCTCGCCAGTCAAATAGTGAGCCAGCACCTCTGAAGACTGCTCTGGTGATAGCTTCTCACGCTCCGACCCGCTTGAATGCAGTGTCAAAAATTTCTCCTCACCTGGGATAATTTTTTGCATGGCTCGCCTTACTGCCTTCCAGATGTATGTGTCGTCACCTGGACTTGGGGGGAGGGGATGCTGACCTTTCACAAACCGCCCCTGCAGTCAAGTCAGTCTGCTGCTGGAGCTGCTGCTGCATCGGCGCTATATAAGCAGTTTTCTGGTCTCTTGTTGCACCATCAGTTGCAGATGTAATTGTTGCTGGTGCTGTTTCTGCTGTGCCTGTAGCAGATGTTTGAGCAGGTCCTCCATCTTGCCTGACATATATGCTGGCTTGTGGCCGTCACACACTTTCGCCGGGAATGCTGCCCGCAGTTCTAACACCACCTGTACTAGATCGGCTCACTCGGCTGCACATGGAGGTAGTCACAGGAGCACACTGGCTTTAAAGATACACTTGGTTTATTAGACATGGCATAAATCAAGTTTAAGCACAAAATAAACTTGGCCCTGTGGGCAAAAGAGCAAAACAAAATGGTAGCACTGGATACAGTCCTTGCACTAGTGGGGATCAGCCTACTCCGAGTTAGTAAGACCCATGGTTCAGGCATAAAAACATACAAACCATTTCTCTGGAGTGTTCCCAGGGGCGTAACTACTGAGATTGCAGGGGTCGCAGCTGCGACGGGGCCCGGAGTGTTTAGGGGCCCGCCCAGTCCAGCAAAGAAGCAGCCGGCTTCATGTGGGACCTGGGCTTCGATCACGTCCTGCCCCCCCCTCCTCCAGCATGGACTGTTATTCCACCCCCCCTGAGCTCTGCGCTCCACCCCCAGTGTCTCAGGTGATGAAGGATGAAACGTGCTGCCATCTCTCTGTCACTGGTCACACGGAGCTTGTGACTACAGAGTGCCGGGGGAAGGCACGCATTCAGGAGCCCACAATGGTTGCTCTGTGCGCACAGGACCTGTGATGAGGTCACAGGAGGGGAGGAGTCAGGGGTCACATGATCAGGGGCATCGGTGTATGGATGAGGGCAAGTTTGTGTGGGGTGCGGAGGGGTTTACAGGGTTGATGGAGCGGAGCCGTGCATGTACAAGGTGTATGGAGCGGAGCCGCACGTGTATTTTGGCATGGGGGGGCCCATTTGAAAGTTTGCATCGGGGCCCATAACTTTGTAGTTACGCCACTGAGTGTTCCTCACTAGCCATGGACACCTTCCTTCCTTTGAAGGCCAGATACTTAAGCCCCAAACCATGTGAATCCTCCACCCATGTGACTAATCTCATGACTGTGACACCACACAGGTCCTGTCAACACATGGCGGTGCTGGCTCTGCAGGTGGAGATAAGGTGGACATCCTCCCTCTCTATGGATGTCCACGTAAAAACCAGCCCAATATGCAACTTGGCTTAATCCTCACAGCACGTAGTGAGCTGGGGGAAAATACTCTGGGTTTCACATCACTGACGCCATTAAGCGTAGTGACACATATCTCCCCTCCAGTACTTTATAGTGGAGTCGGAAGGTTTGAGAACCCTCAGATTTTTCCTTTTTTTTATTTTGCCCTATAGCGTATAGCAGCATCAGATTTGCACACAAGTCCTAAAAGTAGATAAAAAGACCAAAGTCAAAGAAATGATTTCAAGGTGAAATTAGTCTTGGGTTTTTCATCAATGGAATGACTAGTGCATGTGGTCAACCAGTTTTTTTTTTTTAAATTGGATTCTATTAAAGTCAGATAATCACAACACCGGTTTGTGGAAGTGTATCATCACATGAACAAAAGCGATTTCTGAGAATGGCAAAAGAGTTGTTGATGCTCATCAGGCTGGAAAAGGTCACAAAACCCATTTGAGTTTGGACACAAATCCAATCGAGCAGATTTTTTACAAATGATGACTAACATAAGATTTGAAGCTGTTTTGTTGGAAGGAATGGGATACAATTCCTCCAAGCCATTGTGCCAGACTAATCAATTACCCAGAAGCTTTTAGATGCAGTTATTGCTGCTCAAGGGAGTTGCATGAAATATTGAAACCTAGGGCTTGCATACTTTTGTCACTTGGACATGTGATATTGGGTCATTTTCCTCGTTTAAAAAATTTACAAAGGTAAATATTTTTGAAGCACAAATATACAGATATGAAAGGCTATGGGGTGTTTTGGTGTTACTGTCAGATCAGCTTTCAAGAAACACTGTAGGTTGGGGATATAGAATATTTACCGTAGATTAAGTAAGTTCTAGTCCTGCCTAAGAACTTTTGTTTTTAGGTTATACTTTAAGCTGAATGTTGTGAATGAAGCTAATTGTGTGCAGTGGATACAAATGTTTTGCTGGCTATGCATTCATCTGTATGATTCATTGATATAGTACAGTGCACTTCATAAAAAAAGTTAATGAAATTTACACTTGGGAATTGAGGTTAGCAATAAAGATTGTCCATTACTTTTACATTGATGACCTATCCTTAGGATAAATTATCTGTCTGATCAGCTGGGGTCTGACACTCAGCACCCCCACTGATCAGCTGTTAACAATGTCTGTGGCGACCACCGTTGGCCAGAAGTACTCACTTTCTAAGGTGCTCCATCTTCTTGTAGTGGCTGCCGCAGATTACTACACATCTGCCTCCTATTGAGTTGAATAGGAGGAAGATGTGCAGTACCAAGTCCCAGCCTCTACAGCTCAGCAAGTGAGGACTTTCATGCCAGCGGTGGTCACCACATATATCAATAACAGCTGATTAGTGGGGGTGCCAAGAGTTGGACCCCCACCGATCAGACATAAATGACCCATCATAGGTCATCAATGTAAAAGTAGTGGAAAACTTCTATAACTACAGTTGTGCTCAAAACTTTACATACCCTGGCAGAATTTTTGCTTTTTTTCAGAGAATATGAATAACACCAAAACTTTTTCTCCACTCATGATTAGTAGTTTGGTGAAGCCATTTATTGTCAAACTACTGTGTTTTCTCTTTTTAAATCATAATGACAGCATAAAACATCCAAATGACCCTGATCAAAAGTTTACATACCCCATTTCTTAATACTGTGTATTTCCTCTTCAAACATCAAAGACAGCTTGAAGTCTCTGGTGGAAGTTGTGGATGAGGTTCTTTATTTTCTCAGCAGTAAAGCTGCCCACACTTCTTGGCAAAAAGCCACCAGTTATGGTTAATTCCTGGGATGTGTAGCATGAACTGCACGCTTGAGATCTCTCCAGAGTGGCTCAATGATATTGAGGTCAGGAGACTGAGATGGCCATTTTAGAACCTTCGCTTTGTTCTGCTGTAGCCAATGACAGGTTGACTTGGCTTTGTGTTTTGGATTGTTGTCATGTTGGAATGTCCACGTTTGTCCTATGCGCAGCTTCTGGGCTGATGATTGCAAATTTGCCTCCAGTATTTGCTGATAACATGCTGCATTCATCTTTCCTTCAATTTTGACCAAGTTTCCTGTGCTATTGTAGCGCACACATCCCCAAAACATCAGTGATACACGTTCATGCTTTTCATCGTAGGCCTTGTTGACCTCTCTCTAAATGTAACATTTAGTTGTGGCCTAAAAGTTTGATTTTGGTCTCATCACTCCAAATTACTTTGTTCCAGAAGTTTTGAGGCTTGTCTCTGTGCTGTTTTATGTATTGTAGCTGAGATATTTTTTGGCATTTGCACAGTAATGGCTTTCTTCTGGCGACTCAATCATGCAGCCTATTTTTCTTCAAGTGCCTCCTTATTGTGCATCTTGAAACAGCCACACAGCTAGTTTTGAGAGTTTCAGCTAATGTTATTTGTGGGTTTTCCTTTGCATCCCGAAAAATTTTCCTGGCAGTTGTGGACAAAATTTTTCTTCTACCTGACCGTGTTTTTTTTTTTTACAGAGCTCCTGATTTTCCGTTTGTTAATCACAGTTTGAACGCTGCTGACTGGCATTATCAATTCCTTGGATATCTTTTTGTATCCCTTTCCTGTTTTATACAGTTCAACTACCTTTTCCCATAGATCTGTTAACAACTCTTTTGCATTCCCCATGACTCACAATCCAGAAACGTCAGTGGATGGATGAAAGATGCAACAGTCTGGATCCCAGAAACTCCGCTAAATATGCACACACACTGATTACAAGCAAACAGGTCACAGGTGGGGATGTTACCTTTTTAGTAGCCATTCAAACCCCATTTGTTTCAACTTCTGTGCATGTTATCAGGCCAAAATCACCAGGGTATGTGAACTTTGAGGATCATTTGGATGTTTTGGATTGTCATTATGATGTAAAAAATAAAACACAGTAGTTTGACAATAAATGGCTTCACCCAACCACTAACCATGAGTGGAGAAAGTTTTGGTGTTATCATTCATATTCTCTGAAAAAAAGGCCAAGAAAGCAAAAATTCTGCCGGGGTATGTAATCTTTTACGCACAACTAACTGTATTTGTAACCAAAATACACATGCAATGCAAATCAGATCTCTGCTGTACATGTCCGTGTAGAAGAATTGTATAGGAATAGGAGTATGGTATATATCAACTATAAGGCTGTGTGCCCACGTAGCGTTTTTAAGCATTTCCGCGGCATTTTTAAACACGCGATTCTGCCGTGGAAATGCTTAAAAAAGTGTTCCATGCATTTTTAATAGAAAATGCACATGTTGTGGCAATGGTGCGTTTTTTACCGCTGCGGAATCGCTTAGCTGTAAAAAAAAAAACAAAAAACGCAGCATGTTCTTTAATTTTGCGGAATCGGCGGGGTTCCGCATACCATCAATTATATGGGCAAAACCGCATGGAAAAACGCTTGACAAACGCTTGTCAAAAACCGCATGCATTTTCCCGGGAGCAGAGTGTGCGTTTATGCTCAGGTTTATTCTGCATGAGAATCGCTACATGGGCACATAGCCTTAGGGTGTGTGCACACGCTGCGGATTCTGCTGCGGATTTAGCAAAATCTGCAGGTAAATCCGCAGGTCAAAAGACCTGCGGTTTATCTGCGGATTAGCCTGCGGTTTTGCCCTGCGGTTTATCCCCTCTACAATGGAGGAGATGGTAAACCGCAGCAAGAAACCGCAGCAAATCCGCGTGGAAAAATCTACACTGCGGTTTCCATTTCCCATAGGATATTATGGTACTGTACAGCGCAGCAGAAACTGCTGCGGATCCACAGGACCAATGCCGCTGCGGATCCGCAGCAGAATCCGCAGCGTGTGCACACACCCTTATAATTAGTCCGGTATCATAAATTTGGATTTTAAAAAATACTAAAGGCTATTTCCGAAGTAACAGAAATTGAAACAAAATTTCAATGTTTTAGATATACAATATTAGACTCTACAGCAATTGTAGTCTCTTCTATGATCTGCTTTATGATTGGTTAAGGATAATGTACTTATTCTTAAATGATATGTAATAGTGTAAACTATGCCCTTAATAATTGATGAATACAAGAGAAAGTCCTGGACTCTAATTATCTACATACAATTAGGTAGATTCCTTAATATAAAGCCTTGTGCCATACACAGTCACATTGCTCTTTGTCGTTTTCCAATATAAATCTAAGCGTATGCATCATTACAGACTATCACATCTGTGACCTTATAATTCTCTGTACTTGCAAACTGAATCTTGGACTCCAGTTACATTTACTAATGTACTTTTTTTTATATATTTTTTCGTGAGAATTCTCATTATCCATCTTTGTCTGTTAAAATCTGTATTGTAAGCTTGTACGGCAGGGAGTTCAGTCCTTTTTTTTTTTTTTATTCTGTTTCCCAATTGTGAACTTCTCTGGAATATGTTTTATTTATTTGATAGTCATTTATATAGCACAATTAATTCTGCATTGGCACTGTCCCCATTGGGGTTCACAATCTAAACTGATTTATTATCTCTGCTTAGCATTTAAACTTAAGAGTGTTTTCATGGACTGGCGGGCAGCATGATGCAACCGCTGATCTTTAGGCTGTGTGCACACGCTGCGGATTTTGCTGCGGTTCCGCAGCGGTTTTGGCCGCTGCGGACCCGCAGCAGTTTTTGCTGCGGTGTACAATAGCATGATTCCCTATGGGAATAAAAAAACGCAATGCAGACGGTGCGGAATTTTCCGCGCGGATTATCTGCGGTTTTTAATCCGCAGAAAGAATTGACATGTCAATTCTTTCTGCGGATTCCCCTGCGGTTTGCCATCTCCTCCATTGAGGAGATGCAAAACCGCAGGGCAAAACCGCAGAGCAATCCGCAGGTAAAACCGCAGGTATTTTGACCTGCGGATTTTACATAATCCGCGCGGATGAATCCGCACCTAATCCGCAGCGTGTGCACACAGCCTTACACTTTTACCAATCTGCTGTTTAAGGCTACTTTCAGACTTGTGCTATGAGGCGCAGGGCTGCCGCTAAGCTCCGCCCCCGGCCGCGCCTCCTCCAGCCAGCTTCTCCTATGTGCGCATGATGCTGCATGCGACCGGCATACCTGATATTTAGCGTTGGGTAGGCTGGCTGTGCGCTGGT
This sequence comes from Dendrobates tinctorius, assembly GCF_039654945.1. Taxonomy (NCBI): domain Eukaryota; kingdom Metazoa; phylum Chordata; class Amphibia; order Anura; family Dendrobatidae; genus Dendrobates; species Dendrobates tinctorius. The sequence goes on from NW_027361694.1 coordinate 11,301,226, forward strand.
CTGCTTTTGCCGGCACATGCGCCCTTTTGGCGCTGCACTGACATGCGCCACACGCATCGTGTTGCATTTTTGTGCGCTCGGCGCAGCGCCAAAAGGGTGCATGTGCCGGCAAAAGCAGACCGGCGCACGGCCAACGTACCCAACGCTAAATATAGGGTACGCCGGTCACATGCAGCGTCATGAAGCCCATAGGAGGAGCTGACTGAAGGAGGCACGGCCGTGGCGGAGCTTAGTGGCCGCCCTGTGCTGCGCCTCATAATGCAAGTCTGAAAGTGGCCTAAATGCTTGTTTACACAGGCAGACCAAAGTAAACGATGCGCACCAGTATAGTTTGCTCTGTTCTCATAAGCTGCCATAGTTCTTCAGTGAGAGTCCTGTTTACACAGCACAATGTACCGCCAAAGGTGATGTTTTGTTTTCGGAGATGCCAAAAATGTATAGGTTTTTTTTTTAATTTGTAAGAAAAAGTTTGTTTTTATCTACATTTTCTAAGACCCATAGCATTAACATTTTTCGGGATGTCATGGCTTACTTTTTGCGCCCTGAGCTGACGTTTGTAATGATGCCATTTTGGGGTAAATACAATGTTTTGATCGCTTGTGGGGACAGGCACAGGGATCTTCAGCAGATCCTCGGCTGTCATGACAACCCATCGGCGCCCTGTGATCATATGACAGGAATGCAAAAGTGTGGGATCAATGGCTTGCTTTGGCCGGCGTGTGTTAAATGCTGCTGGCATTTAACTGGTTAACAGCCATGGGTGGTCGCTGATCCACTTGAGGCTGTAAGAAGCACTTAACAAGTGTTGGGAAAGATGCGGGCTCCGTGTGTGAGCTCACATCAACTGTAGGGACACTACTAATGACGTAAATAAGTCATCGGTTGTGAAGGGGTTAAAGATAATTTCACTTGACGAACTAGAGTGTTTCTTATTTATCTGAATTATTTTGCAGTGAATGCAAATTTGAGTGCACCTTCAAATGTTTAGCATGGCACGAAGTGGTGGTATCGATATTTTTCATATGTTGAATAAGAGGTAGTATGTCCTTTTGTTCAATGAAGTGGTAGATAAGTTTCCACCTTTAGCAGGTAAAAAACTAATGTGCCTTCATATGAAAAACTCTACAAAGTACATTATGGTCTCAATCCCTGATATATTCCATTGTTGGTGGAAATGCTCTCTAACCCAAGAATTGTGGCAAAAGTTACCCAATTTCTTAAGGGCCTGTCACACTAAGCAATATCGCTAGCAATATCGCTATAACTTGTGACGTTATAGCGATATTGCTAGCGATATCGCTATGTGTGATACTTACCTCCGACCGCTCCCCCGCTGGTTATCGCTGATCGCGTGAGAACAGGCTGGACCGTTTCTCGTCGTCAGCTTCCTGTGGAGAGACGAGCGTGGAGCCTGGCGGGAGGACGCAGGATCGCCTAGTGTGACAGGTAAGTAGCGACCCCCGTCCCCAGCTATGTCGCTGGTGAGATCTGCCTGTGTGGCATCTCACTAGCGACCACTTAGCGATGCACCAGCGATCCTGACCGCGTCATATCGCTGGTCGGGATCGCTGGTGCATCGCTAAGTGTGACAGTACCTTTAGGGATACTTTTGATACCGCTATCCAGCCAACTACAGAGTGGGCTCTTTAATATTCTAGCAGACTATAAACACCTCATTGAACAGAAAATAAAACTCATATTACGGTATGTATCTGGGCTTCAGCCACTCAAAAAAGCATTTTACGGTACTGGACGCAGGTTACAACTCCTCCATTTGCTCTTATTAAAAGCAAAATTGATTTCTTGTTCAAAATGGACTGGATAGATATCTTATTAGACTAAGAGGAAAAAATAAGCATTTTTTCTTTAATTGGTGGACATTTCTAACCACTTTGCCACTAAGTATGAAGCAAGCTCTTCATTCTAGCTTTCAATGTTACTAATTCGCAAAAGGAGGAACAATTAATTGGAAACTGCTTTATCCATCGAAGTTAAATCTATAAATCACATTTTGACATTATTTCTATCAAGTAAGGCTGTGTGCACGCTGTGGAAACGCAGCGGTTTTGGCCCTGCGGATCCGCAGCAGTTTTTGCTGCGGTGTACAGTACCATTATTCCCTATGGGAATTAAAAACCGCTGTGCAGACGGTGCGGAATTTTCCGTGCGGATTTTGCTGTGGTTTCAACTCCGCAGAAAGAATTGCATGTCAATCCTTTCTGCGGATTCCGCAGCGGTTTACCAACTCCATTGTGGAGATTTATCTGTGGATTTTGCAAAATCCACGCGGATGAATCCGCAGCAGATTCCGCAGCGTGTGCACACAGCCTATATGTAAGCTGGTTTAGTCCCTAATAAGGGACAAGCTCATTTCTTTGCATTTTTTTTATTGAAATGGGATCAATGATCGTGCTCAGATAAGGTGTTATCAGAGCATGCTCGCTCATTACTAGTATAGAATCTTTGCTATAATAAAATTTAATTAAAAGGTTTTGCATTATTTACTATAAAGGATATCTATTTTTTGTGGAATTTTTTAAAATTTGCCTATACTTGGCGAAAAATGATTTTTTTTTGCCATTTGGGTTCATTAAAACTAGCATAGTTTGTCTTCTTTAGCCTCTGTGTTGCAGATTGTGAATGGAATCTGTCAATGAGCTTGTTCTGACAAGATTTATAACCTGAAGCTTTTATTCCAATATTTGCCTAGGAGAGTGCTGTGCGCATCTGTGGTAGTCTGTGGGGCCACCTACATGATCTTGTTTTTTCACGGACTGAGGAGTCCGCAGAAAATCTTGGAGACATATCATATTTTGATCATAGGGTTGGTTCAAAATCTGCAATGCAACTCTGTGCATCCGTTTAAAAATCAGACTGCACTCTGATGCTATATAGTGTCTCATAGGAGAGGGCAGAGAAACATCATTTTTTTTTTTTTTTTTCAAAGTCTGATCAAAATAATCTGTCTTGTACATGAGAAAAAAGGACGTCTGAATGAGGCCTAAAGGGGGTTTTACACTAAGCGATATCGCTAGCAATATCGCTAAAACGTCACTGGTTTTGTGACGTTATAGCGATATTGCTATGTGTGATACTTACCAGCGACCGGCTCCCCCGCTGTCCATCGCTGATCGCGCGAGAATGTCCGGCTCCATTTCTCGTCGGGCGCTTCCTGCTGAGACTTCCTGCTGTGACGACGAGCGACTCGTGGAGGCGGGCGGGAGGACGCAGGATCGCTGTGTGTGAATGGTAAGTATCGTGCGCTGCGTCGCTGCTGCATCGCTGTGAGGTCTTTCTGTATGAAAGCTCACTAGCGATCATTTAGCGATGCACCAGCGATCCTGACCGGGTCGGATCGCTGGTGCATCGCTAAATGTAAAAGGGCCTTAAGGCCACATGCAGGCATTGATTTTTTTTTTTTTCCTTTTTTGAAAAAAACCCAAACAATATTCCTCAGTGTTCTGGATCAGAATTTCAGTATTGAAAATGCTAGTGTCATTTCTCACCATCAGTCTTTTAACAGTTTTTCTCCTATGGAAAGAAAAACCTAACCGCATAAAGCTTCTCTTGGCAAACAGTCAATGAAAAAAACATGCTTCACAAGGGTCCAACTTGAACAGCCACCACCGTTGGCCATGTGTGGTTTTTTTTTATTTTTTTTTCTTAACCCCTTAGCGACAGAGCCAGTTTGCAGCTTAATGACCAGGCCAATTTTTACAATTCTGACCACTGTCCCTTTATGAGGTTATAACTCTGGAACGCTTTAATGGATCCCGCTGATTCTAAGATTGTTTTTTCGTGACATATTGTACTTCATTTTAGTGGTAAAATTTCTTCGATAAGTCTTGTGTTTATTTATGAAAAAAACGGAAATATGGCGAAAATTTTGAAAATTTTGCAATTTTAAAACTTTAAATTTTTATGCCCTCAAATCAGAGAGATGTGTCACACAAATTTCTTAATAAATAACATTTCCCACATGTCTACTTTACATCAGCACAATTTTGGAAGCAACATTTTTTTTTTGTTAGGAAGTTATAAGGGTTAAAAGTTGACCAGCGATTTCTCATTTTTACAACAAAATTTACAAAACCATTTTTTTTAGGGACCACATCATATTTAAAGTCATTTTGAGGGGTGTACATGACAGAAAATACCCAAAAGTGGCACCATTCTAAACACTAGACCCCTCAAGGTGCTCAAAACCACATTCAAGAAGTTTATTAACCCTTTAAGTGCTTCACAGGAACTAAAGCAATGTGGAAGGAAAAAATTAACATTTAACTTTTTTTTGCAAAAAATTTACTTCAGAACCAATTTTTTTTATTTTCACAAGTGTTAAAAGAGAAAATCAACCACAAAATGTGTTGTACAATTTCTCCTGAATACGCCGATACCCCATGTGTGGGGGTAAACCACTTTTTCAGCACACGGCAGAGCTCGCAAGGGATGGAGCGCCGTTTGACTTTTTCAACGCAGAATTGGCTGGAATTGAGATCGGATGCCATGTTGCGTTCGGAGAGCCCTTAATGTGCCTAAACAGTTGAAACCTCCAACAAGTGACCCCATTTTGGAAACTAGACCCATTAAGGAACTTATCTAGATGTGTGGTGAGCACTTTGAACCCCCAAGGGCTTCACAGAAGTTTATAACGTAGAGCCGTGAAAATAAGAAATCTATTTTTTTCCACAAAAATGATCTTTTCGCCCCCAAATTTTTATTTTTCACAAGGGTAACAGGAGAAATCATACCCGCACAGTTGTTATGCGATTTGTCCTGAGTACGCCGATACCCCATATGTGGGGGGGAACCACTGTTTGGGCGCATGGGAGAGCTCGGAAGGGAAGGAGTGCCATTTTGGAATGCAGACTTTGATGGTATGGTCTGCGGGCATCATGTTGCGCTTGCAGAGCCCCTGATGGGCCTAAACAGTGGAAACCCCCCACAAGTGACCCCATTTTGGAAATTAGACCCCCTAAGGAACTTATCTAGATGTGTGGTGAGCACTTTGAACCCCCAAGCGCTTCACAAAAGTTTATAAACGCAGAGCCGTGAAAATAAAAAGTCTTTTTCTATTTCCACAAAAGTGATTTTTTTAGACCCCAATTTTTAGACCCCCAAAGTTGGCAAATAGTGGAAACCCCTCAATTCTTGCTCCAACCCTAATCCCTAATCCTAATTCTAACCCTAATTCTAGTTCGCCCTAACCCTAATTCTAACGCTAGTCGTGACCCGAGCCCTAACCCTAGCCCAACCCTAACCCTAGCCCAACCCTAACCCTAGCCCAACCCTAACCCTAGCCCAACCCTAACCCTAGCCCAACCCTAACCCTAGCCCTAACCCTAGCCCAACCCTAACCCTAATGGAAAACTGAAATAATGAAATAAAGAAAATATTTTTTTTATTGGCCTATATAAGGGAGTGATAAACGGGGGGGGTAATGTACTATTTTTTTTATTTTGATCACTATGATCGTTTATCATAGTGATCAAAATAATGAATGGAATCTGCCAGCCGGAGCCGGCAGATTCCCGGCGGGCGCACTGCGCATGCGCCCGCCATTTTCAAGATGGCAGCGCCCATCGGAGGATGCCGGCGGGACGTGGGACCACCGGGAGGGGACGGAGGGCCACGGAGAGGTACCGGGGGGGATCGGGGACCCTATTTCTCTCTCCTCTGATGTGCGATCACATCAGAGGAGAGAGAAATTAAATGTAAAATCGCGGCTTTTTTTGCGGTCGCCGTTATAGGGTTAATGGCAATCGCAAAAGCGGGGGTCGGTAAAAACCGACCGATTCATGTTCTCTGGGGTCTTGGCTACCCCTGGCAGCCGAGACCCCGGAGAAAATCCGACACTGGGGGGCGCTATTCACTTAAATCACAGCGCCATGAATTAACGGCGCTGTGGTTTTAGTACCCTTAATTACCGCCGTTAAAAGGCGTATCGGCGGTCGTTAAGGGGTTAATTTACCTAGAGACAATTTGGGTCAAAACCAGAGCTGTGGAGTCGGTAAGCCAAACCTGCGACTCCGACTCCTCAATTTCCCTTACACCGACTCCACGACTCCGACTCCCACACATATTGCTTATATTTAAGTGAAAAATTTATTGTAGTACAATGTGAACATCAGACATTTAATCTTTTTTATGATCCAATAATCAAGATATTTAGAACAGAATATATATTTATTGGAATACAACTTTAGAACACAAAAAACTGTAATAAATTGTAAATATGTAATACACTATGTAATATCGATTACATATATACAGTACAGACCAAAAGTTTAGACACACCTTCTCATTCAAAGAGTTTTCTTTTATTTCGTGACTATGAAAATTGTAGATTCATTCTGAAGACATCAAAACTATGAATTAGCACATGTGGAGTTATATAATTAACAAAAAAGTGTGAAACAACTGAAAATGTTATATTCTAGGTTCTTCAAAGAAGCCACCTACTGCTTTGCACACTCTTGGCATTCTCTTGATGAGCTTCAAGAGGTAGTCACCAGAAATGGTCTTCCAATAGTGTTGAAGGAGTTCCCAGAGATGCTTAGCACTTATTGGCCCTTTTGCCTTCACTCTGCGGTCTAGCTCACCCCAAACCATCTCAATTGGGTTCAGGTCTGGTGTACACAGTCTGGAGGTGTGTTTGGGGTCATTGTTCTGTTGAAAAATAAATGATGGGCCAACTAAACGCAAACCGGATGGAATAGCATGCCGCTGCAAGATGCTGTGGTAGCCATGCTGGTTCAGTATGCCTTCAATTTTGAATAAATCCCCAACAGTGTCACCAGCAAAGCACCCCCACACCATCACACCTCCTCCTCCATGCTTCACGGTGGGAACCAGGCATGTAGAGTCCATCCGTTCACCTTTTCTGCGTCGCACAAAGACACGGTGGTTGGAACCAAAGATCTCAAATTTGGACTCCTCAGACCAAACACAGATTTCCACTGGTCTAATGTCAATTCCTTGTGTTCTTTAGCCCAAACAAGTCTCTTCTGCTTGTTGCCTGTTCTTAGCAGTGGTTTCCTAGCAGCTGTTATACCATGAAGGCCTGCTGCACAAAGTCTCCTCTTAACAGTTGTTGTAGAGATGTGTCTGCTGCTAGAACTCTGTGTGGTATTGACCTGGTCTCTAATCTGAGCTGCTGTTAACCTGCGATTTCTGAGGCTGGTGACTCAGATGAACTTATCCTCTGCAGCAGAGGTGACTCTTGGTCTTTTCCTGGGGCGGTCCTCATGTGAGCTAGTTTCTTTGTAGCGCTTGATGGTTTTTGCCACTGCACTTCGGCACACTTTCAAAGTTTTCCCAATTTTTTGGACTGACTGACCTTCATTTCTTAAAGTAATGATGGCCACTCGTTTTTCTTTACTTAGAATTTGTATTATGGCAAGAAAAAAGCAGCTAACAGTCTATTCAGTAGGACTATCAGCTGTGTATCCACCAGACTTCTGCACAACATGACTGATGGTCCCAACCCCATTTATAAGGCAAGAAATCCCACTTATTAAACCTGACAGGACACACCTGTGAAGTGAAAACCATTTCCGGTAACTACCTCTTGAAGCTCATCAAGACAATGCCAAGAGTGTGCAAAGCGGTAATCAAAGAAAAAGGTGGCTACTTTGAAGAACCTAGAATATAAGACATATAATATTTTCAGTTGTTTCACACTTTTTTGTTAATTATATAATTCCACATGTGTTAATTCATAGTTTTGATGACTTCAGAGTGAATCTACAATTTTCATAGTAATGAAAATAAAGAAAACTCTTTGAATGAGGTGTGTCCAAACTTTTGGTCTGTACTGTGTGTGTGTGTGTGTGTGTATATATATATATATATATATATATATATATATATATATATATATATATATATATATATATATATATATATATATATATACACTCACTGGCCACTTTATTAGGTACACCATGCTAGTAAGGGGTTGGACCCCCTTTTGCCTTCAGAACTGCCTCAATTCTTCGTGGCAGAGATTCAACAAGGTGCTGGAAGCATTCCTCAGAGATTTTGGACCATATTGACATGATGGCATCACACAGTTGGCGCAGATTTGTCGACTGCACATCCCTGATGCGAATCTCCCGTTCCACCACATCCCAAAGATGCTCTATTGGATTGAGATCTGGTGACTGAGGAGGCCATTTGAGTACAGTAAACTCATTGTCATGTTCAAGAAACCAATCTGAGATGATTTGAGCTTTATGACATGGCGCATTATCCTGCTGAAAGTAGCCATCAGATGTTGGGTACATTGTGGTCATAAAGGGATGGACATGGTCAGCAACAATACTCAGGTAGGCTGTGGCGTTGCAACGATGCTCAATTGGTACCAAGGGGCCCAAAGAGTGCCCAGAAAAAATTCCCCACACCATGACACCACCACCACCAGCCTGAACCGTTGATACAAGGCAGGATGGATCCATGCTTTCATGTTGTTTACGCCAAATTCTGACCCTACCATCCGAATGTCGCAGCAGAAATCGAGACTCATCAGACCAGGCAACGTTTTTCCAATCTTCTACTGTCCAATTTCGATGAGCTTGTGCAAATTGTAGCCTCAGTTTCCTGTTCTTAGCTGAGAGGAGTGGTACCCGGTGTGGTCTTCTGCTGCTGTAGCCCATCTGCCTCAAAGTTCGACGCACTGTGCGTTCAGAGATGCTCTTCTGCCTACCTTGGTTGTAACGGGTGGCAATTTGAGTCACTGTTGCCTTTCTATCAGCTCGAACCAGTCTGCCCATTCTCCTCTGACCTCTGGCATCAACATGGCATTTCCGGCCACAGAACTGCCGCTCACTGGATTTTTTTTCTTTTTCGGACCATTCTCTGTAAACCCTAGAGATGGTTGTGCGTGAAAATCCCAGTAGATCAGCAGTTTCTGAAATTCTCAGACCAGCCCTTCTGGCACCAACAATCATGCCACGTTCAAAGGCACTCAAATCACCTTTCTTCCCCATACTGATGCTCGGTTTGAACTGCAGGAGATTGTCTTGACCATGTCTACATGCCTAAATGCACTGAGTTGCCGCCATGTGATTGGCTGATTAGAAATTAAGTCTTAACACACAGTTGGACAGGTGTACCTAATAAAGTGGCCAGTGAGTGTATATATATATATATATAGTGTGTATATATATAGATAGATAGATAGATATGTGTGTGTATATATATTATAACACTATGACTTATCTCAGCTAAGACAAAGCCTAGATCCTCAGGCTACATTCACACCATGGGCGTAGCCAGGATCAAACCTGGGGGGGGCAGAACCTCATACTGCACACCTCAGCTGCTGCAGAACCTCATACTGCACACCCCTACACTTGAAAATAAAGCCTGCACCTTAAGAAGATGTCGTGGTAATGAATGCAGTCTATTTATTCCAACTATCAATTGATGTTGCTGTGTTACTGAAGACGAGCAATGCCTGTCCTGGGCGTCTTTTTGGGCAGCTATGAGATGTACCTGACTGGTGCTAAAAAAAAAGGAGTGTGTACTACCCGGTTTTCATTCTTTTTGGTACAGATATGATATGGATAAATGGATAGAGCAGATTTCTAATCTGCTTTTGCTATTGAAAACATTATCTATGAGCTCAAAAACCTTTCAAGTGATGCGGTTTTTTAAAAAGCTGATCGGCTTTTGCAGCTAAAAAACGTATCCTCAAAAAACACAGGAAAAACGCTGTATGTGAATGTAGCCTTAGATCAGGAATATAACAGCCATTTATAGGACATTTCATAACTTTCCCAAATTCAGCACATCCTGCCTTGAATTACTGTACCCAATTTATTATATATTTTAGGAGTCAGTCGGTCCATTTTATACTGACTCCAACTCCGACTCCACCAAAATGAGCACCGACTCCGACTCCACAGCCCTGGTCAAAACAGACAGTACAAATACACTTAGGCTGTGTTCCCACAATTAATTTTTAACACTACACATTTATGCTGGGTCAGAAACCTAGCTTCTTACAGTTTCAGCCAAGTAGATGGTGGCAGAATCTCCTGCCCACTGTCTTTTTTTTTTTTTTTTTTTTTTTTTTACACTGTGTAATGTGACCTGCAGTATATAGTGCAAGTTTTACCCCTTAACGACCGCCGATACGCCTTTTAATGGTGGTAATTAAGGGTACTTAAACCACAGCGCAGTGAATTCACGGTAAATAGCGCTCCCCAGTGTCGGATTTTCTCCGGGGTCTCGGCTGCAGGGGGTAGCTGAGACCCCAGAGAACATGAATCGGGTTTTTGCCGACCACGCTTTTGCGATCACCGTTAACACTATAACGGTGACCGCAAAAAAAAGCTGCGATTTTGCATTTAATTTCTCTTTCCTCTGATGTGATCGCATATCAGAGGAGAGAGAAAGAGGGTCCCCGATGCCCCCTCTGTACCTCCCAGTGGTCCTCTATCCCCTCCCGGTGGTCCTGTGTCCCGCCGGCATCCTCCGGTGGGCGCCGTCATCTTGGATCCGGAGAAAATGGCGGGCACATGCGCAGTGCGCCCGCCGGGAATCTGCCGGCTCCGGCTGGCAGATTCCATTCATTCATTTTGATCACTATGATAAACTATCATAGTGATCAAAATAAAAAAATAGTACATAACCCCCCCTGTTTATCACCCCCTTAGTCAGGCCAACATAGCAAAATAAAGAAAATATTTTTTTTTCAGTTTTCCATTAGGGTTAGGGTTAGGGTCGGGCTAGGGTTAGAATTAGGGTTAGGGCGAACTAGGATTAGGGTTAGGGGTGTGTTGGGGTTAGGGTTGGAGCAAGAATTGAGGGGTTTCCACTATTTACCAACTTTGGGGGTCTAAAAATTAGGGTCTAAAAAAATCACTTTTGTGGAAATAAGGACTTTTTATTTTCACGGCTCTGCGTTTATAAACTTCTGTGAAGCGCTTGGGGGTTCAAAGTGCTCACCACACATCTAGATAAAAGCAAAAACCAGCAAATAATTCCAGCGGATGCTTCCTACTTGGCCATACTTCCTACTTGGCCATAAAATCCATTTTATTTTTATCTTTTAAAATAGTTCCATGTGGCAGAAACCCAAATATATACAGGGGGTCAGAAGAAAAAAAGGGCACACTGCTGCTTATGCGTGCAGACTACGCGTTTCGACCTTACTAGGTCTTCTTCTAGGTCTTATACATCTAGATAATCTCCTTGGGGGGGGGTCTAATTTCCAAAATGGGGTCACTTGTGGGGGGTTTCCACTGTTTAGGTACATCAGGGGCTCTGCAAACGCAACATGATGCCCGCAGACCATTCCATCAAAGTCTGCATTCCAAAATGGCACCCCTTCCCTTCCAAGCTCTCCCATGCGCCCAAACAGTGGTCCCCCCCACACATATTGGGTATCAGCGTACTCAGGACAAATCGCACAACAACTGTGGGGGTATGATTTCTCCTGTTACCCTTGTAAAAATAAAAATTTGGGGGCAAAAAGATCATTTTTGTGGAAAAAAAAATGGATTTTTTTATTTTCACGGCTCTACGTTATAGACTTCTGTGAAGCACATGAAGGTTCAAAGTGCTCACCACACATCTAGATAAGTTCCTTAAGGGGTCTAGTTTCCAAAATGGGGTCACTTGTTGGAAGTTTCCACTGTTTAGGCACATTAAGGGCTCTCCGAACGCAACATGGCATCTGATCTCAATTCCAGCCAATTCTGCGTTGAAAACGGCGCTCCATCACTTGCGAGCTCTGCTGTGTGCTGAAAAAGTGGTTTACCCCCACATATGGGGTATCGGCGTATTCAGGAGAAATTTTACAACAAATTTTGTGGTTGATTTTCTCTTTTAACACTTGAGAAAATAAAAAAAACTTGGTTCTAAAGTAAATTTTTTTTGCAAAAAAGGTTAAATGTTAATTTTTTCCTTCCACATTGCTTTAGTTCCTGTGAAGCACGTAAAGGGTTAATAAAGTTCTTGAATGTGGTTTTGAGCACCTTGAGGGGTCTAGTTTTTAGAATGGTGCCACTTCTGGGTATTTTCTGTCATGTACACCCCTCAAAATCACTTTAAATATGATGTGGTCCCTAAAAAAAAAATGGTTTTGTAAATTTTGTTGTAAAAATGAGAAATCGCTGGTCAACTTTTAACCCTTATAACTTCCTAACAAAAAAAATTTTGTTTCCAAAATTGTGCTGATGTAAAGTAGACATGTGGTAAATGTTATTTATTAACAAATCTGTGTGACACATCTCTCTGATTTAAGGGCATAAAAATTTAAAGTTTTAAAATTGCAAAATTTTCAAAAATTTCGCCATATTTCCATTTTTTTCATAAACACAAGACTTATCGAAGAAATTTTACCACTATCATGAAGTACAATATGTCACGAAAAAACAGTCTCAGAATCAGCGGGATCCATTAAAGCGTTGCAGAGTTATAACCTCATAAAGTGACAGTGGTCAGAATTGTAAAAATTGGCCTGGTCACTAAGCTGCAAACTGGCTCCGTCACTAACGGGTTAAGTGATTAGAGAATCGCATGTTCAAGTTTCCTAAGGGGACCAAAAACTAAAGTAAAATATTATATTTAAAAAAAAAAAAAATATATATTTTTAATTCCCAACTTTTCCCCATATTACAAATAAATGCATTTGGTTTTCCCATATCCTTTAAGATATAAAGTTAATAAACCTATGCAGTAAATACCGTAGAGCAAAAAAAGATCATCAGAAAGCCAAAATTACGGTATGTTTTTTCTGTCACCGCGCTCACCCCGCCCAAACAAAAAAAAAAAAAGGTCCAAAAAAGTATCAAAACTTCGTATGCATCCCAAATTGGTATAAATGAAAACGTTGTCTTTACCACACACAAAAACAAGCCCTTGCACAGCTTCAGGCGACTGATAAACATAGGACCCAACATAGGACTCAGAAAATGGCAATGCAAACTAAATTTATTTTTTTCTTCACCTTCATACTGACCTGGAGAATTGTGTTTCCAGGTGGTCATTTTTACCTATCATAGCATGAATACAATAAAAACAAAACAAAAAAACCATGGCTGCTTTCTGTTTTATTTTTTCACCATTTTCTTCCCAGTTTGATTCCCCCCCCCCATTTTCCAATACAATTCGTGGTAAAATTAATGGTTTCCTTCAAAACTTTAGGAAAAGGGGAAGTCGTCTCACCAACTTGAATCCTCCAGGTGCACAGAATTCCGTTCTGTAAAGAAAAAGATAAAGACTGCACTTGCGGTTGAAGCACCTCCCTTTTTCTTGTAACAATGCCTAGTGCCATGCAATTTTAGCATTTATCAAATAAAAATACTTTTTATATTTTATTCTGGAGCTTGAAGGCAATTCTACTTTTTTATATACAATACATCAAACAAAACTACAACCCGTTCTGCGGAAAAACTCATATGCATTTTGGGAGAGGTGGGGAGAAAAATGCAAATGTAAAAAACTGATAGCAGTGGCTACCTTGGGTCTAGTGGAAAAAAAAAAAAATAAAGCCCACAAAGCTGTTCATATCCTTTTTTAAAGTGTTATTTCCATCACTTATTTTTTATTTTTTTTATTGCACTATGTCCAGTTAAATATTTTTAGTGCTCCAGGGAGGGACAGTCATTTGGCTATGCTGCCGTGCCCTGCACTGTAGATGGCAGAACCACTACTGTGAAGGGGAAATGGCTCTAGATCGGCATTGCAGCCTCTTCAGTATTCGGATCTGTAGGAGTGTTGGCCGTTGGTCGTTCACTGATTACACACCATTGGCATTTACTAGTGATATTATGTCACTATATATAAACAGAATAGTTCTTTATGGGTGACTTTGTTAGAGCTAAATTATGTCCATAGAAATGATGAAAAGTACGGTAACTATGGTGGTTCATTATAATCTGGAAGCCCCACATACTCATGCTATGCTGGATGGCTTACCCTTGACGTGGAATATTAGTATCACTTCTACTTCATAGTTTTGTTTTTTCTTTATAGAACAAATTTGCCTACTCTAAGTAATAGCCTTATTTTGCTAGACAACTGGAAAATCAATCTCTTGCCCGATCTCTACAGTCTTGTGTCTTTGATTTCATATAAGATTGGTTGCTAATCCGAATCGTAGTTGGACACCATAGTCGATTTGGGGTGATCTGACTTTTGTGGTTGAATGCTGTGCAGACATTTGATGGCTGTTCCCTTTTGGAGATTGACCATGAAGTAAAATAATTGTATATGTATGTTCAATAACTGCTTCATATTGTAGTTGACAAAAAAGCTAAAACTAAACCCATGGCTTGTGCAGGTTCTGCTGTGTAATGTTACATCCCTGTTTAATTGATGTGGCTCTTACAGAGAATTATTTGTGCTGAAAGTTAAGCTTTACACAAAACACTTTTATCGTCATTTCAGTGCCTGCTATCTTCATGGTTCGTTGCCTTGAACATTTTTTTTTAATTATTAGCTCCTTAATGCATGAGGCTTCAATTTCCCCCCTACTGGCTGCTTTAAATGGGGTTTTTTTTTTTGTTTTTTTTTAAGACATTTTGTAAGTGGACTACTACAGTTCATGGCAGCTGATAAACCGCTGGCTCAGTTATAAAATGAGGAAATTATGAAGGAGATTTAATTTTCTTGTTTACTTTTCAAGTGGCCGGTCTTAATTCTCTACAATACAGTTATTTGTGGTGGTTAAACATTAGGGAGAGTGTTGTCAAAAGAAAAAAAAAGTTATTTCGATATCCTTCATTCTTGCATTTGTTGATACTTTTTATATACGGTATATAAAAAAAAAATCATTGTGACGCTAATGAAGGAAAACGCCAATTAATCATGTAACCTTTTGTAAATTATTGGTTGAATTCCATTTCATCTAATCTTTCTTACTGTGGAATCATGAACACTATCAGACCATAGAGAGGTTGGTTGTTGTTTTTTTTCTGTTCTTGCTGAAATAAAGGGTTTGTCCACTACCTGGTTAACCAGATTTCCAATAAAGTAGTGTGTCTAATAAAATAAAAAACAAACAGTTTGTTTGCCTCCCGCACCGATGCTGTTCCAGAGATGGGTCTGAGGTGGTATTGGCTGTAGGGCTCTCATGGCAAAACAATCGGATGCAATTTTGGCTACTGTGTTCTAACTTCTTCCAATTGTCTGACATTCATCTTAGAAAGGGCACAGCAGCCCAATAGTGGCCACTGATTTGGTTGTAGTGCTCACGTGGCCTAACTATGCTATGCAAACACTGGCAATCCCGGTGCTTACAGCACTGGTGCGGCCGGAGACTGTGTGTGTTTCGTTTTTTTTCCACAATGGGTGCTTCATTGTTGAAAGAAGCAAAACATTAGTGAACAACCCCTTTTAAGTTTTGTTTATACGGTTTTAACTGGCTTTCCACCCTGAGATAAATGGATGAGAATCCAGTGGGCACGTTACTGCAAGTATACTAATCTTTTGATGACCGCCCAAACCAGCTAGAAGAGCTAAATCGTAACAGTGTGTTTATTGCACGCTTATTAGTGTTTGGCAAGTTACATTGCTTTCCGATCATTTGCCCTAGGGTGGAGAAGCCCTTTCTAGCAGTTAAAAAAAAAAAAAAAAAAAAAAAAATTGCATTATTTTGGGGATGATTCACTACTGTTCAACAAAGTTCCAAAGAAAAATAGTTGAAAGAGCTGTCTTGGAGGAAATGACTATTGCAAGAGGTTTGTCCCTGCCACTTCTCTCCACCTTCTCATGTTGACTGACAAGTCTCTCCGTGTGTGTATGTAATTTATAGTGACTTGTCGGTGTATCTGAGCAGGTAGCAATAAGCAATTTATCACCTTATCCCCAGCACTTTCAAATGTTGTTTTCTGAAATACTGCTGCATTTCATAGTGAAGCCTATATGTTCAGAATGCTGTAGCCGGTCTCTGATTAATGTTACCTTTGTTTGGGGAAGCATGAAGATCTAACGGGCTATCTATAAATTTCAGCTGATACTTAAATTTACTTTACATGTAGTATCAAGAATAAAGCCATTGACTAGACTAGTCTTTTTTTTTTTTTTTTTTTTTTTTTTTCACACCACGAATGCTAGTAGCCATAGCAATTTGTTGAAGAACTTCACCAGGTATTGCTGCTAAAATAAACAGCCTTGCAATTACTCTGTTATCTCCTTTTACAGTGTTTTAAGCAGTCCTGTAAAGTGTATTTCCCGTACACCACCTCTTTTCTTATTGTACAAGAAAGAATGGAAAGAATTGCTGGGTGAATGGTAGCTACACAGAGCCGGCAGTAACCAACATCCTCATAAAGCTGCTAGACACTGAATGTGGACATTCTCCCTGTTGAGCAACTATACATGAATGCTGTTAATCTCTAGAACACAACAGTCCACTGCTGTGGCGCAAACAGGGAAACAGTAGGAAACTTCCTCCATTACATGGAAGGTCCAGTTACTGTGTGTTGGCCATTACTTTGTGCCCTGTTATTACTCACCTTGCTACCAAGCATCATGGCTCTTTTAAGGACAATATGTCTTTGTTATTGTTGGTTGCTCTTTGTTTTTGGGCTTTTAGGAAAGCCGAGTCATGGCAAATGGAAGATGTTTTTTAAAAAAAACACTTTTATCTGCCTCTTTTTTTGGCTTAAGGCGCGAGTGGTAATACTTAGGGCAGTACCTCCTTACACTATTGCCTTAGTTTGTGGAGGTGAGTGACCTTAAGTTTAATGGAGATATATGCTGTAGATATAAATGAATTGTTCTGATTTTTTTTCAACATTTTTATAGATGAATATCCGGTAACAGTATTTGCATTCGGTATTTTTTTTTTATTTATTAGGTTTAACAGTAACAAAATACGGTGGATTTTCAAGCATAACGATTAATAATAATTAACTATAAAATAACAGGGTTGGGAGGGTACTAAAAAGTCTAAGTTGTAGGGATAAAGGTATGAACAAAATAACAGGGGAGGTGGAAAGAGACAAGGAAACAGGAAAACAGAGGGGAAGAAGAAAAGGGGAGTCAGAACTACTTAATGGTCAAACAATTTTTTCTTTTAACTTATTAGTGCCCTGCTATCACATTAGTAAACTAAATGAATCATAGCATCCAGTTTGCAGTTATGTTCATTGTTTAACATTTCGTAAGAGCTTTTTACCTGAACTTTAACCCCTTTGTGACCACCAATACGTCTTTTTACTGACCTCACATAAAGGTGCTTCTCACAAAATTAGAATATTAAAATTAATTTATTTCACTTCTCCAATACAAAAAGTGAAACTCATATTAAATAGTCATTACAAACAGAGTGATCTATTTCAAGTGTTGATTTCTATTAATGTTGGGTTTTCATTGGCTTTAAGCCATAATCCTCAAGTCATTATCTCAGTAAATTAGTATTACGGTAACAAAAAACACCTGCAAAGGCTTCCTAAACGTTTAACCCCTCTGCTATTAGATGTACTATTCCGTCCATGTGACCTGGGACTTAATCCTCATGGATGGAATAGTACGTCATATGCGATCAGCCACGCTCACGGGGGGGAGCGTGGCTGATCGCGGCCGGTTGTCAGCTGATTCTCACAGCTCACACCCAGCACTGAGTGCCAAGAGTGGTCACAGACCGCTCCTGGCACTTTAACCCCCGGCACACTGCGATCAAACATGATCGCAGTGTTCCGGTGCCACAGAGACATCAGGAGAAGCATCAGCAGGAAGGGGGCTCCCTGCGTGCTTCCCTCAGAACAACGCGATGTGATGGCAGCGTTCTGAGTGTCTCCATGGAGATCACCGGCTCCAAGATGGCCGCGGGGTCCTTCCGGGTCATGCAGTGAGGTGGCTTGTCAGTGCCTGCTGAGAACAGGCATCAGCAAACCTCCTTCACTGCCTATCAGATTGTTGATCTGACACAGTGCAGTGCAAAGTGTCAGATCAGATCAGCGACCTGCTTTATATAGTAATGTCCCATTCTGGGACAATGTAAAAAAGTTTAAGAAAAAAAAAAAAGTGTAAAAATATATATTTTTTAAATTCCTAAATAACCCCCCCAATAAATAAATTTTTTATGTAAATAAAGCAAAACAATAAAAGTACCCATATTTAGTATCGCCGCGTCCGTAATGACCTGTCCCACTAGTGAACCCCATAAAAAGGGCAAAAAAAATTCTTTATCTTCATAGCGCCGAACAAAAAGGTGGAATAACACGCGACCAAAAAGACGGATATAAATTAAATATGGTACTGCTGAAAACGTCCTCTTGTCCCACAAAAAACGAGCCACCATACAGCGTCATCAGCGAATAAATAAGTTATAGCTCTCAGCATGAAGCAGTGCAAAAAATATTTTTTAGCTAAAATAGTTTTTGTTGTATAAAAGCGCCATAACATAAAGTGATATAAATGAGGTGTCGGTGTAATTGTGCTACCCGAAGAATAAAACGGCTTTATCAATTTTGTGGCACGGTATATATGCCCCCCCCCCCCCAAAAAAAAAAGCAAGGAAATTAATGAATTGATGGTTTTTGTTCGTTATGCCTCCCAAAAATCGTAATAAAAAGCGTTAAAAAAGTTATATGCCTGAAAATTATAATATTAAAAACATTCACTCTTCCTGCAAAAAAACAACAAGACCTCACATAATTCTGTGGGCCAAAATATGGTCAAATTATAGCTCTCAAAATGTGGTGAATTACAAAACTATTTTTTGCTATAAAAACCGTCTTTTAGCCTATGACAGTTGCAAAACGTAAAAACCCGGTATAAATAGTAAATCAAACGCCCCTTTATCACCCCCTCAGTTAGTGAAAAATAATAAAATAAAAAACCTTTTTATTACAATTTTCCGGTTGGGGCTAAAGGTGGGGTTGCGGGTGTGTTGGGGTTAAGGTTGGAGGTAGAATTAGAGGGTTTCCACTGTTTAGGCACATTTGGGGCTCTCCAAACGCAACATGGCATCTGATCTCAATTCCAGCCAATTCTGCATTGAAAAAGTCAAATGGTGCTCCTTCCCTTCCAAGCTCTGCTGTGCGCCCAAACAGTGATTTACCCCCACATATAGGGTATTAGCATACTCAGGACAAATTGGACAACAACTTTTGGGGTCCAATTTCTCCTGTTACCCTTGTGAAATTAAAATATTTAGGGCAAAAAGATAATTTTTGTAAAAAAAAAAATATATATATTTTTATTTTTACGGCTGTACGTTATAAACTTCTGTGAAGCACTTGGGGGTTCAAATTGCTCACCACGCATCTAGATAGGTTCCTTAGGGGCTCTGTTTTCTAAAATGGTGTCACTTGTGTGGGGTTTCCACTGTTTAGGCACATCAGGGGCTCTCCAAACGTGACATGTCGTAAAATCTCAATTCCAGCCAATTTTGCATTGAAAAGTCAAACTGTGCTTCTTCCCTTCCGAGCTCTGCCATGCGCCCAAACAGTGGTTTACCTGCATATATGGGGTATCGACGTACTTGGGACAAATTGTACAGCAACTTTTGGGGTCCAATTTCTCCTGTTACCCTTGGTAAAATAAAACAAATTGAATATGAAGTAAATTTTTTGTGAAAAAAAAAGTTAATGTTCATTTTTTTTTTTTTTTTATCCTTCCAAAATTTCCTGTGATGCACCTGAAGGGTTAATAAACTTCTTGAATGTGGTTTTAAGCACCTTGAGGGGTCCAGTTTTTAGAGTGGTGTCACTTTTTGGGTATTTTCTATTATATAGACCCCTCAAAGTGACTTCAAATGTGATGTGGTCCCTAAAAAAAAAAAAAAAAAAAAGGTGTTGTACTGTAAAAAAGAGAAATCACTGGTCAACATTTAACCCTTGTAACTTCCTAATAAAAAAAAAAATTTAGTTCCAAAATTGTGCTGATGTAAAGTAAACATGTGATAAAAGTATTGTGTGCCATATCTCTGTGATTTAAGGGCATGAAAATTCAAAGTTGGAAAATTGTGAAATTTTCAAAGTTTTCGCCAAATTTCCATTTTTTTTATTTTTAACAAACGCAAGTTTTATCAAAGAAAATTTACCACTAACATGAAGTACAATATGTCACGAGAAAACCGTTTCAGAATCACCGGGATCCTTGGAAGCGTTCCAGAGTTATTACCTCATAAAGGGACAGTGGTCAGAATTGTAAAAATTGGCCCGGTCATGAACGTGCAAACCACTCTTGGTGTGTTAAGGAGTTAAGAAAAGGCCATAAAAAAATTTGAGGGAAATTCACAAGGAGTAGACTGCTGCTGAAGTTATTGCTTCAAGCAACACCACACACACTTGTGTCAAGCCACTCATGACCAGTAGACAACGCCAGAAGTGTCTTACTTGGGCCAAAGAGAAAAAGAACTGGACTGTTGCTCAGTGGCGCAAGGTGGTGTTTTCAGATTAAAGTAAGTTTTGCATTTCATTTGTAAATCAAGACCCCAGAGTGTGAAGTAGAGTGGAGAGGCAGACAATCCAAGCTGCCTGAGGTCTAGTGTGAAGTTTTCACAATCACTGATGGTTTGGGGAGCCATGTCATCTGCTGCTGTAAGTCCACTGTGTTTTATCAAGACCAAAGTCAGCGCATCAGTCTATCAGGAAATATTAGAGCACTTCATGCTTCCCTCTGCCGACAAGCTTTTTGGATATGGAAATTTTATTTTCCAGCAGGACTTAGCACTTGTTCACACTGCCAAAAGTACAAATGCCTGGTTTAAAAAGAACAGTATCACTGTGTCTGATTGGCCAGCATTCTCGCCTGATCTTAACCCCATAGGTATTGCCAAGAGGAAGATGAGCGACGCCATTCCTAACAATGCAGACGAGCTGAAGGCTGCTATAAAAGCAACTTGGGCTTTCATAACACTTCAGCAGTGCCACAGACTGATGGTCTCCATGCCACACTGCACCGCATTGATGCAAAAGGAGCCCCGAACAAGTATTGAGTGCGTTTACTGAACATACATTTCAGTAGGCCAACATTTCAGATTTTAAAATCATTTTTCAAACTGGTGTTATAAAGTATTCTAATTTACTGAGATTATGACTTTTGGGTTTTCATTGGCTCTACATAATCATCAACATTAACAGAAATAAAGACTTGAAATAGATCACACTGTTCGTAATGACTCATTATAATGAGTTTCACTTTTTGTATTGAAGAAATAAATTACCTTTTTGATGATTATCTAATTTTTTTTGAGAAGCACCTGTATCACGCAGTAGCGTCCCCTGACTGATGAAAATGCAACCGCTGACGCCTTGCTGCATCAGCCTCGATGGATGTTGGCACGAACCATGGCTTTTTAACCCTTTAGATGCAGCTGGCAATAGCGATTGCGGCATCTAAATGGTTTTCAGAGTGTGTGAGCTCCATCTTTAACCTCATCGGCACCCTGAGATCATGATTATGTGGTCCTGATGGTTGTCATGGCAATTCATTTGCAAATAACGGCCAGAGTCTGCCGGTTATAGCGGCCTGTTCTGAAGTTAGCGACATTAGGTGGTAAAAATAACTATTTTCCTTTATGTCATGCCATTTTGTATTAATTCCTGAAAAGCACTGGAATAGTTCATAAACTACAGCAGTTTTGAATTTGAACGCAAACATGTCAGTAATCATTTGTTTGCTGTGCTCATGGGAACTTGTCATCGTTCTGCAATGAGAGCAGAGGTGTCCTTACATCTCACACACGAGGAAGCCTATTCTATTATGTAACATACTTTTATTTCTATAGCGCCGACATATTCGCAGCACTTTACATTTCAGAGGGGACTTGTACAGACGATACATTACAGCATAACAATAACCACATAGATCATAACCGATACCAAGAGGAATGAGGGCCCTGCTTGCAAGCTTACAATCTATGAGGAAAAAAAAAGAAAAAAAAAAGGTAGACATGAAAGGTGGGTGGTAACAGTTGTTGGACCAGCCATAATGTTAAGTGTGTAACCCCTACAAACGCAGAGGGCTAATGGATGCATAAAGCATGTGGGAACATGATGCGGGGAACCTGGTTATGGTAAAACTTTTGACTGTGCCACACAGGGATAGTTAGGTTAATGTGTTGAGGCGGTAGGCCAGTCTGAATAAATGCGTTTTTATGGTATGCTTAAAATTGTAGGGATTGCGGACTAATCGTATTGATCTGGGAAGTGCATTCCAAAGAATTAGCGCAGCACGTGTATAGTCTTGGTGATGGACGTGGGAGGTTCTGATTATTGAGGATGCTAACCTCAGGTCATCAGCAGAACGGAGGGCTCGGGTAGGGTGGTAGACTGAGACGAGGGAGGAAATGTAGGGTGGTGCTGAGCTGTGGAGTGCTTTGTGGGTGAGGGTAATAAGTTTTTACTGGATTCTTTCTGGAGTGGATGGGTAGCCAGTGTAATGACTAGCACAAGGTAGAGGCATCGGTGTAACGGGACATGTTCTTTGACTCCTGTGTGTAGCTGCCTGCCTGTGATTGGGCAACATCATACAGGGAGGAATCAGTACACTTCCCCAATAAAAAGTCCCTGATGGTCACATGGACGTAACAAAAATTAACTCATTAGATGCCAAATAGTTTGCTTTTATCCCAGCAGTAGAGAAGCGAAATTTAAATTTTATATTGCTCTGCAATCACTATTACATTATGTTCTATTCCATATGGAAAAATTTGGCGAAAAGTCCTCTTTAAATGGGTATGTTTTTAGAGTCTCTTTAAAACTGTGGACGATGGGAATTGGCCTGATTTACAAGAGGTAATATATTTCAGAAAGTCATTTTTGCCAGAAGAAAAAGTGCAGCATGGTTTTTTTTTTTTTTTTTTTCTGTTCCACTAATGGAAGTGTAGTCCTAGCCTAAGATATAATGTAATGTTACCGTATCTAGCTCTAGTTGGTTTCAAGGAAATTTTCTATTTATTGTTTTAGTTTAATGTTCATTATAACATTTTTGCATTATGGTGTTATTTTTTGATATTCACCCATTAAATAGGCAGTATGCACATTTACTGGTATTTTTGTAATTCAAGATATTGTCCTACAAGTGTTTTTCATTTCACTTGGGGGTACATCTTGCTTTAAATGTAAGTCACTTTTCTGATTAAAGTTATTACTTCCAGATTTCAGCTGCAGACTTCCATGTTTTATAAGAACATGTACTGTAAGTTGGATCATAAGACCGTACATGTTGACATGATTTTCATAAGCCATCTGCGCTTTTAATGAAGCGATTCAACTAAAATTGCTACTTGCTCATAAATGTATTGTGGAGAGAGTACAGCACTAAAAACACGTGCCCTTGTCTGTCATTGCCTTTAACTTTTGAAAAATAAAGATAAATTCTACGTCTGACCTACTTGGCAAGTTTCAGATGTTAAATGTTTCCATACTATTTAATGAGAAAACTAAAGGAGACATGGCTGAAAGGGTTGGCACCCTTGAAACTGTTCCAGAAAATGAAGTACTTCCAGAAAATAATTGCAATTACACATGTTTTTTTATACATGTGTTTTTATTTCCTATGTGTGTATCAGAACAACACAAAACTGTAAAATTGGACATAATTTCACGCAAAACCCCAATAATGGGCCAGATAAAATTTTCACCTTTTTCAAAATTTTGGGTAAACCACTGGTGTGGGCAATATGAAAATCACACCTGATACCAGATGAAAAGGGGAGAAGTTGACTCAATCTTTGCATTTACTTAATTTTTAGGAACAATTTAAAGGGTGACAACACTTTCGACCATGACGTATGTTTGTCTGTGGCAGATCTACACTCTGGCTCTAAATGCTGCTTATAAGGATCTATACATATACTGCGCAAAACATGTTTTCATTTAACAAACCGCCTAAGTAATTGGTACATCATGCATGGATTACACTAGATGTGCCTAAAAAATCAGAATAGGTGCAGAGAATCCTGGAAGAAGATAGGAATAAATATACAGAATTTTGGTCCGTGGCCAGGAACTACCAACATGGCTGCTGGACCATGGTTTTGAAAATCTTTTTTGATAATCTTTATAATTAATTTATTCTGTATAATTCACACTAGTTTATTTCTTAATATAGGGTGAGTGATTAAAATTTAATTCTTAAATTCTAATAGAATGTTAGAAGTTTGCACTTTGTTTTTGTAAACATACATTTAGATGGGCTGAGAATCTGTGAACGAATACTTATTCCTGATTCTTAGCCCTTAGGATCACCCGTCCAAGGAGCAAAATACCTGTTGAATGATTTCAGTCATTAATGCCGGTATAAAAATCATCGTTTTAGGCAGTACATAGTCAGTAAGTGGATTGTGCTGCTGAAAGCATTTTGCTGTAGGACGGCCGTTTTAATCTTCGTTTTCTTTCCTTCATTTCTCATCAGCCAGTGTAAAAATTCCAATAAGTGAGGGCCAATTTTTTTTTTTTTTTTTATAGTTGATATATAGTTTTTTTTTATAGTCGATCGCTCATTAATGGTCCAAGATACTAAATCACTTAAAAGGGATCTATCAGATATGATTGGGCTGCTTTGTATATGTGTACACAGGATGCACTCACTAGCAAGTGTGTTGAGGAGGAGCCCTTCAACCATTAATATGATGGACTCATAAGAATGTGTCCTATAGCTTCAGCAGGCAAATAGCATATTTTTTTTTTTTATATAAAGTGCTGATGTCCCTTTTAATATGCTGCTCTTAAATACAAGTCCACATGATCTGATGATTGATCCTTTTTAACGTCTTTACCTGCCTTTATTTTTTAATTAAAAGAAAAAAAAGTTTCTGGTACTGCAGACCAGCCCCATTTATTTGACGAAAAATGTTTACCGTATATGCTTGTGTATAAGCCGACCCCCCCCCCCCCCCCCTCAATTTTGCCACAAAAAAACTGTGAAAACTTATTGACTCGTGTATAAGCCTAGGGTGGAAAATGCAGTAGCTACTGGTAAATTTCAAAAATAAAAATAGATACCAATAAAAGTAAAATTAATTGAGACATCAGAAGGTTAAATGTTTTTGAATATCCATATCGATTCAGGAGCCCCGTATTAAGGCTTCATACAGTTCATGATGGCCCCATAAGATGCTCCATACAAAATACACCCCATATAATGCTGCACAATGGTTAATAATGGCACAACATAAAATGCTCCATAGAATATTTTTTTATTATTATTTATATAGCGCCATTAATTCCATGGTGCTGTACATGAGAAGGGGGGTTACATACAAAGTTTTATAGATATTATTAACAGTAAACAAATGTACAATGACAGACTGGCACAGAGGGGAGAGGACCCTGTCCTTGCGGACTTGCATTCTACGGGATAGTGAGGAAGAGTCAGAAGGTTGGGGGTGCAGCAGCTCTGGTGGTGATGAGGTGGCAGAATGGTTTTTGCAGGCTGTAAGCTTTCCTGAAAAGATGGGTTTTCAGGTTCCGTTTGAAGGATCCGAGGGTGGTGGATAATCGGATGTGTTGAGGCATGGAATTCCAGAGGATAGGGGATATTCGGGAGAAATCTTGGAGGCGGTTGTGTGAGGAATGAATAAGTGTGGAGGAGAGAAGGAGGTCTTGGGAGGATCGAAGATTGTGATGGAAGATATTGGGAGATTAGTTCAGAGGTATAGGTAGGGGAAAGGTTGTGGATAGCTTTGTAGGTCAGTGTTAGTAGTTTGAACTGAATTCGTTGGGGAATTGGGAACCAATGGAGGGATTTGCAGAGGGGAGAGACAGGGGAGAAACGAGGAGAGAGGTGGATTAGTCAGGCAGCAGAATTGAGGACAGACTGGAGTGGTGCAAGAGAGTTAGCAGGGAGGCCACAGAGGAGAGTGTTGCAGTAGTCAAGGCGGGAGATGATGAGGGCATGTACAAGAGTTTTAGTAGATTGAGGGCTGAGGAAGGGACGGATTCTGGAAATAATTTTAAGTTGGAGGAGACAGGAGGTGGCAAGAGTTTGGACGTGCGGTTTGAAGGACAGGGCAGAGTCGAGAGTTACTCCAAGGCAGCGGATTTCAGGTGCGGGAGAGAGCGTGATGCAATTTACCATAATAGATAGAATATGCCCCATATGTTGCTCCATAAAGGTTATGGCCCCATAATATGCCCCATATGCTGCTCCATAGATTATGCCCCCATATGCTGCTCCATAGATTATGCCCCCATATGCTGCTCCATAGATTATGCCCCCATATGCTGCTCCATAGATTATGCCCCCATATGCTGCTGCTGCAAATAAAAAAAAATGACATACTCACCACTCCGTCGCTGGGGGCCAGGTGCTGGGGCCCTGAGCAGGCGGGGGCCAGGTGCCGGTGTCTCCGTTGGCTCAGGGCCCTGGCACCTGCGCTATTCACCTGTCTCCGCTCCATCGCTTCACGCCGCTCTGACTTTCGGGTCGTCTGTCAGTGACGTTCAGGCAGAGGGCGCGGCACGCACTAACTACTTGACCGCGCCCTCTGACCTCAACATCACAGCCAGAGAACGCGGAGGACAGAGTAGCGCACAGCGATGGGCCAGGGACAGGTGAATATTGCATATATTTACCGCCTCCTGGCGCGGTCTCTGCAGCCTCTCTTCTCCCGGTCTCGGGCTCCTTCCTTCAGCGGTCACGTGGTACCGCTTATTAAAGTAATTAATATGTGCATATTCATGACTTTAATGAGCGGTACCACGTGACCGCTGAAGCAAGGAGCCTGTTATGAACAGGTAGCTGAGGAGGAAGCAAAAAACAAACAAGCTAAGTCTCAGAAAACCAAAGAAGTTGGTAACTATGCAGACTTCAGACCCCTGATCCTAACACACAACTAGCAGCAGTCGTGGAGCGTTCCTACGGTGGTCCTAGACGCCTCGTCACAACCGGAGAACTAAATAAGCCTAAAGCAGGAAAAGAGGAAAACTAACTGCCCCCGAGCAGACCCCAAAGGAGAGACAGCCCCCCACATGTATTGACGGTTAAACAAGATGAAAACACAAAAGCAGGAAAATAGGCTGAGCAAACGATGGGGCCAAACTAACTAGAAAGGACAGGAAAGGAAAGATACTGTCTGCAATCTGCCAAAAAACCCTACAAAAAATGTCCAACACAACTGATAGCAAAATTAACCCTGAAGTCACTAGACTTCTCCCACTATATCAGCACTCTGAAATATTCTGAGACAGAGCAAAAAGAGGCCAATCTAATAAGGGACAAAAAAGACAATTTGGCAAATAAGTGTGGAAATTCAGCACAGCCCAGCTGGGCTGGCTGACCACACAAAAAGCTGAAATGACCAACAAGAGCAAGTGTGAACATTAGCAAAAAACAAACTTATCTTGGGAAGACTGGAACAGAGCTGAGTCCTAGACCTGAGAAGCAGACTGAATCACCAGCACTAGGATAGGGTGTCGGCTGTCTTATATCCATTCTGATCCTCCAGAGATCCAATCGTTATCTTCCTCACCAGGTGGCAGATCACTACCACTTAAGCCAACCTCTCTACCTCCTGTCACCACCAGAGGGAGAACGGAAGGGGAACTCTCAACTGGTGGAGCAGAAAATGAGCTCATAACAGAGCCTGAGACCGGGAGAAGCAGGGGGGTTGCAGAGATGTGCCGGGGGTGTCAGTATGATCTGACACCCCCGCTCCCCCGCCGACCCCTGGCATATGACTCACGTATAAGCTGAGAGGCGGACTTTCAGCCCCCAAAAATGGGCTGAAAATCTCGGCTTATACGCGAGTATATACGGTACTTTTTATTTTTCAAACATTCACAACTATGCTTATGCCATTAATTTTTCGAATACATGCAAATTGTCTCTTCAGAGAGGAAGTCTAGTGGTCTAGTGCCACCTGTTGGAAGTAGCAATCCTAAGAGTCAGTGTCAACCCTTTAACGAGCCTTGTCACATGCAGTTGGATAAAAGCCAAACCAGAATCTCGATTTGCAAACAATGTGTTTCAGGGAGCTCCCCCCTCATCCGTGCAAAGTGTGAGAACTTGTTTGGCTGTGTGAGAGGCATCTGACCGATATCATGTCAATCTCTGCAAGGAGAAGCGATACTACATGGATATCTGTCAGACGCGTCTCACACAGCCAAACAAAATCTCACACTTTTCACTGACGAGGGGCAGTACCCCAAAACACAATGTCTGCAAACTGAGATCCTGGTTTGGCTTTTATCCTTAGTCATGTGACAAGGCTTGTTAAAAGGTCGACATTGACTTTTAGGATTGCTACTTCCAATAGGTGGCACTAGAGTTCTAGTCCTCTTCTCTGAAGAGTCAGTTTGCATATTTCCCAGAGGAGCATTGCGGCTTTAAGTCTCCTCATTTCGGCATGCTTAGCATGTCAATCTCTGCAAGGAGAAACAATACTTCTTGGATATCGGATACACCCAAAATACATTTTTTTTTTTTTTTTAAACCACTTCAACGTCATGGGAATGTGTGGCTGATAAATATTATACACACGTGGTTTCCTGTGGTGAACAGCAATATTCAAGTCTCCCCACTGATTCTCAATTGGATTAAGGTCTGGGCTTTGACTAGGCCACTCCAAAACATTTAGGGGAGGTGCACACGGTCAGTAAACGTTGCTGGTTGGATGCTGCGTACTTGCACATAATCCACATGTTAGAGGATGGGATTTCTAGAAATCCCATGGCCACTATGCGTCCAGAGATGCCCGCGGAACACCTGCGAAGGCAGACATGCGGTGCATCTTTCCAGACCGCAGCAGGTCTATTTATCTTGCGGAGATTCAAGCCTCCGTAAGATTAAACCCTTCATGACCAAGCCTATTTTGACCTTAATGACCAGGCCATTTTTTGCAATTCTGACCAGTGTCCCTTTGAGGTAATAACTCAGGAACGCTTCAATGGATCCTAGCGATTTGGAGATTGTTTTTTCGTGACATATTGGGCTTCATGTTAGTGGTAAATTTAGGTCGATAAATTTTGCGTTTATTTGTGAAAAAATGAGAAATTTGGCAAAAATTTAGAAAATTTCGCAAGTTTCAAATTTTGAATTTTTATTCTGTTAAACCAGAGAGTTATGTGACACAAAGTGGTTACTAAATAACATTTCCCACATGTCTACTCTACATCAGCACAATTTTGGAAACAAAATTTTTTGTTGTTAGGAAGTTATACGGGTTAAAAGTTGACCAGTGATTTCTCATTTTTACAACAAAATTTACAAAACCATTTTTTTTTTAGGGACCACCTCACGTTTGAAGACAGTTTGAGGGGTCTATATGGCAGAAAATACTCAAAAGTGACACCATTCTAAAAACTGCACCCCTCAAGCTACTCAAAACTGCATTCAAGAAGATTATTAACCCTTCAGGTGTTTCACAGGAACTAAAGCAACGTGGAAAGAAAAAATGGACATTTTAGTTTTTCCAACAAAAATCTTCTTTTAGCATCAATTTTTCTCATTTTCACATGGGCAATAGGATAAATTGGATCCTAAAATTTGTTGGGCAATTTCTCCTGAGTACAAAGATACCTCATATGTGGTCATAAACCACTGTTTGGGTGCATGGCAGTGCTCAGAAGGGAATGAGCGCTGTTTGACTTTTTGAATGGAAAACATGCTGGAATATTTAGCGGTTGCCATGGCGCATTTGGAGAGCCCCTGTGTGCCTAAACATTGGAGCTCCCCCACAAATGACCCCATTTTGGAAACTAGACCCCCCAAGGAACTTATCTAGATTCATAATGATCACTTTGAACCCCCAGGTGCTTCACAAATTGATTGGTAAAAAAGGACTTTTTTTTCACAAAAATTTTCTTTTAGCCTCAGTTTTTTCATTTTCACATGGGCAACAGGATAAAATGGATCCTAAAATTTGTTGGGCAATTTCTCCTGAGTGCACAGATACCTCATATGTGGTCATAAACCACTGTTTGAGCGCACGGCAGGGCCCAGAAGGGAAGTAGCGCCATTTGACTTTTTGATTGGAAAATTAGCTCCAATCGTTAGCGGACACCATGTCGCGTTTGGAGAGCCCCTGTGTGCCTAAACAGTGAAAACCCCCCCACAAGTGACACCATTTTGGAACCTAGACCCCTTATGGAACTCAACTAGATGTGTAGTGATCACTTTGAACCCCCAAGTGCTTCACAAATGTTTACAATGCAGAGCAGTGAAAATAAAAAAAAATCATTTTTCTTTTCCTCAAATTGATTTTTTTAGCACACTATTTTTTATTTTCACAAGGGTACCAGGAGAAATTGGACCACAAAAGTTGTTGTCCAGTTTGTCCTGAGTACACTGATACCTCATATGTGGGGGGAACCACTGTTTGGGCGCACGGCAGGGCTCAGGAGGGAAGGAGAACCATTTGACTTTTTGAAATGAAAATTACCTCTAATCGTTAGCGGACACCATGTCGTGTTTGGAGAGCCCCTGTGTGCCTAAACATTGGAGCACCCCCACAAATGACCCCATTTTGGAAGCTAGACCCCCTAAGGAACTTATCTAGATGCATAGTGAGCACTTTGAACCCCCCAAGTGCTTCACAAAAGTTTTATAACTCAGTGCCGTGAAAATAAAAAATATTTTTTTTCCTCAAAAAATTATTTTTTAGTGCACAATTTTTTATTTTCACAAGGGTAACAGGAGAAATTGGACCCAAAAATTGTTGTCCAGTTTGTCCGGAGTACGCTGGTACCCCATATGTAGGGGGAACCACTGTCTGGGCACACGTCGGGGCTCGGAAGGGAAGTAGTGACATTATGAAATGCTGACTTTGATGGAATGGTCTGCGGGTGTCATGTTACATTTGCAGAGCCCCTGGTGTGCCTAAACTGTGGAAACCCCCACAAGTGAACCCATTTTGGAAACTAGACCCCCAAGGAACTTATCTAGATGTTTGGTGAGCACTTTGAACCCCCAAGTGCTTCACAGAAGTTTATAACGCAAAGCTGTGAAAATAAAAAATCATTTTTTTCCTCAAAAAAATGATTTTTTTAGCTTGCAAATTTTTATTTTCACAATGGTAACAGGAGAAATTGGACCCCAAAAGTTGTTGTCCAGTTTGTCCTGAGTATGCAGGTACCCCATATATGGGGGGGAACCATTGTTTGGGCACACGTAAGGGCTCGGAATGGAAGTAGTGACGTTTTGAAATGCAGACTTTGATGGAAAGGTCTGCGGTCATCGTTACGTTTGCAGAGCCCCTGATGTGCCTAAACAGTAGAAACCCCCCCACAAGTGACCCCATTTTGGAAGCTAGACCTTCCAAGGAACTTATCTAGATGTGTGGTGAGCACTTTGAACCCCCAAGTGCTTCACTGAAGTTTATAACACAGAGATGTGAAAATAAAAAAATCATTTTTTTTCCACAAAAATAATTTTTTAGCCCCCAATTTTTAATTTTCCCAAGGGTAAAAGGAGAAATTAGACCACCAAAGTTGTTGTGCAATTTTTTCTGAGTAAGCTGATACCCCATATGTTGGGGTAAACCACTGTTTGGGCACACGTCGGGGTTTGGAAGGGAGGGAGCACCGTTTGACTTTTTGAACGCAAAATTGGCTGGAATCAATGGTTGCATCATGTTGCGTTTGGAGACCCCCTGATGTGCCTAAACAGTGGAAACCCCTCAATTCTATCTCCAACCCTAAGGCCTCTTTCACACATCAGGTTTTCGCCGTCAGGCGCGATCCGGCGCTTTTGACAGAAACCGGATCCGGCGAAATGCAATGCCGGATCCGGTTTCCCCCCCATTGACTTGCATTTGCGCCGGATCGTGCCGGATGGCCATGCGTTTCATCCGGTTTTCGCCGGATCCGGCAATGTGTCGCAATGTGTCGCGATCCGGCGTCTGGAAAAAACGTCTACTGTAACGTTTTTTGTCTCCGGCGAAAAAACCGTACCCGCCGGATCCGGCGCGTCCGGCTTTTTCACACAATGAAAGCCTATGAGCGCCGCAATGCGCCGGATCCGGCGAAAGCCGGATCCAGTGGCCGGATCCGGGTTTTTTTGGTCTGAGCATGCTCAGTAGCTCTGCCCACAGGAGATATATAAAAGCAAGACAATGGGACCCTCAGCCACACCCAACATGCCACCCAAGAAAGCAACCAAGCGAAGCAGGAGAAGGCAGGAGACATCTGCAGCAGCAGCACCATCAGCACCACCCCAAATGGAGCAGCATGCTGAACGGGAGGGGAGTCCAGAAGCAGATGAGAGACGGTAATTATCAAATCCCCCATTCCTCCAAACTAGGGCCATGGAATATCAAGATATTCATTGGCCCTTTGTTTCTCTTTATTCAACAGCCGCCAAAGAGATGCAGCAGCAGCAGCAGCAGAAATGGCATCACTGGCAGCAGCAATACCCACAGCCATGGAGTCTGGCCATCAACAGGACAGCACATCTTCTTCTGGGAGCCCTCCCTCGCATCGTCAGCGTTTGACGGTAAGTTTTTATTTCCAAAATCCATCATCTCTGTAATATATGTCTATTCATTGCCTTTTATTTCAAAACAGGAATCACAAGATGAAGAGGAGCTCCCAGAAGAAGAAGGAAGGGGTGGACAGACACCTGGAGTGGGCTCACAATTCGTAAGTTTTTTGCATCAAACGCAGAAACACAACATCACACTACACACAACACATAGAAAACAATGTTCTGCAGACCACACACAGCAAACAAATGCCTACATCCAAAGACATAACATTTTTTGTTTTCTTCTCTAGTCTTCCCAATCTGGTGCTCGGCCAAGAGGTCCTCGCAGTGCCTCCCAGGGTCGTCGGCGACAGCAACGCGGCGGTCACCAGCGTGTAAGTATAAATATTTTTGCTTTGTTTTTTTGCACTTTTTATTTCATTTCTTTTGTGGAGGCTAATTATGTTTATTTTTGTCTTTTTCTTTAACAGCCTTCACAGCGTGCTCCCGACTCTGACGGTGAGGATGGAGGGATTGATGTGGACCGCCTCATCGATCTCGTCAGAGAAAGGGAGCCGCTCTGGAATATGGCTGACCGCCGCCACGCTGACCTGATCATTACCCGACGACTCTGGGAGGAAATCTGTTCTCTCCTTGTGGGCCGCTGGGAGGACCTCGAAGCTCGGGCCCAGATTAAAGAGCGTAAGTATATACAGTAACGGTTGCTTGATGTAAACCAGTGTTTCCCGAACTCCAGTCCTCGTGGTCCCCACGGATCATGTGTTCAGGATTTCTATTTACTATGGAAATCCTGAAAACATGACCCCTGGGGACCATGAGGACTGGAGTTTGTGAAACACTGATGTTGTATACTAACCACTCCTTTCTCGTTTCAGGGAACAGAATTGTGAATCGGTGGCGGTCTGTGAGGGATCGTTTCAAGAAGGAGTTCAATAAAGAGATGCGGGCCCCGAGTGGATCTGGAGGACGCAGGAGCAAGTACAAGTACGCACAAGCCCTGTCGTTCCTCCGGGAAACAATGCTCACCAGAAGGTAAATATTACACACCACATGTGAAAAAAAATGTTAGATGTAACTTTTTTTTTTCAGCCAGGGCCATACCATGTCAGTATTTTAATTGTTTTTTTTTCTCTTTATTCCACAGCACGGTGAGCAGCACTCGGGAGCCTGCACGATTGGACCCTTCTGAGGCGATCCCTGAGGAGACCGGCACCGAGGGACACTTCGACCGCCCCGGTACATCTGCACCTTCCCAGCCTTCCCACACATTCGACCCATCTGTCCCATCCACCAGCACAGGAGCATCGTGGCCGCCTACATTACATGAAGCTGCTGGTGAGGAGATCTCTTTCCCTTTACCCCACCCTTCTGCCCCTGCCGCCTCTAGTACACCTGCGGGTACTGAGCGGCAGAGGGGTCAGGAAAAGAGTTATGCGCAAGAGTTATTGCATCTGAATGCATCTTTCCAGAACTGTCTCAAAGTCTTGTCAGAGCAAATCTCCGCAGGCTTTCAGCAGATCAACTCCAGCATTCTGGAGGTGAAGACACTTCTGCAAACCATGCATTCAGAAGCAAGATCTTTGCCAAACCACACCTTTTTCAGGTCTGTTGTGGAGCGCATGGAAACGCTCTCTCCTACCCAGCAGATGCATGTAATGCATTCGTGCCACGGTGCTCTACAGCAGGTTACCTCCCAACCTCCACCTCCCACCACTGTAGTTCCTCCACCTGCACCCCCTCCAGCCACTTTCCATCCTCCCCCTCCTATTACATCTGCACCCCCTCCAGCCACTTTCCATCCTCCCCCTCCTACTACATACCAGCAACCTGCCCAGTACCAGCAACCTCCCCAGTACCAGTCATCTCCCCACTTCCAGCAACCTGCCCCGTACCAAACTCCTTCCCCGTACCAAACTCCTTCCCCGTACCAAACTCCTTCCCCGTACCAAACTCCTTCCCCGTACCAAACTCCTTCCCCGTACCAAACTCCTTCCCCGTACCAAACTCCTTCCCCGTACCAAACTCCTTCCCCGTACCAAACTCCTTCCCCGTACCACTTTCCATCAACATCATCTGCTCCTACAGTCCCTGCCCAAAACTCCACTCCACCACCCACCACCTCTTCTGCTTCCCACATGTCCACCCATTCTGTAGTTTTTTCCACACCTTCACCTCTAACTGTTCCTTCCCCACCACGATCCCAGTCCTCTCTCCACACACCCAGTGTCGAAGTGTCCCGCAGCCCCTCCAGCAGTATTTCCACCCCACAGTACACAGAATTGTAATGTGTGTTTTTTGTAATAAAAATGCCCATTGGGTTTAAAACCTTTATTAAAAAAGTTTTTTGCACTTTAAAAACATTTTACAAAAAAAAAAAAAAAATTAAATAAAAGTTAAATTATCGTTTCACAATGGTTGTCTGTCATTTCTTTCTGCGGCGAACTATGTTTTAAAAAAAGGTTAAATACAGGGTATTTCAAAGGTAAAAAGGTATTCAAAACCAGGTATAACTGTGAGTAAATTTTAGCTTTTTGCCACAGTTGTGT
This sequence comes from Dendrobates tinctorius, assembly GCF_039654945.1. Classification (NCBI taxonomy): domain Eukaryota; kingdom Metazoa; phylum Chordata; class Amphibia; order Anura; family Dendrobatidae; genus Dendrobates; species Dendrobates tinctorius. Next base: position 11,336,109 of record NW_027361694.1, read on the forward strand.
TCCTGGTTGTGTTTGAAGCAAAGTATTTCACCGAAAAAGTTGTGTTTATTGTTGGTGATTTCCTACCAATGTACACAACTTTTGTTAAAAGGTGAAATACTTTGCATAAAACACAACCAGGTACACACCTGTGGCCTAAAGGTAAAAATAGTAAGACCATGACAAGATAGCCAACTTTGGTTGGCAAAGGTATATACTGTTGGTCCAGAAGGTACACAAGTTTAGGGCAAAAATCTCTCACACTCTGTCATCCCAGTGTACTCTGCCTTGAGGTGACATAAAGTATAGTGGAAAATTGTCCCTGAAACCGTCACAGAACTTCTAGTGGTAATATTTCCAATGACAACATCCATCTTCGCCAGTAACTTGCTCTTCTCTCCAAACTGCACTTTCTTCTCTACAACCTGTCAAAGAAGGGCTGTAGGAACATGCTATATCTAGTTTTCCAGTAGCCAATCCCGTTCGGAAGGCCACAAGGGTCAATTTTAAAAACCGGATCCGGCGTAATCCGTCGAAAAACGGATAGAAAAACGGATGAACCGGATGAGACGGATCCGGTTTTGTCTGTCAAGAACAAGACGGATCCGGCAGAAAACCGGATCCGGCACTTCAGGTTTTACAAAACATTTACCGGATCCGGCATTCCGGCACGACGCCGGATCGCGCCTGACGCCGAAAACCTGATGTGTGAAAGTAGCCTAACCCCAACACACCCCTAATCCCAACCCTAACCATAACCCCAACCCCAGCACACCCCTAATTCCAACCCTAAACCTAGTTCTAACCCTAACCCTAATTCCACTCTAATCCTGATTCCAACCCTAGCCCTAACCCTATTTCCAACCCTAACCCTAATGGAAAAATAAAAATAATTTATTTTATTATTTGTTCCTGCCTATGGGGGTGATAAAGGGGGGTTTATTTACTTTTCATTCTATTTTGATCACTGTGAAAGTTTATCACAGTGATCAAAATGAATGAATCTGCAGCCGCCATTTTCCAAGATGGCGGCGCCCATGAAGCAGGACGGCGGGACACCGGGAGCCGGAGAGGGACATCGGAGGTGTCGGGGGGTGAGGGGGGGGGCGGAAGGGGGAGAAGAGGAGCAGATGATGTCGGCAGCACATTGCCGCCATCAGTCGGTATCTGGGGCCGATCGGCCCCATGAGTCGTGGGGGAGGGGGTCGGATCTGGGTCTCCAGCCATGTCCAATGCTACTGCCGCATCTGCCATGGCTGGATTGTAATATTTCATAAATTTTCATTGATGAAATATTACTATCGCTCTGATTGGCTGTTAAAAGTGAAACTGCCAATCAGAGCTATCGTAGCCACGTGGGGGCGAAGCCACGCCCCCTGTGGTGAAGAACAAAGCCCCCTGTATGTGCGGGTCGGGTGACCTTTTAGTGACCCCTGGTCACCCAACCCGCAGGGGGGCTTTAAAGTCATGATGCCACATAGGCGTCACTGGTCGGATTGGCACAGGTTTTCATGACGCCTTTGTGGCGTCATTGGTCGGGAAGGGGTTACTTTCAATGAACACATGTGGTTCAGTGAACACATGCGGATTCACCTGCTTTCAATAGACTGCATTGCTTTCGAGGCAGTGGACATGTGTTGCGTCCAAAGCGCTGCCAGTTACTGAACGTCTGCTGCACATACCCAAACACGATTCCCCTTAAACATCTCAAGTGTTGCTTTGACTCATTGTCTTGTTGGAAGGTGAACTTTCATCTTCGTTTCAAATCACTGACAGACTTATACAAGTTTTGCCCAAGAATATTCCTCCATCTTCCCCTCAACTCGGACCATATTTCCTGTACCTGCTGCCGAAAAATATCCCCACAGCATAATGCTACAGCTACCATGTTTCACTGTGGGGATGGTGTTCTTGGGTTGATGATGCCCTCCTTGTCCGACCTGAGAGTTTTGGAGGTTTACCCTGTCTTAGCAGATTTCTTGTGTTACCATTTTCTTTCTATTTGATGAAAATGGATTTGATGGTACTCCAGGGGATTATCAAATATTGAGATTTTTTTAATCCAATCCTAACTTGAACTTCTTGACAACTTTGACCCTGAGTTGTTTGGAGATCTTTTTGGTCTTCATGGTGTTGTTTAGTTAGTGGTGCCTCTTGCTTAATGGTGTTGCAGCCTCTGTGGACTTTCAGAGAAGGTGTGTATATACTGACAGACCATGTAACACTTAGATTGCACACAGGTGGGCTTCCTTTCACTGTGACTTATGAAGGTAATTGCTTGCAAAAGAAATTAGGGGCTTTATAGCAAAAGCGTGAGTACAAATGTGCATGCCAATTTTGAGTAATTTTATCCAATACATTTAACCAACTTAGACTGTTTAGTGCACCACACACAAAAATCGGATTACAAAAATATTTAAACACAGGTTTTAGTGTAACAATATAGGTAAAAAGCCAACAGGGTGGATGCTTTCGCAAAGCCACTGTATATGTATATAATGTGTTATTCCCTAAAGCCATGGAAGACCAGCCTGCCTGAGATTATACTTTGTGTCAGATTTGTGTCACTTCCTCTGCATGTTCCAGTTATCTCCTTTTTTTTTCTGAAAGCAATCAACAGCTATAGCCATTTCCAGAGCTTAATTGAATGTAATGATGGAGGAGGCTGGCCCAAGAAGACTTTGCAGTCTCTGCCCTTTGTACTGGCCCTAGTACTAAAGGGCCAAGTTAACAAAAACCTGAGCAGGCTGTTTAACCTTCATTCTCTTCTGGACATGTAGATGCAATAACATTTGCAGCTGAAAAGGTTCTTTCTCAGATTGTAATGTTTTGGGATGTAAATGAAGCATTTTGTCTCTTGACTAGCCTGGAGGTGTTATGCAGGAGAACACAAGGAGTTACTGGGATTAGTTCCACACATCTCTTTTCTTATGGAAAATGCCAAAGCAGCTTTTAGAGCCATAAAGTAGAGCAGTGTGGACAACATCCAGGGAGATTGCTTCCATTATTTGTTTGCTTTGCTCTTTATCTTGGAACCATTAAAAAGTGATTCTCTCAATACAGCTGCAGCTTCCAGTCTTTGGGAATGCTCTGTGTGTGATTCCACATTTAACTGTGAGGTTTCAGCAAACCCTCCTCTCCAAAATCAAAGAAATGATTAACCCTACTTATACCCTGGGTCATGAAAATATTTGTTTTGATGTGCTAAATAAATAGTGATGCTGGAGAACGTTGGCATCTTTTTGTATTCTCCTATAGTCAGTCAATGGACCTGATTGCACTAATGCCTTTTTATCTATTTTACTAGTGTTTTTAAACAGTATTTAATTTGCACCAAATTCCTCTTTTTTAAGTTGCACGTTTTCTGAATTTTTTTTTGTTCACTTGTCACTTATTAGATATTAGATAACCTCTCCAGAATAAGTGGATGTGGGCCTATGGCTAACCATCGGAATGCTATGCTCAATGAATGTGTAATGAATTTGTTCACAGCATTTCATTTCTCAAACTGCTAATCATGGCATACTTGTTATCTGTAATACATATCAGACTTTTCTCCAGTCACCTTCCACGACAGCTACCTTGGAGGTTGTCTCCCCGCCCTAATAGGGGATAGGCACACAGAGGTTAAATAACCCTCCCCTTCCTGCTACCTCAGTGGTTTTCCTGTCCCCTATCGGGGCATGAAGAGGTCACAAGGGGCTGCCGTGGCCAGCGAGCGGAGCCCTGTGTTCTTACCAAGCTGGGCAGCCGAGGTCGGGGGGTGTGCCTCTCCTCCTCCATGGGCTGCTCCCGTCTCCACCGCGGTGTGACTCGGGACCTCTGCTGCCCCTCCCGCGCCCTCCGGGGTAAAGCGGGGCGGTATGGTGCCTGCCGGGGTCCTGCATAGCTCCCCGGCTTCCTCCTTCCTCCCAGCGCTGCATTGGAGGCCGCGCGTGCGTCAGAGGGGGCGGGCAATAGCGGTGACGCGCACTTCCAGTTTGCAGCCTCCGGCGTCCTGTGAGGGGGAAACGCGCGTCAGCACTCGGGGGACCCGGGAAATTAATCCAATGGCGGCGGGGGTCGAGCGGTATCCTCCCCAGGGACGGGGAAGGAGGGAGGAGCACCCAGTAAACGAATGCAGCATCATCCTTAAAAGGGTGCAGCAGCTCCAGGTAAGCGCAGTGTGTCTGTGGTGTGTGCAGACATGGATCGTGAGAAGCCCTCAACTGCAGCATCTGCGGAGCCCAGCGTTCCCCCTCCTACAGTGAGTAGCAGGGCCGGTCCCTTGCCTGTCAAATAGTTGGTGGCACAGATCTGAGTAAACCTTTTCTTCTTCTTGCAGGAAGACAAGGCCTCTGCCCCTAAAAACCCCCGCAAGTGTGGTATATGTGGTACCAGGTTTCCTTCTGACTACAAAAAGAAGTTATGCCAACCTTGTACGCAAAATATCCTGCGTACCGAGCAACCCTCCCTGTTTGACAGCATAAAAACTCTCATTAGGCAGGAGGTTCAAACCTCCATAGCAGCCCAAACCCCGGTGACCCAGGGCCCTGCCCCAAAAAAGAGGAAAAGGGCTCCTATTGAAGCTGACTCAGACTCGGGAGAAGTCCGTTCCTCAGGATCGGAGAATGTTTGAGAAAATGAGGGCTCCATGTCCGCCTCCAGTCATGATGCAAAAAAATACTATTTCTCCTCAGAGGATATGGAGGAGTTAGTCTCCATGGTAAGAAATACCATGGGGTTGGAGGAGGAGGAGGTCAGGCTCTCAGTCCAGGATGAGATGTTTAGAGGGTTGAAACTCGGAGGTAGAAAGGGTTTCCCGGTTCATGAGGTTATACAGGACCTAAAAGCTCAGGAGTGGTACTCCCCTGAGAAGGCACTTACGGTGCCTTCGGAGCTAAAAAATCGGTTTCCCCTAGAAGGTGATAGTTCTATTTGGGAGATCCCTAAGATAGACGTCCAAGTGTCTACGGTCACTAAGAAAACGTCCTTGCCCTTTGAGGATGCTTCCCAATTGAAAGATCCGATGGATCGCAAAATAGAAAGCCACCTTGAAAAGTCCTGGGAAGCTTCTACGAACTTGCTCGAGGCAAATATTGCTTCCACCTGCGTAGCCAGATCTTTGTTTTTCTGGCTACGTACGTTGGAAGACCACCTATCGGGGGGTACCCCAAGAGAGGAAATCTTAGACTCCCTGTCAATCCTCCAGAAGGCAACAGGTTATTTAGCTGATGCTTCAGAAGAAACGGTACGGGTGGCACCAAGGTCCCTAGTCCTTTCAAACTCGGCCAGGAGAGCCTTGTGGCTGAAGTCGTGGGGGGCGACATCACCTCTAAGACGAAACTCTGCGCCATCCCCTTCCAGGGGCACCACGTGTTCGGGCCTGTCCTGGATGATATCCTTGAGAAGGCTTCCGACAAGAATAAGTCACTGCCAGAACAGAAATCCACCAAAAGGCGTTTTTTTTCGTCCCTCAAGAGAACAGACTGCTCAGAAGGCATTCAGAGGGAAGGGCAAAACTGGTCGTTGGAGCTACCCGAAAGGGGGCAAAGGAAGAAACATCCTTGTGCCCCAACAGCAGAAGCCCCCGGAGAAGCAGTGACTTCCGGGTCGGGGGTCGACTCACACAGTGTCTTGCCCAATGGCAGGCCACGACCTCGAACCAGTGGGTCCTGCACACTATACAATTTGGGCTGAAACTGGAGTTCGAGCACCCACCCCCGCATGCCCTAAGAATTATCCCGGCACAGTCCCCATGCCTGAAAAAATGTTGCTTCAGATAGAAGAACTTCTATGGGATGGAGTGGGCTCGTATGTACCCCCACAAGAGGCGGGCAGAGGACATTACTCTCGCCTGTTCCTAATAAAGAAACCCTCAGGAAAGCACAGGCTCATAATAAATCTAAAGCCCCTGAACCACTTCATCACGTACCGAAGGTTCAAGATGGAGTCAGTGAAATCAGCGATCCCTCTTATTGGACGAGGCTGGCAGATGGCTACAAGAGATCTAAGGGATGTGTATTACCACGTTCCCATTCATCCAGACCACCGGAAGTTCCTGAGGTTCGCGATCTCCCACGACCGAGGAATCAGCCACCTCCAGTTCAATGCCCTGCCGTTTGGGGTATCCCCAGCGCCAAGGGTGTTCACGAAGATCATGAAGGAAGCAGTCATGTCCATTCGACTTCAGGGGATATGTATTGTGTCGTATCTAGACGATCTACTGATCGTCACCCCATCGGTATCCCGGCTGAACCAGGACGTATCAAGAACCCTACAGATACTCGAAACCCTAGGGTGGATACCGAATCTCCAGAGAGGCCCTCTATCCTTCCCCGAGGAAAAAATTCCTGGGGATCCTCTTGGATTCAGAGAAGAGGACGTCCTTTCTTCCCGAAGATCGTCAAAAAGACCTTCGGCAGAGAATAATCCGGTTCAGAGACCAAAGGGCACCGATGCTGAGGGACGCCATGTCCATCCTGGGTTCCCTGACAGCGTGCATTCAGGTGGTATCCTGGGCACAAGATCACATGCGAGTTCTCCAGTCATACATCCTGATAAACGTGAGGAAGCACCCAAACAACCTATCAAAAAGGGTTCCACTTCCAGGACATGTAAAATCGACCCTCTGGTGGTGGCTGAACTACCGAAACCTGAAGCTAGGAGTAAGCTGGGATAAGCTTCCTCTAAGAATATTATGTACCGACGCCAGTCTGAGAGGCTGGGGAGCAGTGGTCGAGTATTCATACTTCCAGGGGCAATGTCCCCAGAACATTAAGATCCGGATCTTCGAACCTAAGGGAGTTGACGGCGGTGGAAGAGTCACTGAAGGCCGCATCAACCCTTGTCAAGAACCATCATGTTCGGATATACTCTGACAATGTGACCACGGTGGCATATCTCAGACACCAGGGGGGCACAAGGTACACCAGTCTAAACAAGGTAGCAGCAAGGATCTTCCTCTGAGCAGAGAAGCACCTGTTATCTATTTCTGCGGTACACTTGAAGGGGTCGGAAAACATCCAGGCAGACTTCCTGAGTAGGAAGGACGTCCATCCAGGAGAATGGTGTCTAAACCAAGAGGTCTTCCAGGCTCTAGCCTCGAGATGGGGAGACCCAGAGGTCGACCTGTTTGCGAATGCGCAAAATACAAAAGCAGCAACCTATTTCTCCCTCAGTCTCACGTACGGAGCCCAGGGGACGGATTCTTTTGCCCATCCATGGGTCTTCAGACTGGCCTACGCCTTTCCACCAATCCCGATGCTGGCAAAAACGTTACAAAAGATCAGAGCGGACGGGGTCACGACAATCCTGGTGGCTCCCATGTGGCCAGGACGAAGCTGGTACAGCACTCTGTTGGACATGGCCCAGGAAGGTCCCTTGCTTCTACCCCAGAAGACCGACCTCATTTTTCAGGGTCCATTACTACACCCGAACCCAACCAAGTTATGTCTAGCAGCTTGGTTATTGAGGCCAACATTCTGAGGGCCAAAGGGTTGTCGGATGAGGTAATCTGGACCCTTCAAAAAAGTAGAAAGCCGGTAACAAATGCAATTTACGGCAAAGTATGGAAAAATTTTTCCTCCTGGTGCCTTCCGGGGGCCCCTGACCCCACCCACCCAAATATTGCCCAAATACTAGATTTCCTGCAGAAAGGGTTAGATCTAGGGCTTACTCCAAGTACGTTGAAAGTACAGGTATCTGCCCATAGTTCCTTTTTTTGACCAAGACCTAGCCAAACACCGCTTGGTCAAGCGGTTCATGACAGCGGCAGGCAGAATTCGCCCTTCGTTCCCTAATCGGGTTCCTCCCTGGGATCTTAATTTAGTACTCAATAGCCTAACACAGGCCCCATTTGAGCCCCTGTCAGAAATCCCATTAAAATTTCTCACACTTAAAATGGTGTTTCTGGTGGCAATCACATCGGCTAGACGGGTGGGGGAGCTACAGGCCCTTTCAGTACAGGAACCTTACCTCCTACTCAATGCAGACAGTATAGTACTGCGTCTAGACCCCTCCTTTATGCCCAAAGTGGTGTCAGACTTTCATAGAAGTGAAGATATCGTGTTGCCCTCATTTTGCCCAAATCCTTCTAATCCGAAAGAAGGAAAATTTCATACCTTGGATGTCCGCAGGGTAGTTCTCCGCTACCTCGAGGCAACCAAGGATTGGAGAATTGATCAGAGCCTGTTCCTTCAGTATTCGGGAAGAAATAAGGGGGTTGTATCAAGCAGTCCATCTCCCTGGCATATTCTTCAAGACATCTCACTCTTCCCGGATCATTAAAAGCCCACTCCACTCGATCAGTCGCTACGTCCTGGGCAGCAAGAGGAAATACGTCTTCAGAGCAGATATGCAGAGCGGCCACCTGGTTCTATGTGCACACCTTTACCAGACACTATAGACTGGATTTCAATAGGGATCTGACGTTCGGCAGATGCGTCTTGCAAGCCGTAGTCCCTCCCTAAAAAAATTAACGTTGGCATGACTCCAAGGTGGCTGTCGTGGAAGGTGACTGGAGAAAATAGAATTAGACTTACCGGTAATTCGGTTTCTAGGAACCTTCCACGACAGCACTAATTTCCCTCCCTATATAATATCTGATGATTCCTGCTCTACTGGCGGTAACTATTCATGCTAGTACATTCTGAAAAAACACTGAGGTAGCAGGAAGGGGAGGGTTATTTAACCTCTTTGTGTTCCTGTCCCCTATTAGGGCGGGGAGACAACCTCCAAGGTGGCTGTCATGGAAGGTTCCTAGAAACCGAATTACCGGCAAGTCTAATTCTATTTTCAGTGTCATTGAGGAATGTATTTACTAAATGCGATCTAGCTTATTGATCAAAGAGAGTACAAATTGCACATTTATCTACTCTCCTTGTCCTCTTGGGGGACACTGGTACACAGGTTTGTTTGTTTTAGATTTTTTTTCTGCATGAAAAATTTATACTTCGGCCAAGAAATAGCAATATTTTGCTGCATTTTTGATGTGTTCTTTTTTTGTACTAAGTTATTTTGCTCTCAATGGGGCAAGTTTACCAATGACTTACTTGATGAAGAAACAGTTCGTGCTCTAAAAGTTTGAAAATACCACTGTTGGCTAAGGCCTGTTTCACACATCAGTTTTTTTGGTCAGTCAAAATCCGCTAAAATGGTGGATAGCGGATCCGGTTCTGTACTGACCACAACGTTTGTCACCGGACCATTATTTTAACGGATCCGTCAAAGGAGAAATTTTAAAGGAACCGCTGCCTGGGGAAGGAGAGAGAGAATATTTTTCCGCCGCCAGAACAGCGTTCAGGGTTAAATTTCCGGCTGAGTGAAGTCTTTCGGGCATGCGCAGTGAGAAGTGCGGATCCTGCCGCCCGAAAAAACGTTGCATGGTCCGTTCGGGCATGTCGGCGGACGTCAAAGTTTTGGCAGATCCGCAAAAAACGGATCCAACGGATGGCCATCCGTCAAGATCCGCCGGTAATGTAACTCAATGGGGAAAAAAACAGCGGATTTTGACTGATGGACACAAACGGATGTGTGAAACAGGCCTAACCAGCAAAATTATGTCGCTCCTAGAATACTTGCCTTTTTTGGCCATAAAATATTGTTGTTTTCCTGCCTAACACTTTACCATAATATCATTTTTATGGTACCTATGGTAAAATACTGCATAAGAAAAAAAACAAAAACAAAAAATAGCTCCACTATTCAAAAAATGCAAAGGAAAAAGCAGTTTGAACATCTTATTCACTTTCATGTCACTGTAAATCTGCATGAAACACAAATAATGTCACGTGTGAACAAGCCCTTAAAGTCTGTATTCACAAAATTGTGTGGTTTTTTTTTTTGAAAATTCCAGCAACAAAACGTATAATCGCCACGTTTTTGCTGCATTTTTTTGCAAAAAAATGCAAAAATAATCTCATTGGAGATGTACTGTATGAACACTGTTTTAGATATCTCCCATGTTACTCCCTTTTAGGGCTAAATGCTGTAATAGATGTAGGTACACTATTTAAGCTTGACCATTCTGTCTCATTTCATTATTTAGAATAAAATTATTTCAGTCAGTTACCTTTCACAATTTTATATTTAACTCTTTTAGTTCTGCAGGCGGTCCCATATTTTATTCTTCTGGCAGCCAGAATATGATCTAAATTGCAAAATAAAAAGTTGCAATTAAACCCTCATACCATATGTTTTCAAAGTAGAAAACAGGCTCTTTCTAAATGCAGGTACCATCATGCAAGTTGGCGACAAAGTGAATAGTTTTTTTGGTATATAAAAAAGTGCATAAATATTGACATTAGTGGCTAAAATGTGATTTTCACAAAGAGTAGTAGGAATTTTTTTTTTTTTTTTTTTTTTTGCAATAGGTAATAAAAAAAAAGTACATAAGCTGTCATTTCTCTTGTGTACTGCTATACACTGTCGCCATATTGCATTTGCTGAGCCCCTGACTAATGCAGAGGAAACCCCCAAGAACTTACCAACTTTGTAAACTACAGTACACGTCTCAAGTCCTTTATAAGTGTAGTATCCACTTGGACCCTAGAAGCATCTCCAGATATTGCACAGCAGATGGCAAGAAGTGTAATTTTTTTTTTAACAAATACCAAATATTAGTTTTTATTTTGTTTTACATACACACACGCGCACATTTTTTTTTTTACAAAGTTTTTATTGTGCAAAGTTAACAAAATACCAAATTTTAACGTTTTATTATTTACGTCTTCTGGGGAAACCTAACCTTTTCACTTTTCTGTTGCCTTAGCTGTATGAAGGCTTAGCTTTGCTTGGGTGAATTGTAGTCTTTATTGGTACTAATTTGGGTATGTGACCTTTTTTTGGTAGCTTTTTAGTTTCTTTTGTAAGATCGTGTGATATAAAACTGACTTGTTATGGCCATAACAGTGGAATAAAGGGCATGCTCATTGTGTATGTGTGCATGTGTGTAAATTTTTTTTTTTCTGTGATGTTTTTTGAAATTTTGCTCTGTTAGTCATTTTGTATTTTAAAGTTGGGACTCGCAAGTGCGTGGACCTCTGACCTGGTGCAAAATTACCTATTCTGGACAAAATATATATCTACACCCCATGTAATGTATTAATCTTATACATTCTTCATCTTTTTTGTTGCACTTGTTTGCATTTTTATGCAGGATGCAACAAGGCCCTTTAGTGTTGGCTGGGTGTACTGGGGTGTCTGTCCTTGTGGGGTGCACTTAGAAAAAAAAATAGTACAGAGTAGCTTTGCAAACAAAAAAAAAAAGGGAAATTGTTTCCGGCGAGAAATATTGTTAGGTATTGCATTAGGGGAGCATACGTTGCATTGTTGATGACCGTTTTTTCTTTTGCAAAAAAAAGAAGAAAAATTAATAGCGCCGAACTTTATAGGTAGTGCGTTCCTTTTCATTGTTTTTCTTCAAAGTTTTTTTTTTCTCTACATTTGTAATAGTACCTTTTACATAGACCCACACAATACAAGTGTAAAAGCACCAAGTGAACATCTTTACAAGTGTAAATATTATGGTGGCCCAGACAAATTTGTATGCCCATCAATTTTTCACCCAAAATCCCATGTCCTCATACGCCAAATTGACCCCTGTTACATGCAGCAAAAATGATGACATTTTGAGGCATTGTGCTGCATATGGGCAGACATTCAGCAATACTGGAGTCCTCATATACTATACAGCACAGCAGTATTCCGTATGGCCGTGACAAGGACACGATTTGAAGTGATCCAAAAATATATGGATTATAGTGATAATGCACAGTGTCCTCCCCGAGACAATCCTAACTTTGATTGTCTATATAAAATTTGGACAGTAGATGAACAGTTCAGCAGAAAATTTGCTGTTGCGTACAACCCCTAAAGGGACATTCTCTGGTTCATTTGAAAGGGAGGCTAAAATTCCAACAGTACCTGCAACATTTTCGTGAAAAAAAGAAAAATTTCGGTAAGAAGACCTAATTTTATCAAATTCTGTGTAGTAACTGTTAGTTCAAAATGCTCACTACACCCCTGGATACAATCCTTAAGGGGTGTAGTTTCCAAAATGGAGTCACATGGGGGGTTTCTGCAGTTTAGGCACCTTGGCGGCCCTCCAAAAGCGACATGGTGCCTGCCATCTCTTTCAGCCAAATTTGTGTTCCAAATTTCAAATTGTGCTTCTTCCCATCAGAGCACTGTCATTTGTCCAAACAGAGGTTTCTAACTAAATGTGGGATATCGGCGCACTCATAATCACTGGGTAACAAATTGTGGGGTCCCTAAAGAAACAGGTTTTTAAAAAAAAAAAAAAAAATTGATGCTAAACCTTTTAACCGTTCTAACATTCTCTCTCTCTCTCTCTCTCTCTCTCTCTCTCATCCTATTGCTTTTCTGTCATTGGTGGCTGAAACGGATCCGTTTTTTTGAAATCCTGGTGGCTGAAACGGATCCGTTTTTTTGATCCTTGCCGGATTTCAACTGGTTTCAACCATCGCTGCTTAGAAACCCGATGTTTAGCTTGGTTACCAGCGCCAGGTCGCTGGTCTTCCGCCTGCCACACGCAGCGATGCGTGCTGGCCAGCAGGAGACCAGCGATCAAAAAAATGTCCTGGCCATTCCAGGGCGATACCCGGCAGGAGGGCCGGTCGCTGGTGTCACACATGGCGATCTCGCTGGTGAGATCGCTGTTGCGTCACAAAACTTGCGCTTTAGGCTTGAGGTAAATCATTGTGACATAATGGCAGATAACCTTTGACATGCATTCATCAGTGCAGATGAACAGAAGGCAGTGGTCTTGATCTCTGTGTAATTAGGCTTTCTGCCACTCATGAGCATTGTTCTTTGGTGATAGAGCAGTGAAGTGTGTTATGCAACATCCTTATCATGCTTGTAGCTGTTTGCACAAGTGTTAAGTATCTTTGTAGATAGCTACTTCTAGTAGGTAAATGTAATTGAGGCAGGACAGAATTGTCAGTTACTGTAATTTGATATAGTGATCTTGTCCTAGTTAAACCTGTCCTTAGGCAAGTTAAAAGCCATGACTGGATAACTAAATCATTGATCATCTTGGGTAAACTTGTTACTCTGCTACTGCTACATGTGCAGTGTAAGCATGCTGCCTATCACCGTGCCGGCTGTAAGCAGGCTGCTGATCACCTGACAAACAAGTAAAATGTTCTTCCATCAGGTGAAATGATCTTTTCGTCTGCCTAACTAGAAGAATGACAGTCTGTGTGCACACAAAACGATTTATTACTGATCAGTGCAAAAGGGAAATGCGGTCAGCCTGTCTAAACAGCCTTTTAAACAACCATAGATTGATGAACACATAACTGATCAGTGGTCTGTTAATCATGTAGGTCAGGTTGTGCAAACCCACCTTTAGGCTGCATTTAGATAGTACGATCACAGCCGTTAGATGATTGCGATTCAGTTACATGTAAACAGAGTGTCGTAGTGATCATTTTAGTAAAACTTTTTACACTGGCTGACCACACTTCCATGCACCCAAATATTATCGGCAGCACATATTCTGAATACACGTGATTATGCGCTGCCAAGAAAGATTATTTATAAGCAAACTTAAAAGGCATCACTAAAAAGAGCCTTACCTCCCAATACAATACATGGAAAGAAAAAAGAAGTTCCAGCGCTTGAACATGATTAAGACCTGAGGCGTCGTAACGCGTTGTTCTTAGTCATCCGACAGATATGCTGTACCTGCTGGAATTTTAATATGCAATGGCACAATAAAATGGATTTTTAATTTTCCATTCCTGGCGCTGGAACTTCTTTTTTCTTTCCTATTATTGATTGACTGCCTAGTCAAATCCGTGCGCAGGATCTGGATCCTACCAGCAAGGCAGTGCGGTGAGCTGGATTAATTTCTCTTTTTTTAAATACAATACATGGTCACAATACTAATGTGCTGCAGAATGCAG